>NW_025316694.1:305261-610523 GCF_910594005.1 Cervus elaphus | reverse complement strand
CAGAAGTATTTTCAAGTTCGCTGACTTCTCCTGAAGTCAAGATTGCCAGCTGTGATGATTTAAAAATCACTAATTGATAAACACCAATACAATTAATTAACATCCACATAGCCAATGTCTATAGAGCCAGGCATAACAGAGTCTAAATTAATCAGATGGGATTCCTATTTTGCAGTGCAGTTGATGAGACAAGTTACACAAGATAGGAGATAATATAAATGAAAAGTGAAGCTATATGAGCAGTGCTTTGGGGAATAAATACTGATGTATAAATCGTCACTTCTGCGAAGGATTATTTCATAGATCCAGCCTATGATTTCTTCATCTGTTCATAGACGTCAGTGTTTAAGTAAGGGTCTTTACTCCAGATGGAGCAAAGTGTGAATTTTCCAGATCCGTCAAATTGAATCCTCCAAGAAACAAATCATTTTCTCAGTCAACTTCTCTTAGAGATCTCTGAAAATTGAATTCTACATTACAAACACTTCCAACATTTCTGCCTGGAAAAATCAGAGTAGATGGAGCTGTGGTAGCCATTAGGAATATTCATAAGTATTCAGCCCATGGAGGACTGCACTTCCCCACTCCCTTGGAAATGAAGTGTGATCACTGACCATCTTTGGCCGGCGAAATATGCATCAAAGTGTCTCTGTCACTTCTGTTCGACGCTTCAAGGGTCAGCGTGTAAGTCACACATTCCCCTCCTCGCTACTGTACTGATGATGCAAAATGTCTGTGCAAATAAAGCCTCCCTCAGACTGGGTCTCTGAGACAGGAAAGGGCAGAGACCCCTGCTGACCCACACTGACCAAGTAGCATGAGCTAAAAGTTATCTTTAATTGTTTTAAGCTCAGAGTGTTGGGGGTTGGGGGCTGGGGGTTGAGTATTCCTGAAGGGATACCTAGCCTGTATTACATTGGAATTCTATTTAACCATTAACGGACAGAGCAAGGTCATTAACATCATGGCGTTGTTTGAAAGTGGACACTTCACATTAAAATCTAGATTTCTGGCGCCTGTTGGCAAAGACCCTGACACGTTTATACATGGTTGATCCCTTGAGCACATCAACAAGCAGGTATATATTCTCCAGCTCATGACAGCCCTCGTGACTCACTATGACCATACCTGAGCAGTCTTCCTCCCTGAGGAGGGGGGGGGGGTGTAAATATTTGACTTTCATCCGCTATCCTAAACGGTCTAAGCATCATCCACGTACTGTGCTGACTGTGGTCCACTGGAATTGCATCTCATTTCCAGTTAGAAACTTCAGTGATACCTGTAGCAACACGAAAAAGTACAAATATCCTCAATACAGCACAAGAGTTAAGAAAATAGATTTTGGAATTCAGCTTCCTAGGTTCAAATACCGGCTCTACCATTTTCTATCTGTATCATCAGGGCAAATCACTTAGCCTCTTCAAATTCCAGTTTCCTTACAAACAGAGCGAGGATAATGACGATCCCAGCTTCAGAGTGTCTGATGAGCTAACACAGTCAAGGGCTTAGACAGTGCCTGACCCCGAATATGCATCCAGTATGTGTTGGATGATATTCTTTTTACTAGAAACAGAGGGATTTCTTCATGTATCCAGCCATCAAGGAATTCAATCAACCTGAAAGATACAGTGGAATTGTTCTGCAGATCTGATTCCAACCAGGACCTGTTTCTGGTAAAAATCAGGGCCCCAGAGCAGAAGCAAATGTCCTTGAGTTTTGTTGTCTCAGGCTAGATGCTGCGCTCAGACTCCTGGTAGGCTGTTCCTAGGAGCACGGGGAACACAGGCATGGAAGGGAGCCAACTGGAAACACACTTGCAAAAACTGTTTGTAGCCCCTGCCAAGTGAACATCAGGACTCAGTTCACTGATCCCAAGGCAATCAGAGAGGGCCACACAGCGTACTTTCTCCCATTCTGACAACTGTGGATGGCCACAGCCACACTGTCCAGGAAAGGGAATTGATGTGAACATTACCCTGCTGAAGGAAAGAGACTGACTTCAACTGAGAAGCTTGTGAGTCACTTCTGAAGAAGTGCATACAATATGCCTTCACCCTGCCCGTAACACATATTTCCATAACACACAGCGATGCACTCGATCGATGTGCATCCTCCAGTAAAGCCCAGCCCTGATGTCTTATAGGAGCCTCTCTGGCCATTGTCATAAGCGAGTCTAATTTTGTGTGAGGCCATGAAAACTCAGTGTTTTTCTTACGCTTGTGCTTATTGCGGGAGGTCTGAGAAGGCACTTCTGAAGGTTTATTCCTACCAGTCGTTGTCATTTTTATCGAGTCTTTATTTATTTTTTTATTTATTTATTTGTTAGTTCTACCAGTTTCTTGCTACCAACCCATCTCCCTCCACCCTCGTGCACACACGATCAGTCATGTAATCCCATGGACTTCGGCCCGCCAGACTCCTCTGTCCATGGATTTTTCCAGGCAAGAATACTGGAGTGGGTTGCCATTTCCTTCTCCATGTATCGAGTCTTTAAAGGTTCCATCACTGAGGTGTGGCTTCGACACGTGTACGAGGCTGAGTAGCAACATGCCCTTTCTCCCTAAGTGCAGTAGAAGTCATCCCCACTTCCCAACATGTCTGTCTTCCGGCCTCTGGAGCATGGATTGCTTGAGCTCACCACAGCGTCAGGATATTCTAGAAACCCTTCTGACTGCAGTCTCTTCAGGAGGTTGCAAGTGCTTCACACCTCAGGAATTTACAAAGCACTTTCTACAACCTCAGCTGGGAGAGGAGTCAACACTCGTGACAGTCACAGGCTTCCATGGCCTGGACTTGATTATGGGCTGTGCTTTCATAATCATCGTGTTTCCTATACCAACTAAGATGTCACTGAGAACTTTTTTCTCTATCATCATTGTATCTTTGATGTTCATTAGACATATTATGGGTTTTCCTATATAGCTTCCCTTACGGATGAGGGTCATAGGTTAGCAGTACTTACTAAAACTGACTTCCAGGTAGCTGTGGTAGAACAGGAAAAAGAATGACCAACTGCTGTATTCTGAACATTATGTATGAAAATATTATTCGTTTTACTGTTTGCAGTCATCCAAGTCTAACGTTCTGAAATACGCATTCAGAAAAATCAAACAACCGCCTAGGTACTAGGCAGTCTCCCATCCAAGTACTAACCAGGCCCGACCCTGCTCAGTTTCCCAGATCAGAGGAGATAGGGCACGTTCAGGGTGGTACGGCCTTAGACCGAGGCGGCTGCCAGGCGCCCCAAGAGCCCCGCGTTGCGCCTCCCTTTCGTTCTGACCTGCCGGTCGGGCCTGGGGCCTCAGCTCTTGACCGGGCGCGCGCTGCACTTGAGCCTCACGACTGGACTCTGGCCGGCCAGGGCGGGCAGCTCGGGGGCCAGCAGAGGGCGCCCCGGCCCCGCACACCGCCAGCCCCGGCCAGCACCCGTCTGCCCCGCCCGGGCCTGGCGTGCCTGCGGGACCCGGGGTAGGGGGAGAAGGGATGGGTTGCGCGGCGAGGACATCTCGGTGCCCTGCCTCCCTGGGCCTCTTCAGGCTCGCGCCGCACCGAACCCCCAACCCCCGCCCCCCACCATCCCGTTCGCTGCTCAGGGTCACGTGGCTCTGGACGTGTGTGGCTTCGGCCCGGGGCCGCGGTCCCCGGAGCCTCCTGCGGGCTTCGGAGCAGCCCAGCCGGGGCCCCAGGCGCCCATCCTGCCCGGTGCCCAAACCCACCGGAGCGCGTCAGCCCCGCCCTTTCGCCCTACCGAGGCCCGCCTTGCCCCCACGCCGCGGGCCCAGCACAGGACCTTCCTGAGAGAGCAGACGAGCGACAGGCAGGCACCCGGACAGACACTCGCACGCACCCACGCCAAGTGAGACAGAGGCAGAAAGAGACGAGGGTTCAGAGAGAGACTCGAAGACAGCGTGTGGGCAAGGGGGGCCTCGGGCAGGATGCCGGGCAGGTGCAGAGGCCACCCGGCCCTGAGCAGCGAACGGGATGGGGGCGGGGGGAGGCCGCCCAGCAGGGGCGGGCCTGGAGAGGCCCAGGGCGGGAGCGCACCCGAGACCTCCGCGCCCCGCCCCCCTCCCCCCAACACCCCCCTCCCCCCCCCCCGCAGGCACGCCGGGGCGCGCCGACAATAGCTTCTCCAGAGTTTGGCCACCTGAGTTTCTAACCTTGTGCGCAACTGAGTGATGACAGTGCATTGAACAGCTAGGTCATTTCCAAATAAATTAAGCTTAGTGTTTCACAGGACACCAGGACATGAATGGACAGACCAGCACGGATGCATGGACACCAACCTTGGGAACTAGACAACCGGTGGGAAATTGCTGTCTGACTCAGGGAACTCAAACTGCGGCTCTCTGATCGCCTAGAGAGGTGGGAATGGGCCAGACGTGGGAGGGAGATTCAAGAGCGAGGGGCCACACGTACCCCTACGGTACATTCACATTGACATATGACCAATCAAACCAATATTGTAGAGCAAGAATCATTCCCCTGTAAATAAATAACTGTTAGAAAGAGAGAAAGAAACCCAAACAGATGGAATGAAATGAACAGAAACACATACTTTGCAATTCACACCGCAATTCAATTACAAACAAAAACAAAAACAAAGAAAAAACACTATAACCATTTTCGAAAAACAACAGACCTCTCCATGACCTTTGGTCGGGTGATGAGTTCTAACACACAACAAAAAAAGCCAACTTTTCCAAATCGTGAATATAAGTTATTTCACACATCGACTTTTCCATTTAAGTGTCTAACAAAGAAGCTTAAAATCATTGACTCACTACATAAGCATGGAATTATTTTAAACGTAAATTATGTTCTAGAGGATTCAGGAAGCACTTGGCACATGTGTAAGTGTATCAGACCTAAAACTGTAACTTAGTGGAAGAGTCAGGATAGTCTAAAAATGAATCCCTAACTAAAAGGAATCCGTGCAAGTCCCTGAGCACTTTGCATTTCATGAGAATGACAATCGCTCTTTATCTGGTCATCCAGGAAGGCTGTGGGTTTAGGAGCGAGGATGGGCTTGTTTTAAAGGGTGTTGAGAGCCTTGCAGGATCTTGGGCAATCAAATAGCTTCCTGAGCACTGACATTTATTTCTTAATTTTTAAATTTACAATTCATCCAAATCTTGCAGTCCAAAACAAACAAACAAACAAACAAAAATGTGAAAACATCACAGAAAAATAATATCTGAAAATATCTGATTGCCTTGTGATTCGTAGGGGATAAGCCTAAACTGCCCTTGAAATTGAGGGACTAGTGAATATTGGCCCTCAGATCTCATCATAATCAACGATGAGCAACTTTTGAAGAATTGCCAGAAGTATTTTCAAGTTCGCTGACTTCTCCTGAAGTCAAGATTGCTAGCTGTGATGATTTAAAAATCACTAATTGATAAACACCAATACAATTAATTAACATCCACATAGCCAATGTCTATAGAGCCAGGCATAACAGAGTCTAAATTAATCAGATGGGATTCCTATTTTGCAGTGCAGTTGATGAGACAAGTTACACAAGATAGGAGATAATATAAATGAAAAGTGAAGCTATATGAGCAGTGCTTTGGGGAATAAATACTGATGTATAAATCGTCACTTCTGCGAAGGATTATTTCATAGATCCAGCCTATGATTTCTTCATCTGTTCATAGACGTCAGTGTTTAAGTAAGGGTCTTTACTCCAGATGGAGCAAAGTGTGAATTTTCCAGATCCGTCAAATTGAATCCTTCAAGAAACAAATCATTTTTTGAGTCAACTTCTCTTAGAGATCTCTGAAAATTGAATTCTACATTACAAACACTTCCAACATTTCTGCCTGGAAAAATCAGAGTAGATGGAGCTGTGGTAGCCATTAGGAATATTCATAAGTATTCAGCCCATGGAGGACTGCACTTCCCCACTCCCTTGGAAATGAAGTGTGATCACTGACCATCTTTGGCCGGCGAAATATGCATCAAAGTGTCTCTGTCACTTCTGTTCGACGCTTCAAGGGTCAGCGTGTAAGTCACACATTCCCCTCCTCGCTACTGTACTGATGATGCAAAATGTCTGTGCAAATAAAGCCTCCCTCAGACTGGGTCTCTGAGACAGGAAAGGGCAGAGACCCCTGCTGACCCACACTGACCAAGTAGCATGAGCTAAAAGTTATCTTTAATTGTTTTAAGCTCAGAGTGTTGGGGGTTGGGGGCTGGGGGTTGAGCATTCCTGAAGGGATACCTAGCCTGTATTACATTGGAATTCTATTTAACCATTAACGGACAGAGCAAGGTCATTAACATCATGGCGTTGTTTGAAAGTGGACACTTCACATTAAAATCTAGATTTCTGGCGCCTGTTGGCAAAGACCCTGACACGTTTATACATGGTTGATCCCTTGAGCACATCAACAAGCAGGTATATATTCTCCAGCTCATGACAGCCCTCGTGACTCACTATGACCATACCTGAGCAGTCTTCCTCCCTGAGGGGGGGGGGGTGTAAATATTTGACTTTCATCCACTATCCTAAACGGTCTAAGCATCATCCACGTACTGTGCTGACTGTGGTCCACTGGAATTGCATCTCATTTCCAGTTAGAAACTTCAGTGATACCTGTAGCAACACGAAAAAGTACAAATATCCTCAATACAGCACAACAGTTAAGAAAATAGATTTTGGAATTCAGCTTCCTAGGTTCAAATACCGGCTCTACCATTTTCTATCTGTATCATCAGGGCAAATCACTTAGCCTCTTCAAATTCCAGTTTCCTTACAAACAGAGCGAGGATAATGACGATCCCAGCTTCAGAGTGTCTGATGAGCTAACACAGTCAAGGGCTTAGACAGTGCCTGACCCCGAATATGCATCCAGTATGTGTTGGATGATATTCTTTTTACTAGAAACAGAGTGATTTCTTCATGTATCCAGCCATCAAGGAATTCAATCAACCTGAAAGATACAGTGGCATTGTTCTGCAGATCTGATTCCAACCAGGACCTGTTTCTGGTAAAAATCAGGGCCCCAGAGCAGAAGCAAATGTCCTTGAGTTTTGTTGTCTCAGGCTAGATGCTGCGCTCAGACTCCTGGTAGGCTGTTCCTAGGAGCACGGGGAACACAGGCATGGAAGGGAGCCAACTGGAGACACACTTGCAAAAACTGTTTGTAGCCCCTGCCAAGTGAACATCAGGACTCAGTTCACTGATCCCAAGGCAATCAGAGAGGGCCACACAGCGTACTTTCTCCCATTCTGACAACTGTGGATGGCCACAGCCACACTGTCCAGGAAAGGGAATTGATGTGAACATTACCCTGCTGAAGGAAAGAGACTGACTTCAACTGAGAAGCTTGTGAGTCACTTCTGAAGAAGTGCATACAATATGCCTTCACCCTGCCCGTAACACATATTTCCATAACACACAGCGATGCACTCGATCGATGTGCATCCTCCAGTAAAGCCCAGCCCTGATGTCTTATAGGAGCCTCTCTGGCCATTGTCATAAGCGAGTCTAATTTTGTGTGAGGCCATGAAAACTCAGTGTTTTTCTTACGCTTGTGCTTATTGCGGGAGGTCTGAGAAGGCACTTCTGAAGGTTTATTCCTACCAGTCGTTGTCATTTTTATCGAGTCTTTATTTATTTTTTTATTTATTTATTTGTTAGTTCTACCAGTTTCTTGCTACCAACCCATCTCCCTCCACCCTCGTGCACACACGATCAGTCATGTAATCCCATGGACTTCGGCCCGCCAGACTCCTCTGTCCATGGATTTTTCCAGGCAAGAATACTGGAGTGGGTTGCCATTTCCTTCTCCATGTATCGAGTCTTTAAAGGTTCCATCACTGAGGTGTGGCTTCGACACGTGTACGAGGCTGAGTAGCAACATGCCCTTTCTCCCTAAGTGCAGTAGAAGTCATCCCCACTTCCCAACATGTCTGTCTTCCGGCCTCTGGAGCATGGATTGCTTGAGCTCACCACAGCGTCAGGATATTCTAGAAACCCTTCTGACTGCAGTCTCTTCAGGAGGTTGCAAGTGCTTCACACCTCAGGAATTTACAAAGCACTTTCCACAACCTCAGCTGGGAGAGGAGTCAACACTCGTGACAGTCACAGGCTTCCATGGCCTGGACTTGATTATGGGCTGTGCTTTCATAATCATCGTGTTTCCTATACCAACTAAGATGTCACTGAGAACTTTTTTCTCTATCATCATTGTATCTTTGATGTTCATTAGACATATTATGGGTTTTCCTATATAGCTTCCCTTACGGATGAGGGTCATAGGTTAGCAGTACTTACTAAAACTGACTTCCAGGTAGCTGTGGTAGAACAGGAAAAAGAATGACCAACTGCTGTATTCTGAACATTATGTATGAAAATATTATTCGTTTTACTGTTTGCAGTCATCCAAGTCTAACGTTCTGAAATACGCATTCAGAAAAATCAAACAACCGCCTAGGTACTAGGCAGTCTCCCATCCAAGTACTAACCAGGCCCGACCCTGCCCAGTGTCCCAGATCAGAGGAGATAGGGCACGTTCAGGGTGGTACGGCCTTAGACCGAGGCGGCTGCCAGGCGCCCCAAGAGCCCCGCGTTGCGCCTCCCTTTCGTTCTGACCTGCCGGTCGGGCCTGGGGCCTCAGCTCTTGACCGGGCGCGCGCTGCACTTGAGCCTCACGACTGGACTCCGGCCGGCCAGGGCGGGCAGCTCGGGGGCCAGCAGAGGGCGCCCCGGCCCCGCACACCGCCAGCCCCGGCCAGCACCCGTCTGCCCCGCCCGGGCCTGGCGTGCCTGCGGGACCCGGGGTAGGGGGAGAAGGGATGGGTTGCGCGGCGAGGACATCTCGGTGCCCTGCCTCCCTGGGCCTCTTCAGGCTCGCGCCGCACCGAACCCCCCACCCCCGCCCCCCACCATCCCGTTCGCTGCTCAGGGTCACGTGGCTCTGGACGTGTGTGGCTTCGGCCCGGGGCCGCGGTCCCCGGAGCCTCCTGCGGGCTTCGGAGCAGCCCAGCCGGGGCCCCAGGCGCCCATCCTGCCCGGTGCCCAAACCCACCGGAGCGCGTCAGCCCCGCCCTTTCGCCCTACCGAGGCCCGCCTTGCCCCCACGCCGCGGGCCCAGCACAGGACCTTCCTGAGAGAGCAGACGAGCGACAGGCAGGCACCCGGACAGACACTCGCACGCACCCACGCCAAGTGAGACAGAGGCAGAAAGAGACGAGGGTTCAGAGAGAGACTCGAAGACAGCGTGTGGGCAAGGGGGGCCTCGGGCAGGATGCCGGGCAGGTGCAGAGGCCACCCGGCCCTGAGCAGCGAACGGGATGGGGGCGGGGGGAGGCCGCCCAGCAGGGGCGGGCCTGGAGAGGCCCAGGGCGGGAGCGCACCCGAGACCTCCGCGCCCCGCCCCCCTCCCCCCAACCCCCCCCTCCCCCCCCCGCAGGCACGCCGGGGCGCGCCGACAATAGCTTCTCCAGAGTTTGGCCACCTGAGTTTCTAACCTTGTGCGCAACTGAGTGATGACAGTGCATTGAACAGCTAGGTCATTTCCAAATAAATTAAGCTTAGTGTTTCACAGGACACCAGGACATGAATGGACAGACCAGCACGGATGCATGGACACCAACCTTGGGAACTAGACAACCGGTGGGAAATTGCTGTCTGACTCAGGGAACTCAAACTGCGGCTCTCTGATCGCCTAGAGAGGTGGGAATGGGCCAGACGTGGGAGGGAGATTCAAGAGCGAGGGGCCACACGTACCCCTACAGTACATTCACATTGACATATGACCAATCAAACCAATATTGTAGAGCAAGAATCATTCCCCTGTAAATAAATAACTGTTAGAAAGAGAGAAAGAAACCCAAACAGATGGAATGAAATGAACAGAAACACATACTTTGCAATTCACACCGCAATTCAATTACAAACAAAAACAAAAACAAAGAAAAAACACTATAACCATTTTCGAAAAACAACAGACCTCTCCATGACCTTTGGTCGGGTGATGAGTTCTAACACACAACAAAAAAAGCCAACTTTTCCAAATCGTGAATATAAGTTATTTCACACATCGACTTTTCCATTTAAGTGTCTAACAAAGAAGCTTAAAATCATTGACTCACTACATAAGCATGGAATTATTTTAAACGTAAATTATGTTCTAGAGGATTCAGGAAGCACTTGGCACATGTGTAAGTGTATCAGACCTAAAACTGTAACTTAGTGGAAGAGTCAGGATAGTCTAAAAATGAATCCCTAACTAAAAGGAATCCGTGCAAGTCCCTGAGCACTTTGCAGTTCATGAGAATGACAATCGCTCTTTATCTGGTCATCCAGGAAGGCTGTGGGTTTAGGAGCGAGGATGGGCTTGTTTTAAAGGGTGTTGAGAGCCTTGCAGGATCTTGGGCAATCAAATAGCTTCCTGAGCACTGACATTTATTTCTTAATTTTTAAATTTACAATTCATCCAAATCTTGCAGTCCAAAACAAACAAACAAACAAACAAAAATGTGAAAACATCACAGAAAAATAATATCTGAAAATATCTGATTGCCTTGTGATTCGTAGGGGATAAGCCTAAACTGCCCTTGAAATTGAGGGACTAGTGAATATTGGCCCTCAGATCTCATCATAATCAATGATGAGCAACTTTTGAAGAATTGCCAGAAGTATTTTCAAGTTCGCTGACTTCTCCTGAAGTCAAGATTGCTAGCTGTGATGATTTAAAAATCACTAATTGATAAACACCAATACAATTAGTTAACATCCACATAGCCAATGTCTATAGAGCCAGGCATAACAGAGTCTAAATTAATCAGATGGGATTCCTATTTTGCAGTGCAGTTGATGAGACAAGTTACACAAGATAGGAGATAATATAAATGAAAAGTGAAGCTATATGAGCAGTGCTTTGGGGAATAAATACTGATGTATAAATCGTCACTTCTGCGAAGGATTATTTCATAGATCCAGCCTATGATTTCTTCATCTGTTCATAGACGTCAGTGTTTAAGTAAGGGTCTTTACTCCAGATGGAGCAAAGTGTGAATTTTCCAGATCCGTCAAATTGAATCCTCCAAGAAACAAATCATTTTCTCAGTCAACTTCTCTTAGAGATCTCTGAAAATTGAATTCTACATTACAAACACTTCCAACATTTCTGCCTGGAAAAATCAGAGTAGATGGAGCTGTGGTAGCCATTAGGAATATTCATAAGTATTCAGCCCATGGAGGACTGCACTTCCCCACTCCCTTGGAAATGAAGTGTGATCACTGACCATCTTTGGCCGGCGAAATATGCATCAAAGTGTCTCTGTCACTTCTGTTCGACGCTTCAAGGGTCAGCGTGTAAGTCACACATTCCCCTCCTCGCTACTGTACTGATGATGCAAAATGTCTGTGCAAATAAAGCCTCCCTCAGACTGGGTCTCTGAGACAGGAAAGGGCAGAGACCCCTGCTGACCCACACTGACCAAGTAGCATGAGCTAAAAGTTATCTTTAATTGTTTTAAGCTCAGAGTGTTGGGGGTTGGGGGATGGGGGTTGAGTATTCCTGAAGGGATACCTAGCCTGTATTACATTGGAATTCTATTTAACCATTAACGGACAGAGCAAGGTCATTAACATCATGGCGTTGTTTGAAAGTGGACACTTCACATTAAAATCTAGATTTCTGGCGCCTGTTGGCAAAGACCCTGACACGTTTATACATGGTTGATCCCTTGAGCACATCAACAAGCAGGTATATATTCTCCAGCTCATGACAGCCCTCGTGACTCACTATGACCATACCTGAGCAGTCTTCCTCCCTGAGGAGGGGGGGGGGGGTGTAAATATTTGACTTTCATCCGCTATCCTAAACGGTCTAAGCATCATCCATGTACTGTGCTGACTGTGGTCCACTGGAATTGCATCTCATTTCCAGTTAGAAACTTCAGTGATACCTGTAGCAACACGAAAAAGTACAAATATCCTCAATACAGCACAAGAGTTAAGAAAATAGGTTTTGGAATTCAGCTTCCTAGGTTCAAATACTGGCTCTACCATTTTCTATCTGTATCATCAGGGCAAATCACTTAGCCTCTTCAAATTCCAGTTTCCTTACAAACAGAGCGAGGATAATGACGATCCCAGCTTCAGAGTGTCTGATGAGCTAACACAGTCAAGGGCTTAGACAGTGCCTGACCCCGAATATGCATCCAGTATGTGTTGGATGATATTCTTTTTACTAGAAACAGAGTGATTTCTTCATGTATCCAGCCATCAAGGAATTCAATCAACCTGAAAGATACAGTGGAATTTTCTGCAGATCTGATTCCAACCAGGACCTGTTTCTGGTAAAAATCAGGGCCCCAGAGCAGAAGCAAATGTCCTTGAGTTTTGTTGTCTCAGGCTAGATGCTGCGCTCAGACTCCTGGTAGGCTGTTCCTAGGAGCACGGGGAACACAGGCATGGAAGGGAGCCAACTGGAAACACACTTGCAAAAACTGTTTGTAGCCCCTGCCAAGTGAACATCAGGACTCAGTTCACTGATCCCAAGGCAATCAGAGAGGGCCACACAGCGTACTTTCTCCCATTCTGACAACTGTGGATGGCCACAGCCACACTGTCCAGGAAAGGGAATTGATGTGAACATTACCCTGCTGAAGGAAAGAGACTGACTTCAACTGAGAAGCTTGTGAGTCACTTCTGAAGAAGTGCATACAATATGCCTTCACCCTGCCCGTAACACATATTTCCATAACACACAGCGATGCACTCGATCGATGTGCATCCTCCAGTAAAGCCCAGCCCTGATGTCTTATAGGAGCCTCTCTGGCCATTGTCATAAGCGAGTCTAATTTTGTGTGAGGCCATGAAAACTCAGTGTTTTTCTTACGCTTGTGCTTATTGCGGGAGGTCTGAGAAGGCACTTCTGAAGGTTTATTCCTACCAGTCGTTGTCATTTTTATCGAGTCTTTATTTATTTTTTTATTTATTTATTTGTTAGTTCTACCAGTTTCTTGCTACCAACCCATCTCCCTCCACCCTCGTGCACACACGATCAGTCATGTAATCCCATGGACTTCGGCCCGCCAGACTCCTCTGTCCATGGATTTTTCCAGGCAAGAATACTGGAGTGGGTTGCCATTTCCTTCTCCATGTATCGAGTCTTTAAAGGTTCCATCACTGAGGTGTGGCTTCGACACGTGTACGAGGCTGAGTAGCAACATGCCCTTTCTCCCTAAGTGCAGTAGAAGTCATCCCCACTTCCCAACATGTCTGTCTTCCGGCCTCTGGAGCATGGATTGCTTGAGCTCACCACAGCGTCAGGATATTCTAGAAACCCTTCTGACTGCAGTCTCTTCAGGAGGTTGCAAGTGCTTCACACCTCAGGAATTTACAAAGCACTTTCTACAACCTCAGCTGGGAGAGGAGTCAACACTCGTGACAGTCACAGGCTTCCATGGCCTGGACTTGATTATGGGCTGTGCTTTCATAATCATCATGTTTCCTATACCAACTAAGATGTCACTGAGAACTTTTTTCTCTATCATCATTGTATCTTTGATGTTCATTAGACATATTATGGGTTTTCCTATATAGCTTCCCTTACGGATGAGGGTCATAGGTTAGCAGTACTTACTAAAACTGACTTCCAGGTAGCTGTGGTAGAACAGGAAAAAGAATGACCAACTGCTGTATTCTGAACATTATGTATGAAAATATTATTCGTTTTACTGTTTGCAGTCATCCAAGTCTAACGTTCTGAAATACGCATTCAGAAAAATCAAACAACCACCTAGGTACTAGGCAGTCTCCCATCCAAGTACTAACCAGGCCCGACCCTGCTCAGTTTCCCAGATCAGAGGAGATAGGGCACGTTCAGGGTGGTACGGCCTTAGACCGAGGCGGCTGCCAGGCGCCCCAAGAGCCCCGCGTTGCGCCTCCCTTTCGTTCTGACCTGCCGGTCGGGCCTGGGGCCTCAGCTCTTGACCGGGCGCGCGCTGCACTTGAGCCTCACGACTGGACTCCGGCCGGCCAGGGCGGGCAGCTCGGGGGCCAGCAGAGGGCGCCCCGGCCCCGCACACCGCCAGCCCCGGCCAGCACCCGTCTGCCCCGCCCGGGCCTGGCGTGCCTGCGGGACCCGGGGTAGGGGGAGAAGGGATGGGTTGCGCGGCGAGGACATCTCGGTGCCCTGCCTCCCTGGGCCTCTTCAGGCTCGCGCCGCACCGAACCCCCAACCCCCGCCCCCCACCATCCCGTTCGCTGCTCAGGGTCACGTGGCTCTGGACGTGTGTGGCTTCGGCCCGGGGCCGCGGTCCCCGGAGCCTCCTGCGGGCTTCGGAGCAGCCCAGCCGGGGCCCCAGGCGCCCATCCTGCCCGGTGCCCAAACCCACCGGAGCGCGTCAGCCCCGCCCTTTCGCCCTACCGAGGCCCGCCTTGCCCCCACGCCGCGGGCCCAGCACAGGACCTTCCTGAGAGAGCAGACGAGCGACAGGCAGGCACCCGGACAGACACTCGCACGCACCCACGCCAAGTGAGACAGAGGCAGAAAGAGACGAGGGTTCAGAGAGAGACTCGAAGACAGCGTGTGGGCAAGGGGGGCCTCGGGCAGGATGCCGGGCAGGTGCAGAGGCCACCCGGCCCTGAGCAGCGAACGGGATGGGGGCGGGGGGAGGCCGCCCAGCAGGGGCGGGCCTGGAGAGGCCCAGGGCGGGAGCGCACCCGAGACCTCCGCGCCCCGCCCCCCTCCCCCCAACACCCCCCTCCCCCCCCCCCGCAGGCACGCCGGGGCGCGCCGACAATAGCTTCTCCAGAGTTTGGCCACCTGAGTTTCTAACCTTGTGCGCAACTGAGTGATGACAGTGCATTGAACAGCTAGGTCATTTCCAAATAAATTAAGCTTAGTGTTTCACAGGACACCAGGACATGAATGGACAGACCAGCACGGATGCATGGACACCAACCTTGGGAACTAGACAACCGGTGGGAAATTGCTGTCTGACTCAGGGAACTCAAACTGCGGCTCTCTGATCGCCTAGAGAGGTGGGAATGGGCCAGACGTGGGAGGGAGATTCAAGAGCGAGGGGCCACACGTACCCCTACGGTACATTCACATTGACATATGACCAATCAAACCAATATTGTAGAGCAAGAATCATTCCCCTGTAAATAAATAACTGTTAGAAAGAGAGAAAGAAACCCAAACAGATGGAATGAAATGAACAGAAACACATACTTTGCAATTCACACCGCAATTCAATTACAAACAAAAACAAAAACAAAGAAAAAACACTATAACCATTTTCGAAAAACAACAGACCTCTCCATGACCTTTGGTCGGGTGATGAGTTCTAACACACAACAAAAAAAGCCAACTTTTCCAAATCGTGAATATAAGTTATTTCACACATCGACTTTTCCATTTAAGTGTCTAACAAAGAAGCTTAAAATCATTGACTCACTACATAAGCATGGAATTATTTTAAACGTAAATTATGTTCTAGAGGATTCAGGAAGCACTTGGCACATGTGTAAGTGTATCAGACCTAAAACTGTAACTTAGTGGAAGAGTCAGGATAGTCTAAAAATGAATCCCTAACTAAAAGGAATCCGTGCAAGTCCCTGAGCACTTTGCATTTCATGAGAATGACAATCGCTCTTTATCTGGTCATCCAGGAAGGCTGTGGGTTTAGGAGCGAGGATGGGCTTGTTTTAAAGGGTGTTGAGAGCCTTGCAGGATCTTGGGCAATCAAATAGCTTCCTGAGCACTGACATTTATTTCTTAATTTTTAAATTTACAATTCATCCAAATCTTGCAGTCCAAAACAAACAAACAAACAAACAAAAATGTGAAAACATCACAGAAAAATAATATCTGAAAATATCTGATGGCCTTGTGATTCGTAGGGGATAAGCCTAAACTGCCCTTGAAATTGAGGGACTAGTGAATATTGGCCCTCAGATCTCATCATAATCAACGATGAGCAACTTTTGAAGAATTGCCAGAAGTATTTTCAAGTTCGCTGACTTCTCCTGAAGTCAAGATTGCTAGCTGTGATGATTTAAAAATCACTAATTGATAAACACCAATACAATTAGTTAACATCCACATAGCCAATGTCTATAGAGCCAGGCATAACAGAGTCTAAATTAATCAGATGGGATTCCTATTTTGCAGTGCAGTTGATGAGACAAGTTACACAAGATAGGAGATAATATAAATGAAAAGTGAAGCTATATGAGCAGTGCTTTGGGGAATAAATACTGATGTATAAATCGTCACTTCTGCGAAGGATTATTTCATAGATCCAGCCTATGATTTCTTCATCTGTTCATAGACGTCAGTGTTTAAGTAAGGGTCTTTACTCCAGATGGAGCAAAGTGTGAATTTTCCAGATCCGTCAAATTGAATCCTTCAAGAAACAAATCATTTTTTGAGTCAACTTCTCTTAGAGATCTCTGAAAATTGAATTCTACATTACAAACACTTCCAACATTTCTGCCTGGAAAAATCAGAGTAGATGGAGCTGTGGTAGCCATTAGGAATATTCATAAGTATTCAGCCCATGGAGGACTGCACTTCCCCACTCCCTTGGAAATGAAGTGTGATCACTGACCATCTTTGGCCGGCGAAATATGCATCAAAGTGTCTCTGTCACTTCTGTTCGACGCTTCAAGGGTCAGCGTGTAAGTCACACATTCCCCTCCTCGCTACTGTACTGATGATGCAAAATGTCTGTGCAAATAAAGCCTCCCTCAGACTGGGTCTCTGAGACAGGAAAGGGCAGAGACCCCTGCTGACCCACACTGACCAAGTAGCATGAGCTAAAAGTTATCTTTAATTGTTTTAAGCTCAGAGTGTTGGGGGTTGGGGGCTGGGGGTTGAGTATTCCTGAAGGGATACCTAGCCTGTATTACATTGGAATTCTATTTAACCATTAACGGACAGAGCAAGGTCATTAACATCATGGCGTTGTTTGAAAGTGGACACTTCACATTAAAATCTAGATTTCTGGCGCCTGTTGGCAAAGACCCTGACACGTTTATACATGGTTGATCCCTTGAGCACATCAACAAGCAGGTATATATTCTCCAGCTCATGACAGCCCTCGTGACTCACTATGACCATACCTGAGCAGTCTTCCTCCCTGGGGGGGGGGGGTGTAGATATTTGACTTTCATCCGCTATCCTAAACGGTCTAAGCATCATCCACGTACTGTGCTGACTGTGGTCCACTGGAATTGCATCTCATTTCCAGTTAGAAACTTCAGTGATACCTGTAGCAACACGAAAAAGTACAAATATCCTCAATACAGCACAACAGTTAAGAAAATAGATTTTGGAATTCAGCTTCCTAGGTTCAAATACTGGCTCTACCATTTTCTATCTGTATCATCAGGGCAAATCACTTAGCCTCTTCAAATTCCAGTTTCCTTACAAACAGAGCGAGGATAATGACGATCCCAGCTTCAGAGTGTCTGATGAGCTAACACAGTCAAGGGCTTAGACAGTGCCTGACCCCGAATATGCATCCAGTATGTGTTGGATGATATTCTTTTTACTAGAAACAGAGTGATTTCTTCATGTATCCAGCCATCAAGGAATTCAATCAACCTGAAAGATACAGTGGAATTGTTCTGCAGATCTGATTCCAACCAGGACCTGTTTCTGGTAAAAATCAGGGCCCCAGAGCAGAAGCAAATGTCCTTGAGTTTTGTTGTCTCAGGCTAGATGCTGCGCTCAGACTCCTGGTAGGCTGTTCCTAGGAGCACGGGGAACACAGGCATGGTAGGGAGCCAACTGGAGACACACTTGCAAAAACTGTTTGTAGCCCCTGCCAAGTGAACATCAGGACTCAGTTCACTGATCCCAAGGCAATCAGAGAGGGCCACACAGCGTACTTTCTCCCATTCTGACAACTGTGGATGGCCACAGCCACACTGTCCAGGAAAGGGAATTGATGTGAACATTACCCTGCTGAAGGAAAGAGACTGACTTCAACTGAGAAGCTTGTGAGTCACTTCTGAAGAAGTGCATACAATATGCCTTCACCCTGCCCGTAACACATATTTCCATAACACACAGCGATGCACTCGATCGATGTGCATCCTCCAGTAAAGCCCAGCCCTGATGTCTTATAGGAGCCTCTCTGGCCATTGTCATAAGCGAGTCTAATTTTGTGTGAGGCCATGAAAACTCAGTGTTTTTCTTACGCTTGTGCTTATTGCGGGAGGTCTGAGAAGGCACTTCTGAAGGTTTATTCCTACCAGTCGTTGTCATTTTTATCGAGTCTTTATTTATTTTTTTATTTATTTATTTGTTAGTTCTACCAGTTTCTTGCTACCAACCCATCTCCCTCCACCCTCGTGCACACACGATCAGTCATGTAATCCCATGGACTTCGGCCCGCCAGACTCCTCTGTCCATGGATTTTTCCAGGCAAGAATACTGGAGTGGGTTGCCATTTCCTTCTCCATGTATCGAGTCTTTAAAGGTTCCATCACTGAGGTGTGGCTTCGACACGTGTACGAGGCTGAGTAGCAACATGCCCTTTCTCCCTAAGTGCAGTAGAAGTCATCCCCACTTCCCAACATGTCTGTCTTCCGGCCTCTGGAGCATGGATTGCTTGAGCTCACCACAGCGTCAGGATATTCTAGAAACCCTTCTGACTGCAGTCTCTTCAGGAGGTTGCAAGTGCTTCACACCTCAGGAATTTACAAAGCACTTTCTACAACCTCAGCTGGGAGAGGAGTCAACACTCGTGACAGTCACAGGCTTCCATGGCCTGGACTTGATTATGGGCTGTGCTTTCATAATCATCGTGTTTCCTATACCAACTAAGATGTCACTGAGAACTTTTTTCTCTATCATCATTGTATCTTTGATGTTCATTAGACATATTATGGGTTTTCCTATATAGCTTCCCTTACGGATGAGGGTCATAGGTTAGCAGTACTTACTAAAACTGACTTCCAGGTAGCTGTGGTAGAACAGGAAAAAGAATGACCAACTGCTGTATTCTGAACATTATGTATGAAAATATTATTCGTTTTACTGTTTGCAGTCATCCAAGTCTAACGTTCTGAAATACGCATTCAGAAAAATCAAACAACCGCCTAGGTACTAGGCAGTCTCCCATCCAAGTACTAACCAGGCCCGACCCTGCTCAGTTTCCCAGATCAGAGGAGATAGGGCACGTTCAGGGTGGTACGGCCTTAGACCGAGGCGGCTGCCAGGCGCCCCAAGAGCCCCGCGTTGCGCCTCCCTTTCGTTCTGACCTGCCGGTCGGGCCTGGGGCCTCAGCTCTTGACCGGGCGCGCGCTGCACTTGAGCCTCACGACTGGACTCCGGCCGGCCAGGGCGAGCAGCTCGGGGCCAGCAGAGGGCGCCCCGGCCCCGCACACCGCCAGCCCCGGCCAGCACCCGTCTGCCCCGCCCGGGCCTGGCGTGCCTGCGGGACCCGGGGTAGGGGGAGGAGGGATGGGTTGCGCGGCGAGGACATCTCGGTGCCCTGCCTCCCTGGGCCTCTTCAGGCTCGCGCCGCGCCGCACCGAACCCCCAACCCCCGCCCCCCACCATCCCGTCCGCTGCTCAGGGTCACGTGGCTCCGGACGTGTGTGGCTTCGGCCTGGGGCCGCGGTCCCCGGAGCCTCCTGCGGGCTTCGGAGCAGCCCAGCCGGGGCCCCAGGCGCCCATCCTGCCCGGTGCCCAAACCCACCGGAGCGCGTCAGCCCCGCCCTTTCGCCCTACCGAGGCCCGCCTTGCCCCCACGCCGCGGGCCCAGCACAGGACCTTCCTGAGAGAGCAGACGAGCGACAGGCAGGCACCCGGACAGACACTCGCACGCACCCACGCCAAGTGAGACAGAGGCAGAAAGAGACGAGGGTTCAGAGAGAGACTCGAAGACAGCGTGTGGGCAAGGGGGGCCTCGGGCAGGATGCCGGGCAGGTGCAGAGGCCACCCGGCCCTGAGCAGCGAACGGGATGGGGGCGGGGGGAGGCCGCCCAGCAGGGGCGGGCCTGGAGAGGCCCAGGGCGGGAGCGCACCCGAGACCTCCGCGCCCCGCCCCCCTCCCCCCAACACCCCCCTCCCCCCCCGCAGGCACGCCGGGGCGCGCCGACAATAGCTTCTCCAGAGTTTGGCCACCTGAGTTTCTAACCTTGTGCGCAACTGAGTGATGACAGTGCATTGAACAGCTAGGTCATTTCCAAATAAATTAAGCTTAGTGTTTCACAGGACACCAGGACATGAATGGACAGACCAG
The DNA here is from genome assembly GCF_910594005.1 of Cervus elaphus. Lineage (NCBI taxonomy): Eukaryota > Metazoa > Chordata > Mammalia > Artiodactyla > Cervidae > Cervus > Cervus elaphus. The sequence continues at coordinate 590,291 of NW_025316694.1, read as the reverse complement.
CACGGATGCATGGACACCAACCTTGGGAACTAGACAACCGGTGGGAAATTGCTGTCTGACTCAGGGAACTCAAACTGCGGCTCTCTGATCGCCTAGAGAGGTGGGAATGGGCCAGACGTGGGAGGGAGATTCAAGAGCGAGGGGCCACACGTACCCCTACAGTACATTCACATTGACATATGACCAATCAAACCAATATTGTAGAGCAAGAATCATTCCCCTGTAAATAAATAACTGTTAGAAAGAGAGAAAGAAACCCAAACAGATGGAATGAAATGAACAGAAACACATACTTTGCAATTCACACCGCAATTCAATTACAAACAAAAACAAAAACAAAGAAAAAACACTATAACCATTTTCGAAAAACAACAGACCTCTCCATGACCTTTGGTCGGGTGATGAGTTCTAACACACAACAAAAAAAGCCAACTTTTCCAAATCGTGAATATAAGTTATTTCACACATCGACTTTTCCATTTAAGTGTCTAACAAAGAAGCTTAAAATCATTGACTCACTACATAAGCATGGAATTATTTTAAACGTAAATTATGTTCTAGAGGATTCAGGAAGCACTTGGCACATGTGTAAGTGTATCAGACCTAAAACTGTAACTTAGTGGAAGAGTCAGGATAGTCTAAAAATGAATCCCTAACTAAAAGGAATCCGTGCAAGTCCCTGAGCACTTTGCATTTCATGAGAATGACAATCGCTCTTTATCTGGTCATCCAGGAAGGCTGTGGGTTTAGGAGCGAGGATGGGCTTGTTTTAAAGGGTGTTGAGAGCCTTGCAGGATCTTGGGCAATCAAATAGCTTCCTGAGCACTGACATTTATTTCTTAATTTTTAAATTTACAATTCATCCAAATCTTGCAGTCCAAAACAAACAAACAAACAAACAAAAATGTGAAAACATCACAGAAAAATAATATCTGAAAATATCTGATTGCCTTGTGATTCGTAGGGGATAAGCCTAAACTGCCCTTGAAATTGAGGGACTAGTGAATATTGGCCCTCAGATCTCATCATAATCAATGATGAGCAACTTTTGAAGAATTGCCAGAAGTATTTTCAAGTTCGCTGACTTCTCCTGAAGTCAAGATTGCTAGCTGTGATGATTTAAAAATCACTAATTGATAAACACCAATACAATTAGTTAACATCCACATAGCCAATGTCTATAGAGCCAGGCATAACAGAGTCTAAATTAATCAGATGGGATTCCTATTTTGCAGTGCAGTTGATGAGACAAGTTACACAAGATAGGAGATAATATAAATGAAAAGTGAAGCTATATGAGCAGTGCTTTGGGGAATAAATACTGATGTATAAATCGTCACTTCTGCGAAGGATTATTTCATAGATCCAGCCTATGATTTCTTCATCTGTTCATAGACGTCAGTGTTTAAGTAAGGGTCTTTACTCCAGATGGAGCAAAGTGTGAATTTTCCAGATCCGTCAAATTGAATCCTCCAAGAAACAAATCATTTTCTCAGTCAACTTCTCTTAGAGATCTCTGAAAATTGAATTCTACATTACAAACACTTCCAACATTTCTGCCTGGAAAAATCAGAGTAGATGGAGCTGTGGTAGCCATTAGGAATATTCATAAGTATTCAGCCCATGGAGGACTGCACTTCCCCACTCCCTTGGAAATGAAGTGTGATCACTGACCATCTTTGGCCGGCGAAATATGCATCAAAGTGTCTCTGTCACTTCTGTTCGACGCTTCAAGGGTCAGCGTGTAAGTCACACATTCCCCTCCTCGCTACTGTACTGATGATGCAAAATGTCTGTGCAAATAAAGCCTCCCTCAGACTGGGTCTCTGAGACAGGAAAGGGCAGAGACCCCTGCTGACCCACACTGACCAAGTAGCATGAGCTAAAAGTTATCTTTAATTGTTTTAAGCTCAGAGTGTTGGGGGTTGGGGGATGGGGGTTGAGTATTCCTGAAGGGATACCTAGCCTGTATTACATTGGAATTCTATTTAACCATTAACGGACAGAGCAAGGTCATTAACATCATGGCGTTGTTTGAAAGTGGACACTTCACATTAAAATCTAGATTTCTGGCGCCTGTTGGCAAAGACCCTGACACGTTTATACATGGTTGATCCCTTGAGCACATCAACAAGCAGGTATATATTCTCCAGCTCATGACAGCCCTCGTGACTCACTATGACCATACCTGAGCAGTCTTCCTCCCTGAGGAGGGGGGGGGGGTGTAAATATTTGACTTTCATCCGCTATCCTAAACGGTCTAAGCATCATCCATGTACTGTGCTGACTGTGGTCCACTGGAATTGCATCTCATTTCCAGTTAGAAACTTCAGTGATACCTGTAGCAACACGAAAAAGTACAAATATCCTCAATACAGCACAAGAGTTAAGAAAATAGGTTTTGGAATTCAGCTTCCTAGGTTCAAATACCGGCTCTACCATTTTCTATCTGTATCATCAGGGCAAATCACTTAGCCTCTTCAAATTCCAGTTTCCTTACAAACAGAGCGAGGATAATGACGATCCCAGCTTCAGAGTGTCTGATGAGCTAACACAGTCAAGGGCTTAGACAGTGCCTGACCCCGAATATGCATCCAGTATGTGTTGGATGATATTCTTTTTACTAGAAACAGAGTGATTTCTTCATGTATCCAGCCATCAAGGAATTCAATCAACCTGAAAGATACAGTGGAATTTTCTGCAGATCTGATTCCAACCAGGACCTGTTTCTGGTAAAAATCAGGGCCCCAGAGCAGAAGCAAATGTCCTTGAGTTTTGTTGTCTCAGGCTAGATGCTGCGCTCAGACTCCTGGTAGGCTGTTCCTAGGAGCACGGGGAACACAGGCATGGAAGGGAGCCAACTGGAAACACACTTGCAAAAACTGTTTGTAGCCCCTGCCAAGTGAACATCAGGACTCAGTTCACTGATCCCAAGGCAATCAGAGAGGGCCACACAGCGTACTTTCTCCCATTCTGACAACTGTGGATGGCCACAGCCACACTGTCCAGGAAAGGGAATTGATGTGAACATTACCCTGCTGAAGGAAAGAGACTGACTTCAACTGAGAAGCTTGTGAGTCACTTCTGAAGAAGTGCATACAATATGCCTTCACCCTGCCCGTAACACATATTTCCATAACACACAGCGATGCACTCGATCGATGTGCATCCTCCAGTAAAGCCCAGCCCTGATGTCTTATAGGAGCCTCTCTGGCCATTGTCATAAGCGAGTCTAATTTTGTGTGAGGCCATGAAAACTCAGTGTTTTTCTTATGCTTGTGCTTATTGCGGGAGGTCTGAGAAGGCACTTCTGAAGGTTTATTCCTACCAGTCGTTGTCATTTTTATCGAGTCTTTATTTATTTTTTTATTTATTTATTTGTTAGTTCTACCAGTTTCTTGCTACCAACCCATCTCCCTCCACCCTCGTGCACACACGATCAGTCATGTAATCCCATGGACTTCGGCCCGCCAGACTCCTCTGTCCATGGATTTTTCCAGGCAAGAATACTGGAGTGGGTTGCCATTTCCTTCTCCATGTATCGAGTCTTTAAAGGTTCCATCACTGAGGTGTGGCTTCGACACGTGTACGAGGCTGAGTAGCAACATGCCCTTTCTCCCTAAGTGCAGTAGAAGTCATCCCCACTTCCCAACATGTCTGTCTTCCGGCCTCTGGAGCATGGATTGCTTGAGCTCACCACAGCGTCAGGATATTCTAGAAACCCTTCTGACTGCAGTCTCTTCAGGAGGTTGCAAGTGCTTCACACCTCAGGAATTTACAAAGCACTTTCTACAACCTCAGCTGGGAGAGGAGTCAACACTCGTGACAGTCACAGGCTTCCATGGCCTGGACTTGATTATGGGCTGTGCTTTCATAATCATCATGTTTCCTATACCAACTAAGATGTCACTGAGAACTTTTTTCTCTATCATCATTGTATCTTTGATGTTCATTAGACATATTATGGGTTTTCCTATATAGCTTCCCTTACGGATGAGGGTCATAGGTTAGCAGTACTTACTAAAACTGACTTCCAGGTAGCTGTGGTAGAACAGGAAAAAGAATGACCAACTGCTGTATTCTGAACATTATGTATGAAAATATTATTCGTTTTACTGTTTGCAGTCATCCAAGTCTAACGTTCTGAAATACGCATTCAGAAAAATCAAACAACCACCTAGGTACTAGGCAGTCTCCCATCCAAGTACTAACCAGGCCCGACCCTGCTCAGTTTCCCAGATCAGAGGAGATAGGGCACGTTCAGGGTGGTACGGCCTTAGACCGAGGCGGCTGCCAGGCGCCCCAAGAGCCCCGCGTTGCGCCTCCCTTTCGTTCTGACCTGCCGGTCGGGCCTGGGGCCTCAGCTCTTGACCGGGCGCGCGCTGCACTTGAGCCTCACGACTGGACTCCGGCCGGCCAGGGCGGGCAGCTCGGGGGCCAGCAGAGGGCGCCCCGGCCCCGCACACCGCCAGCCCCGGCCAGCACCCGTCTGCCCCGCCCGGGCCTGGCGTGCCTGCGGGACCCGGGGTAGGGGGAGAAGGGATGGGTTGCGCGGCGAGGACATCTCGGTGCCCTGCCTCCCTGGGCCTCTTCAGGCTCGCGCCGCACCGAACCCCCAACCCCCGCCCCCCACCATCCCGTTCGCTGCTCAGGGTCACGTGGCTCTGGACGTGTGTGGCTTCGGCCCGGGGCCGCGGTCCCCGGAGCCTCCTGCGGGCTTCGGAGCAGCCCAGCCGGGGCCCCAGGCGCCCATCCTGCCCGGTGCCCAAACCCACCGGAGCGCGTCAGCCCCGCCCTTTCGCCCTACCGAGGCCCGCCTTGCCCCCACGCCGCGGGCCCAGCACAGGACCTTCCTGAGAGAGCAGACGAGCGACAGGCAGGCACCCGGACAGACACTCGCACGCACCCACGCCAAGTGAGACAGAGGCAGAAAGAGACGAGGGTTCAGAGAGAGACTCGAAGACAGCGTGTGGGCAAGGGGGGCCTCGGGCAGGATGCCGGGCAGGTGCAGAGGCCACCCGGCCCTGAGCAGCGAACGGGATGGGGGCGGGGGGAGGCCGCCCAGCAGGGGCGGGCCTGGAGAGGCCCAGGGCGGGAGCGCACCCGAGACCTCCGCGCCCCCCCCCCCTCCCCCCAACACCCCCCTCCCCCCCCCCCGCAGGCACGCCGGGGCGCGCCGACAATAGCTTCTCCAGAGTTTGGCCACCTGAGTTTCTAACCTTGTGCGCAACTGAGTGATGACAGTGCATTGAACAGCTAGGTCATTTCCAAATAAATTAAGCTTAGTGTTTCACAGGACACCAGGACATGAATGGACAGACCAGCACGGATGCATGGACACCAACCTTGGGAACTAGACAACCGGTGGGAAATTGCTGTCTGACTCAGGGAACTCAAACTGCGGCTCTCTGATCGCCTAGAGAGGTGGGAATGGGCCAGACGTGGGAGGGAGATTCAAGAGCGAGGGGCCACACGTACCCCTACGGTACATTCACATTGACATATGACCAATCAAACCAATATTGTAGAGCAAGAATCATTCCCCTGTAAATAAATAACTGTTAGAAAGAGAGAAAGAAACCCAAACAGATGGAATGAAATGAACAGAAACACATACTTTGCAATTCACACCGCAATTCAATTACAAACAAAAACAAAAACAAAGAAAAAACACTATAACCATTTTCGAAAAACAACAGACCTCTCCATGACCTTTGGTCGGGTGATGAGTTCTAACACACAACAAAAAAAGCCAACTTTTCCAAATCGTGAATATAAGTTATTTCACACATCGACTTTTCCATTTAAGTGTCTAACAAAGAAGCTTAAAATCATTGACTCACTACATAAGCATGGAATTATTTTAAACGTAAATTATGTTCTAGAGGATTCAGGAAGCACTTGGCACATGTGTAAGTGTATCAGACCTAAAACTGTAACTTAGTGGAAGAGTCAGGATAGTCTAAAAATGAATCCCTAACTAAAAGGAATCCGTGCAAGTCCCTGAGCACTTTGCATTTCATGAGAATGACAATCGCTCTTTATCTGGTCATCCAGGAAGGCTGTGGGTTTAGGAGCGAGGATGGGCTTGTTTTAAAGGGTGTTGAGAGCCTTGCAGGATCTTGGGCAATCAAATAGCTTCCTGAGCACTGACATTTATTTCTTAATTTTTAAATTTACAATTCATCCAAATCTTGCAGTCCAAAACAAACAAACAAACAAACAAAAATGTGAAAACATCACAGAAAAATAATATCTGAAAATATCTGATGGCCTTGTGATTCGTAGGGGATAAGCCTAAACTGCCCTTGAAATTGAGGGACTAGTGAATATTGGCCCTCAGATCTCATCATAATCAACGATGAGCAACTTTTGAAGAATTGCCAGAAGTATTTTCAAGTTCGCTGACTTCTCCTGAAGTCAAGATTGCTAGCTGTGATGATTTAAAAATCACTAATTGATAAACACCAATACAATTAGTTAACATCCACATAGCCAATGTCTATAGAGCCAGGCATAACAGAGTCTAAATTAATCAGATGGGATTCCTATTTTGCAGTGCAGTTGATGAGACAAGTTACACAAGATAGGAGATAATATAAATGAAAAGTGAAGCTATATGAGCAGTGCTTTGGGGAATAAATACTGATGTATAAATCGTCACTTCTGCGAAGGATTATTTCATAGATCCAGCCTATGATTTCTTCATCTGTTCATAGACGTCAGTGTTTAAGTAAGGGTCTTTACTCCAGATGGAGCAAAGTGTGAATTTTCCAGATCCGTCAAATTGAATCCTTCAAGAAACAAATCATTTTTTGAGTCAACTTCTCTTAGAGATCTCTGAAAATTGAATTCTACATTACAAACACTTCCAACATTTCTGCCTGGAAAAATCAGAGTAGATGGAGCTGTGGTAGCCATTAGGAATATTCATAAGTATTCAGCCCATGGAGGACTGCACTTCCCCACTCCCTTGGAAATGAAGTGTGATCACTGACCATCTTTGGCCGGCGAAATATGCATCAAAGTGTCTCTGTCACTTCTGTTCGACGCTTCAAGGGTCAGCGTGTAAGTCACACATTCCCCTCCTCGCTACTGTACTGATGATGCAAAATGTCTGTGCAAATAAAGCCTCCCTCAGACTGGGTCTCTGAGACAGGAAAGGGCAGAGACCCCTGCTGACCCACACTGACCAAGTAGCATGAGCTAAAAGTTATCTTTAATTGTTTTAAGCTCAGAGTGTTGGGGGTTGGGGGCTGGGGGTTGAGTATTCCTGAAGGGATACCTAGCCTGTATTACATTGGAATTCTATTTAACCATTAACGGACAGAGCAAGGTCATTAACATCATGGCGTTGTTTGAAAGTGGACACTTCACATTAAAATCTAGATTTCTGGCGCCTGTTGGCAAAGACCCTGACACGTTTATACATGGTTGATCCCTTGAGCACATCAACAAGCAGGTATATATTCTCCAGCTCATGACAGCCCTCGTGACTCACTATGACCATACCTGAGCAGTCTTCCTCCCTGGGGGGGGGGGGTGTAGATATTTGACTTTCATCCGCTATCCTAAACGGTCTAAGCATCATCCACGTACTGTGCTGACTGTGGTCCACTGGAATTGCATCTCATTTCCAGTTAGAAACTTCAGTGATACCTGTAGCAACACGAAAAAGTACAAATATCCTCAATACAGCACAACAGTTAAGAAAATAGATTTTGGAATTCAGCTTCCTAGGTTCAAATACTGGCTCTACCATTTTCTATCTGTATCATCAGGGCAAATCACTTAGCCTCTTCAAATTCCAGTTTCCTTACAAACAGAGCGAGGATAATGACGATCCCAGCTTCAGAGTGTCTGATGAGCTAACACAGTCAAGGGCTTAGACAGTGCCTGACCCCGAATATGCATCCAGTATGTGTTGGATGATATTCTTTTTACTAGAAACAGAGTGATTTCTTCATGTATCCAGCCATCAAGGAATTCAATCAACCTGAAAGATACAGTGGAATTGTTCTGCAGATCTGATTCCAACCAGGACCTGTTTCTGGTAAAAATCAGGGCCCCAGAGCAGAAGCAAATGTCCTTGAGTTTTGTTGTCTCAGGCTAGATGCTGCGCTCAGACTCCTGGTAGGCTGTTCCTAGGAGCACGGGGAACACAGGCATGGTAGGGAGCCAACTGGAAACACACTTGCAAAAACTGTTTGTAGCCCCTGCCAAGTGAACATCAGGACTCAGTTCACTGATCCCAAGGCAATCAGAGAGGGCCACACAGCGTACTTTCTCCCATTCTGACAACTGTGGATGGCCACAGCCACACTGTCCAGGAAAGGGAATTGATGTGAACATTACCCTGCTGAAGGAAAGAGACTGACTTCAACTGAGAAGCTTGTGAGTCACTTCTGAAGAAGTGCATACAATATGCCTTCACCCTGCCCGTAACACATATTTCCATAACACACAGCGATGCACTCGATCGATGTGCATCCTCCAGTAAAGCCCAGCCCTGATGTCTTATAGGAGCCTCTCTGGCCATTGTCATAAGCGAGTCTAATTTTGTGTGAGGCCATGAAAACTCAGTGTTTTTCTTACGCTTGTGCTTATTGCGGGAGGTCTGAGAAGGCACTTCTGAAGGTTTATTCCTACCAGTCGTTGTCATTTTTATCGAGTCTTTATTTATTTTTTTATTTATTTATTTGTTAGTTCTACCAGTTTCTTGCTACCAACCCATCTCCCTCCACCCTCGTGCACACACGATCAGTCATGTAATCCCATGGACTTCGGCCCGCCAGACTCCTCTGTCCATGGATTTTTCCAGGCAAGAATACTGGAGTGGGTTGCCATTTCCTTCTCCATGTATCGAGTCTTTAAAGGTTCCATCACTGAGGTGTGGCTTCGACACGTGTACGAGGCTGAGTAGCAACATGCCCTTTCTCCCTAAGTGCAGTAGAAGTCATCCCCACTTCCCAACATGTCTGTCTTCCGGCCTCTGGAGCATGGATTGCTTGAGCTCACCACAGCGTCAGGATATTCTAGAAACCCTTCTGACTGCAGTCTCTTCAGGAGGTTGCAAGTGCTTCACACCTCAGGAATTTACAAAGCACTTTCTACAACCTCAGCTGGGAGAGGAGTCAACACTCGTGACAGTCACAGGCTTCCATGGCCTGGACTTGATTATGGGCTGTGCTTTCATAATCATCGTGTTTCCTATACCAACTAAGATGTCACTGAGAACTTTTTTCTCTATCATCATTGTATCTTTGATGTTCATTAGACATATTATGGGTTTTCCTATATAGCTTCCCTTACGGATGAGGGTCATAGGTTAGCAGTACTTACTAAAACTGACTTCCAGGTAGCTGTGGTAGAACAGGAAAAAGAATGACCAACTGCTGTATTCTGAACATTATGTATGAAAATATTATTCGTTTTACTGTTTGCAGTCATCCAAGTCTAACGTTCTGAAATACGCATTCAGAAAAATCAAACAACCGCCTAGGTACTAGGCAGTCTCCCATCCAAGTACTAACCAGGCCCGACCCTGCTCAGTTTCCCAGATCAGAGGAGATAGGGCACGTTCAGGGTGGTACGGCCTTAGACCGAGGCGGCTGCCAGGCGCCCCAAGAGCCCCGCGTTGCGCCTCCCTTTCGTTCTGACCTGCCGGTCGGGCCTGGGGCCTCAGCTCTTGACCGGGCGCGCGCTGCACTTGAGCCTCACGACTGGACTCCGGCCGGCCAGGGCGAGCAGCTCGGGGCCAGCAGAGGGCGCCCCGGCCCCGCACACCGCCAGCCCCGGCCAGCACCCGTCTGCCCCGCCCGGGCCTGGCGTGCCTGCGGGACCCGGGGTAGGGGGAGGAGGGATGGGTTGCGCGGCGAGGACATCTCGGTGCCCTGCCTCCCTGGGCCTCTTCAGGCTCGCGCCGCGCCGCACCGAACCCCCAACCCCCGCCCCCCACCATCCCGTCCGCTGCTCAGGGTCACGTGGCTCCGGACGTGTGTGGCTTCGGCCCGGGGCCGCGGTCCCCGGAGCCTCCTGCGGGCTTCGGAGCAGCCCAGCCGGGGCCCCAGGCGCCCATCCTGCCCGGTGCCCAAACCCACCGGAGCGCGTCAGCCCCGCACTTTCGCCCTACCGAGGCCCGCCTTGCCCCCACGCCGCGGGCCCAGCACAGGACCTTCCTGAGAGAGCAGACGAGCGACAGGCAGGCACCCGGACAGACACTCGCACGCACCCACGCCAAGTGAGACAGAGGCAGAAAGAGACGAGGGTTCAGAGAGAGACTCGAAGACAGCGTGTGGGCAAGGGGGGCCTCGGGCAGGATGCCGGGCAGGTGCAGAGGCCACCCGGCCCTGAGCAGCGAACGGGATGGGGGCGGGGGGAGGCCGCCCAGCAGGGGCGGGCCTGGAGAGGCCCAGGGCGGAAGCGCACCCGAGACCTCCGCGCCCCGCCCCCCTCCCCCCCACACCCCCCCCCCCCCCCCCGCAGGCACGCTGGGGCGCGCCGACAATAGCTTCTCCAGAGTTTGGCCACCTGAGTTTCTAACCTTGTGCGCAACTGAGTGATGACAGTGCATTGAACAGCTAGGTCATTTCCAAATAAATTAAGCTTAGTGTTTCACAGGACACCAGGACATGAATGGACAGACCAGCACGGATGCATGGACACCAACCTTGGGAACTAGACAACCGGTGGGAAATTGCTGTCTGACTCAGGGAACTCAAACTGCGGCTCTCTGATCGCCTAGAGAGGTGGGAATGGGCCAGACGTGGGAGGGAGATTCAAGAGCGAGGGGCCACACGTACCCCTACGGTACATTCAGATTGACATATGACCAATCAAACCAATATTGTAGAGCAAGAATCATTCCCCTGTAAATAAATAACTGTTAGAAAGAGAGAAAGAAACCCAAACAGATGGAATGAAATGAACAGAAACACATACTTTGCAATTCACACCGCAATTCAATTACAAACAAAAACAAAAACAAAGAAAAAACACTATAACCATTTTCGAAAAACAACAGACCTCTCCATGACCTTTGGTCGGGTGATGAGTTCTAACACACAACAAAAAAAGCCAACTTTTCCAAATCGTGAATATAAGTTATTTCACACATCGACTTTTCCATTTAAGTGTCTAACAAAGAAGCTTAAAATCATTGACTCACTACATAAGCATGGAATTATTTTAAACGTAAATTATGTTCTAGAGGATTCAGGAAGCACTTGGCACATGTGTAAGTGTATCAGACCTAAAACTGTAACTTAGTGGAAGAGTCAGGATAGTCTAAAAATGAATCCCTAACTAAAAGGAATCCGTGCAAGTCCCTGAGCACTTTGCATTTCATGAGAATGACAATCACTCTTTATCTGGTCATCCAGGAAGGCTGTGGGTTTAGGAGCGAGGATGGGCTTGTTTTAAAGGGTGTTGAGAGCCTTGCAGGATCTTGGGCAATCAAATAGCTTCCTGAGCACTGACATTTATTTCTTAATTTTTAAATTTACAATTCATCCAAATCTTGCAGTCCAAAACAAACAAACAAACAAAAAAAAAGTGAAAACATCACGGAAAAATAATATCTGAAAATATCTGATGGCCTTGTGATTCGTAGGGGATAAGCCTAAACTGCCCTTGAAATTGAGGGACTAGTGAATATTGGCCCTCAGATCTCATCATAATCAACGATGAGCAACTTTTGAAGAATTGCCAGAAGTATTTTCAAGTTCGCTGACTTCTCCTGAAGTCAAGATTGCTAGCTGTGATGATTTAAAAATCACTAATTGATAAACACCAATACAATTAATTAACATCCACATAGCCAATGTCTATAGAGCCAGGCATAACAGAGTCTAAATTAATCAGATGGGATTCCTATTTTGCAGTGCAGTTGATGAGACAAGTTACACAAGATAGGAGATAATATAAATGAAAAGTGAAGCTATATGAGCAGTGCTTTGGGGAATAAATACTGATGTATAAATCGTCACTTCTGCGAAGGATTATTTCATAGATCCAGCCTATGATTTCTTCATCTGTTCATAGACGTCAGTGTTTAAGTAAGGGTCTTTACTCCAGATGGAGCAAAGTGTGAATTTTCCAGATCCGTCAAATTGAATCCTCCAAGAAACAAATCATTTTCTCAGTCAACTTCTCTTAGAGATCTCTGAAAATTGAATTCTACATTACAAACACTTCCAACATTTCTGCCTGGAAAAATCAGAGTAGATGGAGCTGTGGTAGCCATTAGGAATATTCATAAGTATTCAGCCCATGGAGGACTGCACTTCCCCACTCCCTTGGAAATGAAGTGTGATCACTGACCATCTTTGGCCGGCGAAATATGCATCAAAGTGTCTCTGTCACTTCTGTTCGACGCTTCAAGGGTCAGTGTGTAAGTCACACATTCCCCTCCTCGCTACTGTACTGATGATGCAAAATGTCTGTGCAAATAAAGCCTCCCTCAGACTGGGTCTCTGAGACAGGAAAGGGCAGAGACCCCTGCTGACCCACACTGACCAAGTAGCATGAGCTAAAAGTTATCTTTAATTGTTTTAAGCTCAGAGTGTTGGGGGTTGGGGGCTGGGGGTTGAGTATTCCTGAAGGGATACCTAGCCTGTATTACATTGGAATTCTATTTAACCATTAACGGACAGAGCAAGGTCATTAACATCATGGTGTTGTTTGAAAGTGGACACTTCACATTAAAATCTAGATTTCTGGCGCCTGTTGGCAAAGACCCTGACACGTTTATACATGGTTGATCCCTTGAGCACATCAACAAGCGGGTATATATTCTCCAGCTCATGACAGCCCTCGTGACTCACTATGACCATACCTGAGCAGTCTTCCTCCCTGAGGGGGGGGGGTGTAGATATTTGACTTTCATCCACTATCCTAAATGGTCTAAGCATCATCCACGTACTGTGCTGACTGTGGTCCACGGGAATTGCATCTCATTTCCAGTTAGAAACTTCAGTGATACCTGTAGCAACACGAAAAAGTACAAATATCCTCAATACAGCACAACAGTTAAGAAAATAGATTTTGGAATTCAGCTTCCTAGGTTCAAATACCGGCTCTACCATTTTCTATCTGTATCATCAGGGCAAATCACTTAGCCTCTTCAAATTCCAGTTTCCTTACAAACAGAGCGAGGATAATGACGATCCCAGCTTCAGAGTGTCTGATGAGCTAACACAGTCAAGGGCTTAGACAGTGCCTGACCCCGAATATGCATCCAGTATGTGTTGGATGATATTCTTTTTACTAGAAACAGAGGGATTTCTTCATGTATCCAGCCATCAAGGAATTCAATCAACCTGAAAGATACAGTGGAATTGTTCTGCAGATCTGATTCCAACCAGGACCTGTTTCTGGTAAAAATCAGGGCCCCAGAGCAGAAGCAAATGTCCTTGAGTTTTGTTGTCTCAGGCTAGATGCTGCGCTCAGACTCCTGGTAGGCTGTTCCTAGGAGCACGGGGAACACAGGCATGGAAGGGAGCCAACTGGAAACACACTTGCAAAAACTGTTTGTAGCCCCTGCCAAGTGAACATCAGGACTCAGTTCACTGATCCCAAGGCAATCAGAGAGGGCCACACAGCGTACTTTCTCCCATTCTGACAACTGTGGATGGCCACAGCCACACTGTCCAGGAAAGGGAATTGATGTGAACATTACCCTGCTGAAGGAAAGAGACTGACTTCAACTGAGAAGCTTGTGAGTCACTTCTGAAGAAGTGCATACAATATGCCTTCACCCTGCCCGTAACACATATTTCCATAACACACAGCGATGCACTCGATCGATGTGCATCCTCCAGTAAAGCCCAGCCCTGATGTCTTATAGGAGCCTCTCTGGCCATTGTCATAAGCGAGTCTAATTTTGTGTGAGGCCATGAAAACTCAGTGTTTTTCTTACGCTTGTGCTTATTGCGGGAGGTCTGAGAAGGCACTTCTGAAGGTTTATTCCTACCAGTCGTTGTCATTTTTATCGAGTCTTTATTTATTTTTTTATTTATTTATTTGTTAGTTCTACCAGTTTCTTGCTACCAACCCATCTCCCTCCACCCTCGTGCACACACGATCAGTCATGTAATCCCATGGACTTCGGCCCGCCAGACTCCTCTGTCCATGGATTTTTCCAGGCAAGAATACTGGAGTGGGTTGCCATTTCCTTCTCCATGTATCGAGTCTTTAAAGGTTCCATCACTGAGGTGTGGCTTCGACACGTGTACGAGGCTGAGTAGCAACATGCCCTTTCTCCCTAAGTGCAGTAGAAGTCATCCCCACTTCCCAACATGTCTGTCTTCCGGCCTCTGGAGCATGGATTGCTTGAGCTCACCACAGCGTCAGGATATTCTAGAAACCCTTCTGACTGCAGTCTCTTCAGGAGGTTGCAAGTGCTTCACACCTCAGGAATTTACAAAGCACTTTCTACAACCTCAGCTGGGAGAGGAGTCAACACTCGTGACAGTCACAGGCTTCCATGGCCTGGACTTGATTATGGGCTGTGCTTTCATAATCATCATGTTTCCTATACCAACTAAGATGTCACTGAGAACTTTTTTCTCTATCATCATTGTATCTTTGATGTTCATTAGACATATTATGGGTTTTCCTATATAGCTTCCCTTACGGATGAGGGTCATAGGTTAGCAGTACTTACTAAAACTGACTTCCAGGTAGCTGTGGTAGAACAGGAAAAAGAATGACCAACTGCTGTATTCTGAACATTATGTGTGAAAATATTATTCGTTTTACTGTTTGCAGTCATCCAAGTCTAACGTTCTGAAATACGCATTCAGAAAAATCAAACAACCACCTAGGTACTAGGCAGTCTCCCATCCAAGTACTAACCAGGCCCGACCCTGCTCAGTTTCCCAGATCAGAGGAGATAGGGCACGTTCAGGGTGGTACGGCCTTAGACCGAGGCGGCTGCCAGGCGCCCCAAGAGCCCCGCGTTGCGCCTCCCTTTCGTTCTGACCTGCCGGTCGGGCCTGGGGCCTCAGCTCTTGACCGGGCGCGCGCTGCACTTGAGCCTCACGACTGGACTCCGGCCGGCCAGGGCGGGCAGCTCGGGGGCCAGCAGAGGGCGCCCCGGCCCCGCACACCGCCAGCCCCGGCCAGCACCCGTCTGCCCCGCCCGGGCCTGGCGTGCCTGCGGGACCCGGGGTAGGGGGAGAAGGGATGGGTTGCGCGGCGAGGACATCTCGGTGCCCTGCCTCCCTGGGCCTCTTCAGGCTCGCGCCGCACCGAACCCCCAACCCCCGCCCCCCACCATCCCGTTCGCTGCTCAGGGTCACGTGGCTCTGGACGTGTGTGGCTTCGGCCCGGGGCCGCGGTCCCCGGAGCCTCCTGCGGGCTTCGGAGCAGCCCAGCCGGGGCCCCAGGCGCCCATCCTGCCCGGTGCCCAAACCCACCGGAGCGCGTCAGCCCCGCCCTTTCGCCCTACCGAGGCCCGCCTTGCCCCCACGCCGCGGGCCCAGCACAGGACCTTCCTGAGAGAGCAGACGAGCGACAGGCAGGCACCCGGACAGACACTCGCACGCACCCACGCCAAGTGAGACAGAGGCAGAAAGAGACGAGGGTTCAGAGAGAGACTCGAAGACAGCGTGTGGGCAAGGGGGGCCTCGGGCAGGATGCCGGGCAGGTGCAGAGGCCACCCGGCCCTGAGCAGCGAACGGGATGGGGGCGGGGGGAGGCCGCCCAGCAGGGGCGGGCCTGGAGAGGCCCAGGGCGGGAGCGCACCCGAGACCTCCGCGCCCCGCCCCCCCCCCCCCCCCCCCCCCCCCCCCCCCCCCCCCCCCGCAGGCACGCCGGGGCGCGCCGACAATAGCTTCTCCAGAGTTTGGCCACCTGAGTTTCTAACCTTGTGCGCAACTGAGTGATGACAGTGCATTGAACAGCTAGGTCATTTCCAAATAAATTAAGCTTAGTGTTTCACAGGACACCAGGACATGAATGGACAGACCAGCACGGATGCATGGACACCAACCTTGGGAACTAGACAACCGGTGGGAAATTGCTGTCTGACTCAGGGAACTCAAACTGCGGCTCTCTGATCGCCTAGAGAGGTGGGAATGGGCCAGACGTGGGAGGGAGATTCAAGAGCGAGGGGCCACACGTACCCCTACGGTACATTCACATTGACATATGACCAATCAAACCAATATTGTAGAGCAAGAATCATTCCCCTGTAAATAAATAACTGTTAGAAAGAGAGAAAGAAACCCAAACAGATGGAATGAAATGAACAGAAACACATACTTTGCAATTCACACCGCAATTCAATTACAAACAAAAACAAAAACAAAGAAAAAACACTATAACCATTTTCGAAAAACAACAGACCTCTCCATGACCTTTGGTCGGGTGATGAGTTCTAACACACAACAAAAAAAGCCAACTTTTCCAAATCGTGAATATAAGTTATTTCACACATCGACTTTTCCATTTAAGTGTCTAACAAAGAAGCTTAAAATCATTGACTCACTACATAAGCATGGAATTATTTTAAACGTAAATTATGTTCTAGAGGATTCAGGAAGCACTTGGCACATGTGTAAGTGTATCAGACCTAAAACTGTAACTTAGTGGAAGAGTCAGGATAGTCTAAAAATGAATCCCTAACTAAAAGGAATCCGTGCAAGTCCCTGAGCACTTTGCATTTCATGAGAATGACAATCGCTCTTTATCTGGTCATCCAGGAAGGCTGTGGGTTTAGGAGCGAGGATGGGCTTGTTTTAAAGGGTGTTGAGAGCCTTGCAGGATCTTGGGCAATCAAATAGCTTCCTGAGCACTGACATTTATTTCTTAATTTTTAAATTTACAATTCATCCAAATCTTGCAGTCCAAAACAAACAAACAAACAAACAAAAATGTGAAAACATCACAGAAAAATAATATCTGAAAATATCTGATGGCCTTGTGATTCGTAGGGGATAAGCCTAAACTGCCCTTGAAATTGAGGGACTAGTGAATATTGGCCCTCAGATCTCATCATAATCAACGATGAGCAACTTTTGAAGAATTGCCAGAAGTATTTTCAAGTTCGCTGACTTCTCCTGAAGTCAAGATTGCTAGCTGTGATGATTTAAAAATCACTAATTGATAAACACCAATACAATTAGTTAACATCCACATAGCCAATGTCTATAGAGCCAGGCATAACAGAGTCTAAATTAATCAGATGGGATTCCTATTTTGCAGTGCAGTTGATGAGACAAGTTACACAAGATAGGAGATAATATAAATGAAAAGTGAAGCTATATGAGCAGTGCTTTGGGGAATAAATACTGATGTATAAATCGTCACTTCTGCGAAGGATTATTTCATAGATCCAGCCTATGATTTCTTCATCTGTTCATAGACGTCAGTGTTTAAGTAAGGGTCTTTACTCCAGATGGAGCAAAGTGTGAATTTTCCAGATCCGTCAAATTGAATCCTTCAAGAAACAAATCATTTTTTGAGTCAACTTCTCTTAGAGATCTCTGAAAATTGAATTCTACATTACAAACACTTCCAACATTTCTGCCTGGAAAAATCAGAGTAGATGGAGCTGTGGTAGCCATTAGGAATATTCATAAGTATTCAGCCCATGGAGGACTGCACTTCCCCACTCCCTTGGAAATGAAGTGTGATCACTGACCATCTTTGGCCGGCGAAATATGCATCAAAGTGTCTCTGTCACTTCTGTTCGACGCTTCAAGGGTCAGCGTGTAAGTCACACATTCCCCTCCTCGCTACTGTACTGATGATGCAAAATGTCTGTGCAAATAAAGCCTCCCTCAGACTGGGTCTCTGAGACAGGAAAGGGCAGAGACCCCTGCTGACCCACACTGACCAAGTAGCATGAGCTAAAAGTTATCTTTAATTGTTTTAAGCTCAGAGTGTTGGGGGTTGGGGGCTGGGGGTTGAGTATTCCTGAAGGGATACCTAGCCTGTATTACATTGGAATTCTATTTAACCATTAACGGACAGAGCAAGGTCATTAACATCATGGCGTTGTTTGAAAGTGGACACTTCACATTAAAATCTAGATTTCTGGCGCCTGTTGGCAAAGACCCTGACACGTTTATACATGGTTGATCCCTTGAGCACATCAACAAGCAGGTATATATTCTCCAGCTCATGACAGCCCTCGTGACTCACTATGACCATACCTGAGCAGTCTTCCTCCCTGGGGGGGGGGGGGTGTAGATATTTGACTTTCATCCGCTATCCTAAACGGTCTAAGCATCATCCACGTACTGTGCTGACTGTGGTCCACTGGAATTGCATCTCATTTCCAGTTAGAAACTTCAGTGATACCTGTAGCAACACGAAAAAGTACAAATATCCTCAATACAGCACAACAGTTAAGAAAATAGATTTTGGAATTCAGCTTCCTAGGTTCAAATACTGGCTCTACCATTTTCTATCTGTATCATCAGGGCAAATCACTTAGCCTCTTCAAATTCCAGTTTCCTTACAAACAGAGCGAGGATAATGACGATCCCAGCTTCAGAGTGTCTGATGAGCTAACACAGTCAAGGGCTTAGACAGTGCCTGACCCCGAATATGCATCCAGTATGTGTTGGATGATATTCTTTTTACTAGAAACAGAGTGATTTCTTCATGTATCCAGCCATCAAGGAATTCAATCAACCTGAAAGATACAGTGGAATTGTTCTGCAGATCTGATTCCAACCAGGACCTGTTTCTGGTAAAAATCAGGGCCCCAGAGCAGAAGCAAATGTCCTTGAGTTTTGTTGTCTCAGGCTAGATGCTGCGCTCAGACTCCTGGTAGGCTGTTCCTAGGAGCACGGGGAACACAGGCATGGTAGGGAGCCAACTGGAAACACACTTGCAAAAACTGTTTGTAGCCCCTGCCAAGTGAACATCAGGACTCAGTTCACTGATCCCAAGGCAATCAGAGAGGGCCACACAGCGTACTTTCTCCCATTCTGACAACTGTGGATGGCCACAGCCACACTGTCCAGGAAAGGGAATTGATGTGAACATTACCCTGCTGAAGGAAAGAGACTGACTTCAACTGAGAAGCTTGTGAGTCACTTCTGAAGAAGTGCATACAATATGCCTTCACCCTGCCCGTAACACATATTTCCATAACACACAGCGATGCACTCGATCGATGTGCATCCTCCAGTAAAGCCCAGCCCTGATGTCTTATAGGAGCCTCTCTGGCCATTGTCATAAGCGAGTCTAATTTTGTGTGAGGCCATGAAAACTCAGTGTTTTTCTTACGCTTGTGCTTATTGCGGGAGGTCTGAGAAGGCACTTCTGAAGGTTTATTCCTACCAGTCGTTGTCATTTTTATCGAGTCTTTATTTATTTATTTATTTATTTATTTGTTAGTTCTACCAGTTTCTTGCTACCAACCCATCTCCCTCCACCCTCGTGCACACACGATCAGTCATGTAATCCCATGGACTTCGGCCCGCCAGACTCCTCTGTCCATGGATTTTTCCAGGCAAGAATACTGGAGTGGGTTGCCATTTCCTTCTCCATGTATCGAGTCTTTAAAGGTTCCATCACTGAGGTGTGGCTTCGACACGTGTACGAGGCTGAGTAGCAACATGCCCTTTCTCCCTAAGTGCAGTAGAAGTCATCCCCACTTCCCAACATGTCTGTCTTCCGGCCTCTGGAGCATGGATTGCTTGAGCTCACCACAGCGTCAGGATATTCTAGAAACCCTTCTGACTGCAGTCTCTTCAGGAGGTTGCAAGTGCTTCACACCTCAGGAATTTACAAAGCACTTTCTACAACCTCAGCTGGGAGAGGAGTCAACACTCGTGACAGTCACAGGCTTCCATGGCCTGGACTTGATTATGGGCTGTGCTTTCATAATCATCGTGTTTCCTATACCAACTAAGATGTCACTGAGAACTTTTTTCTCTATCATCATTGTATCTTTGATGTTCATTAGACATATTATGGGTTTTCCTATATAGCTTCCCTTACGGATGAGGGTCATAGGTTAGCAGTACTTACTAAAACTGACTTCCAGGTAGCTGTGGTAGAACAGGAAAAAGAATGACCAACTGCTGTATTCTGAACATTATGTATGAAAATATTATTCGTTTTACTGTTTGCAGTCATCCAAGTCTAACGTTCTGAAATACGCATTCAGAAAAATCAAACAACCGCCTAGGTACTAGGCAGTCTCCCATCCAAGTACTAACCAGGCCCGACCCTGCTCAGTTTCCCAGATCAGAGGAGATAGGGCACGTTCAGGGTGGTACGGCCTTAGACCGAGGCGGCTGCCAGGCGCCCCAAGAGCCCCGCGTTGCGCCTCCCTTTCGTTCTGACCTGCCGGTCGGGCCTGGGGCCTAAGCTCTTGACCGGGCGCGCGCTGCACTTGAGCCTCACGACTGGACTCCGGCCGGCCAGGGCGAGCAGCTCGGGGCCAGCAGAGGGCGCCCCGGCCCCGCACACCGCCAGCCCCGGCCAGCACCCGTCTGCCCCGCCCGGGCCTGGCGTGCCTGCGGGACCCGGGGTAGGGGGAGGAGGGATGGGTTGCGCGGCGAGGACATCTCGGTGCCCTGCCTCCCTGGGCCTCTTCAGGCTCGCGCCGCGCCGCACCGAACCCCCAACCCCCGCCCCCCACCATCCCGTCCGCTGCTCAGGGTCACGTGGCTCCGGACGTGTGTGGCTTCGGCCCGGGGCCGCGGTCCCCGGAGCCTCCTGCGGGCTTCGGAGCAGCCCAGCCGGGGCCCCAGGCGCCCATCCTGCCCGGTGCCCAAACCCACCGGAGCGCGTCAGCCCCGCCCTTTCGCCCTACCGAGGCCCGCCTTGCCCCCACGCCGCGGGCCCAGCACAGGACCTTCCTGAGAGAGCAGACGAGCGACAGGCAGGCACCCGGACAGACACTCGCACGCACCCACGCCAAGTGAGACAGAGGCAGAAAGAGACGAGGGTTCAGAGAGAGACTCGAAGACAGCGTGTGGGCAAGGGGGGCCTCGGGCAGGATGCCGGGCAGGTGCAGAGGCCACCCGGCCCTGAGCAGCGAACGGGATGGGGGCGGGGGGAGGCCGCCCAGCAGGGGCGGGCCTGGAGAGGCCCAGGGCGGGAGCGCACCCGAGACCTCCGCGCCCCGCCCCCCCCCCCCCCACCCCCCCCCCCCCCCCCCCGCAGGCACGCCGGGGCGCGCCGACAATAGCTTCTCCAGAGTTTGGCCACCTGAGTTTCTAACCTTGTGCGCAACTGAGTGATGACAGTGCATTGAACAGCTAGGTCATTTCCAAATAAATTAAGCTTAGTGTTTCACAGGACACCAGGACATGAATGGACAGACCAGCACGGATGCATGGACACCAACCTTGGGAACTAGACAACCGGTGGGAAATTGCTGTCTGACTCAGGGAACTCAAACTGCGGCTCTCTGATCGCCTAGAGAGGTGGGAATGGGCCAGACGTGGGAGGGAGATTCAAGAGCGAGGGGCCACACGTACCCCTACGGTACATTCACATTGACATATGACCAATCAAACCAATATTGTAGAGCAAGAATCATTCCCCTGTAAATAAATAACTGTTAGAAAGAGAGAAAGAAACCCAAACAGATGGAATGAAATGAACAGAAACACATACTTTGCAATTCACACCGCAATTCAATTACAAACAAAAACAAAAACAAAGAAAAAACACTATAACCATTTTCGAAAAACAACAGACCTCTCCATGACCTTTGGTCGGGTGATGAGTTCTAACACACAACAAAAAAAGCCAACTTTTCCAAATCGTGAATATAAGTTATTTCACACATCGACTTTTCCATTTAAGTGTCTAACAAAGAAGCTTAAAATCATTGACTCACTACATAAGCATGGAATTATTTTAAACGTAAATTATGTTCTAGAGGATTCAGGAAGCACTTGGCACATGTGTAAGTGTATCAGACCTAAAACTGTAACTTAGTGGAAGAGTCAGGATAGTCTAAAAATGAATCCCTAACTAAAAGGAATCCGTGCAAGTCCCTGAGCACTTTGCATTTCATGAGAATGACAATCGCTCTTTATCTGGTCATCCAGGAAGGCTGTGGGTTTAGGAGCGAGGATGGGCTTGTTTTAAAGGGTGTTGAGAGCCTTGCAGGATCTTGGGCAATCAAATAGCTTCCTGAGCACTGACATTTATTTCTTAATTTTTAAATTTACAATTCATCCAAATCTTGCAGTCCAAAACAAACAAACAAACAAACAAAAATGTGAAAACATCACAGAAAAATAATATCTGAAAATATCTGATTGCCTTGTGATTCGTAGGGGATAAGCCTAAACTGCCCTTGAAATTGAGGGACTAGTGAATATTGGCCCTCAGATCTCATCATAATCAACGATGAGCAACTTTTGAAGAATTGCCAGAAGTATTTTCAAGTTCGCTGACTTCTCCTGAAGTCAAGATTGCTAGCTGTGATGATTTAAAAATCACTAATTGATAAACACCAATACAATTAATTAACATCCACATAGCCAATGTCTATAGAGCCAGGCATAACAGAGTCTAAATTAATCAGATGGGATTCCTATTTTGCAGTGCAGTTGATGAGACAAGTTACACAAGATAGGAGATAATATAAATGAAAAGTGAAGCTATATGAGCAGTGCTTTGGGGAATAAATACTGATGTATAAATCGTCACTTCTGCGAAGGATTATTTCATAGATCCAGCCTATGATTTCTTCATCTGTTCATAGACGTCAGTGTTTAAGTAAGGGTCTTTACTCCAGATGGAGCAAAGTGTGAATTTTCCAGATCCGTCAAATTGAATCCTTCAAGAAACAAATCATTTTTTGAGTCAACTTCTCTTAGAGATCTCTGAAAATTGAATTCTACATTACAAACACTTCCAACATTTCTGCCTGGAAAAATCAGAGTAGATGGAGCTGTGGTAGCCATTAGGAATATTCATAAGTATTCAGCCCATGGAGGACTGCACTTCCCCACTCCCTTGGAAATGAAGTGTGATCACTGACCATCTTTGGCCGGCGAAATATGCATCAAAGTGTCTCTGTCACTTCTGTTCGACGCTTCAAGGGTCAGCGTGTAAGTCACACATTCCCCTCCTCGCTACTGTACTGATGATGCAAAATGTCTGTGCAAATAAAGCCTCCCTCAGACTGGGTCTCTGAGACAGGAAAGGGCAGAGACCCCTGCTGACCCACACTGACCAAGTAGCATGAGCTAAAAGTTATCTTTAATTGTTTTAAGCTCAGAGTGTTGGGGGTTGGGGGCTGGGGGTTGAGTATTCCTGAAGGGATACCTAGCCTGTATTACATTGGAATTCTATTTAACCATTAACGGACAGAGCAAGGTCATTAACATCATGGCGTTGTTTGAAAGTGGACACTTCACATTAAAATCTAGATTTCTGGCGCCTGTTGGCAAAGACCCTGACACGTTTATACATGGTTGATCCCTTGAGCACATCAACAAGCAGGTATATATTCTCCAGCTCATGACAGCCCTCGTGACTCACTATGACCATACCTGAGCAGTCTTCCTCCCTGAGGAGGGGGGGGGGGTGTAAATATTTGACTTTCATCCGCTATCCTAAACGGTCTAAGCATCATCCACGTACTGTGCTGACTGTGGTCCACTGGAATTGCATCTCATTTCCAGTTAGAAACTTCAGTGATACCTGTAGCAACACGAAAAAGTACAAATATCCTCAATACAGCACAACAGTTAAGAAAATAGATTTTGGAATTCAGCTTCCTAGGTTCAAATACCGGCTCTACCATTTTCTATCTGTATCATCAGGGCAAATCACTTAGCCTCTTCAAATTCCAGTTTCCTTACAAACAGAGCGAGGATAATGACGATCCCAGCTTCAGAGTGTCTGATGAGCTAACACAGTCAAGGGCTTAGACAGTGCCTGACCCCGAATATGCATCCAGTATGTGTTGGATGATATTCTTTTTACTAGAAACAGAGTGATTTCTTCATGTATCCAGCCATCAAGGAATTCAATCAACCTGAAAGATACAGTGCAATTTTCTGCAGATCTGATTCCAACCAGGACCTGTTTCTGGTAAAAATCAGGGCCCCAGAGCAGAAGCAAATGTCCTTGAGTTTTGTTGTCTCAGGCTAGATGCTGCGCTCAGACTCCTGGTAGGCTGTTCCTAGGAGCACGGGGAACACAGGCATGGAAGGGAGCCAACTGGAAACACACTTGCAAAAACTGTTTGTAGCCCCTGCCAAGTGAACATCAGGACTCAGTTCACTGATCCCAAGGCAATCAGAGAGGGCCACACAGCGTACTTTCTCCCATTCTGACAACTGTGGATGGCCACAGCCACACTGTCCAGGAAAGGGAATTGATGTGAACATTACCCTGCTGAAGGAAAGAGACTGACTTCAACTGAGAAGCTTGTGAGTCACTTCTGAAGAAGTGCATACAATATGCCTTCACCCTGCCCGTAACACATATTTCCATAACACACAGCGATGCACTCGATCGATGTGCATCCTCCAGTAAAGCCCAGCCCTGATGTCTTATAGGAGCCTCTCTGGCCATTGTCATAAGCGAGTCTAATTTTGTGTGAGGCCATGAAAACTCAGTGTTTTTCTTACGCTTGTGCTTATTGCGGGAGGTCTGAGAAGGCACTTCTGAAGGTTTATTCCTACCAGTCGTTGTCATTTTTATCGAGTCTTTATTTATTTTTTTATTTATTTATTTGTTAGTTCTACCAGTTTCTTGCTACCAACCCATCTCCCTCCACCCTCGTGCACACACGATCAGTCATGTAATCCCATGGACTTCGGCCCGCCAGACTCCTCTGTCCATGGATTTTTCCAGGCAAGAATACTGGAGTGGGTTGCCATTTCCTTCTCCATGTATCGAGTCTTTAAAGGTTCCATCACTGAGGTGTGGCTTCGACACGTGTACGAGGCTGAGTAGCAACATGCCCTTTCTCCCTAAGTGCAGTAGAAGTCATCCCCACTTCCCAACATGTCTGTCTTCCGGCCTCTGGAGCATGGATTGCTTGAGCTCACCACAGCGTCAGGATATTCTAGAAACCCTTCTGACTGCAGTCTCTTCAGGAGGTTGCAAGTGCTTCACACCTCAGGAATTTACAAAGCACTTTCTACAACCTCAGCTGGGAGAGGAGTCAACACTCGTGACAGTCACAGGCTTCCATGGCCTGGACTTGATTATGGGCTGTGCTTTCATAATCATCGTGTTTCCTATACCAACTAAGATGTCACTGAGAACTTTTTTCTCTATCATCATTGTATCTTTGATGTTCATTAGACATATTATGGGTTTTCCTATATAGCTTCCCTTACAGATGAGGGTCATAGGTTAGCAGTACTTACTAAAACTGACTTCCAGGTAGCTGTGGTAGAACAGGAAAAAGAATGACCAACTGCTGTATTCTGAACATTATGTATGAAAATATTATTCGTTTTACTGTTTGCAGTCATCCAAGTCTAACGTTCTGAAATACACATTCAGAAAAATCAAACAACCGCCTAGGTACTAGGCAGTCTCCCATCCAAGTACTAACCAGGCCCGACCCTGCTCAGTTTCCCAGATCAGAGGAGATAGGGCACGTTCAGGGTGGTACGGCCTTAGACCGAGGCGGCTGCCAGGCGCCCCAAGAGCCCCGCGTTGCGCCTCCCTTTCGGTCTGACCTGCCCGTCGGGCCTGGGGCCGCAGCTCTTGACCGGGCGCGCGCTGCACTTGAGCCTCACGACTGGACTCCGGCCGGCCAGGGCGAGCAGCTCGGGGCCAGCAGAGGGCGCCCCGGCCCCGCACACCGCCAGCCCCGGCCAGCACCCGTCTGCCCCGCCCGGGCCTGGCGTGCCTGCGGGACCCGGGGTAGGGGGAGGAGGGATGGGTTGCGCGGCGAGGACATCTCGGTGCCCTGCCTCCCTGGGCCTCTTCAGGCTCGCGCCGCGCCGCACCGAACCCCCAACCCCCGCCCCCCACCATCCCGTCCGCTGCTCAGGGTCACGTGGCTCCGGACGTGTGTGGCTTCGGCCCGGGGCCGCGGTCCCCGGAGCCTCCTGCGGGCTTCGGAGCAGCCCAGCCGGGGCCCCAGGCGCCCATCCTGCCCGGTGCCCAAACCCACCGGAGCGCGTCAGCCCCGCCCTTTCGCCCTACCGAGGCCCGCCTTGCCCCCACGCCGCGGGCCCAGCACAGGACCTTCCTGAGAGAGCAGACGAGCGACAGGCAGGCACCCGGACAGACACTCGCACGCACCCACGCCAAGTGAGACAGAGGCAGAAAGAGACGAGGGTTCAGAGAGAGACTCGAAGACAGCGTGTGGGCAAGGGGGGCCTCGGGCAGGATGCCGGGCAGGTGCAGAGGCCACCCGGCCCTGAGCAGCGAACGGGATGGGGGCGGGGGGAGGCCGCCCAGCAGGGGCGGGCCTGGAGAGGCCCAGGGCGGGGGCGCACCCGAGACCTCCGCGCCCCGCCCCCCTCCCCCCAACACCCCCCCCCCCCCCGCAGGCACGCCGGGGCGCGCCGACAATAGCTTCTCCAGAGTTTGGCCACCTGAGTTTCTAACCTTGTGCGCAACTGAGTGATGACAGTGCATTGAACAGCTAGGTCATTTCCAAATAAATTAAGCTTAGTGTTTCACAGGACACCAGGACATGAATGGACAGACCAGCACGGATGCATGGACACCAACCTTGGGAACTAGACAACCGGTGGGAAATTGCTGTCTGACTCAGGGAACTCAAACTGCGGCTCTCTGATCGCCTAGAGAGGTGGGAATGGGCCAGACGTGGGAGGGAGATTCAAGAGCGAGGGGCCACACGTACCCCTACGGTACATTCACATTGACATATGACCAATCAAACCAATATTGTAGAGCAAGAATCATTCCCCTGTAAATAAATAACTGTTAGAAAGAGAGAAAGAAACCCAAACAGATGGAATGAAATGAACAGAAACACATACTTTGCAATTCACACCGCAATTCAATTACAAACAAAAACAAAAACAAAGAAAAAACACTATAACCATTTTCGAAAAACAACAGACCTCTCCATGACCTTTGGTCGGGTGATGAGTTCTAACACACAACAAAAAAAGCCAACTTTTCCAAATCGTGAATATAAGTTATTTCACACATCGACTTTTCCATTTAAGTGTCTAACAAAGAAGCTTAAAATCATTGACTCACTACATAAGCATGGAATTATTTTAAACGTAAATTATGTTCTAGAGGATTCAGGAAGCACTTGGCACATGTGTAAGTGTATCAGACCTAAAACTGTAACTTAGTGGAAGAGTCAGGATAGTCTAAAAATGAATCCCTAACTAAAAGGAATCCGTGCAAGTCCCTGAGCACTTTGCATTTCATGAGAATGACAATCGCTCTTTATCTGGTCATCCAGGAAGGCTGTGGGTTTAGGAGCGAGGATGGGCTTGTTTTAAAGGGTGTTGAGAGCCTTGCAGGATCTTGGGCAATCAAATAGCTTCCTGAGCACTGACATTTATTTCTTAATTTTTAAATTTACAATTCATCCAAATCTTGCAGTCCAAAACAAACAAACAAACAAAAAAAAAGTGAAAACATCACGGAAAAATAATATCTGAAAATATCTGATGGCCTTGTGATTCGTAGGGGATAAGCCTAAACTGCCCTTGAAATTGAGGGACTAGTGAATATTGGCCCTCAGATCTCATCATAATCAACGATGAGCAACTTTTGAAGAATTGCCAGAAGTATTTTCAAGTTCGCTGACTTCTCCTGAAGTCAAGATTGCTAGCTGTGATGATTTAAAAATCACTAATTGATAAACACCAATACAATTAATTAACATCCACATAGCCAATGTCTATAGAGCCAGGCATAACAGAGTCTAAATTAATCAGATGGGATTCCTATTTTGCAGTGCAGTTGATGAGACAAGTTACACAAGATAGGAGATAATATAAATGAAAAGTGAAGCTATATGAGCAGTGCTTTGGGGAATAAATACTGATGTATAAATCGTCACTTCTGCGAAGGATTATTTCATAGATCCAGCCTATGATTTCTTCATCTGTTCATAGACGTCAGTGTTTAAGTAAGGGTCTTTACTCCAGATGGAGCAAAGTGTGAATTTTCCAGATCCGTCAAATTGAATCCTTCAAGAAACAAATCATTTTTTGAGTCAACTTCTCTTAGAGATCTCTGAAAATTGAATTCTACATTACAAACACTTCCAACATTTCTGCCTGGAAAAATCAGAGTAGATGGAGCTGTGGTAGCCATTAGGAATATTCATAAGTATTCAGCCCATGGAGGACTGCACTTCCCCACTCCCTTGGAAATGAAGTGTGATCACTGACCATCTTTGGCCGGCGAAATATGCATCAAAGTGTCTCTGTCACTTCTGTTCGACGCTTCAAGGGTCAGCGTGTAAGTCACACATTCCCCTCCTCGCTACTGTACTGATGATGCAAAATGTCTGTGCAAATAAAGCCTCCCTCAGACTGGGTCTCTGAGACAGGAAAGGGCAGAGACCCCTGCTGACCCACACTGACCAAGTAGCATGAGCTAAAAGTTATCTTTAATTGTTTTAAGCTCAGAGTGTTGGGGGTTGGGGGCTGGGGGTTGAGTATTCCTGAAGGGATACCTAGCCTGTATTACATTGGAATTCTATTTAACCATTAACGGACAGAGCAAGGTCATTAACATCATGGCGTTGTTTGAAAGTGGACACTTCACATTAAAATCTAGATTTCTGGCGCCTGTTGGCAAAGACCCTGACACGTTTATACATGGTTGATCCCTTGAGCACATCAACAAGCAGGTATATATTCTCCAGCTCATGACAGCCCTCGTGACTCACTATGACCATACCTGAGCAGTCTTCCTCCCTGAGGAGGGGGGGGTGTGTAAATATTTGACTTTCATCCGCTATCCTAAACGGTCTAAGCATCATCCACGTACTGTGCTGACTGTGGTCCACTGGAATTGCATCTCATTTCCAGTTAGAAACTTCAGTGATACCTGTAGCAACACGAAAAAGTACAAATATCCTCAATACAGCACAACAGTTAAGAAAATAGATTTTGGAATTCAGCTTCCTAGGTTCAAATACCGGCTCTACCATTTTCTATCTGTATCATCAGGGCAAATCACTTAGCCTCTTCAAATTCCAGTTTCCTTACAAACAGAGCGAGGATAATGACGATCCCAGCTTCAGAGTGTCTGATGAGCTAACACAGTCAAGGGCTTAGACAGTGCCTGACCCCGAATATGCATCCAGTATGTGTTGGATGATATTCTTTTTACTAGAAACAGAGTGATTTCTTCATGTATCCAGCCATCAAGGAATTCAATCAACCTGAAAGATACAGTGGAATTTTCTGCAGATCTGATTCCAACCAGGACCTGTTTCTGGTAAAAATCAGGGCCCCAGAGCAGAAGCAAATGTCCTTGAGTTTTGTTGTCTCAGGCTAGATGCTGCGCTCAGACTCCTGGTAGGCTGTTCCTAGGAGCACGGGGAACACAGGCATGGAAGGGAGCCAACTGGAAACACACTTGCAAAAACTGTTTGTAGCCCCTGCCAAGTGAACATCAGGACTCAGTTCACTGATCCCAAGGCAATCAGAGAGGGCCACACAGCGTACTTTCTCCCATTCTGACAACTGTGGATGGCCACAGCCACACTGTCCAGGAAAGGGAATTGATGTGAACATTACCCTGCTGAAGGAAAGAGACTGACTTCAACTGAGAAGCTTGTGAGTCACTTCTGAAGAAGTGCATACAATATGCCTTCACCCTGCCCGTAACACATATTTCCATAACACACAGCGATGCACTCGATCGATGTGCATCCTCCAGTAAAGCCCAGCCCTGATGTCTTATAGGAGCCTCTCTGGCCATTGTCATAAGCGAGTCTAATTTTGTGTGAGGCCATGAAAACTCAGTGTTTTTCTTACGCTTGTGCTTATTGCGGGAGGTCTGAGAAGGCACTTCTGAAGGTTTATTCCTACCAGTCGTTGTCATTTTTATCGAGTCTTTATTTATTTTTTTATTTATTTATTTGTTAGTTCTACCAGTTTCTTGCTACCAACCCATCTCCCTCCACCCTCGTGCACACACGATCAGTCATGTAATCCCATGGACTTCGGCCCGCCAGACTCCTCTGTCCATGGATTTTTCCAGGCAAGAATACTGGAGTGGGTTGCCATTTCCTTCTCCATGTATCGAGTCTTTAAAGGTTCCATCACTGAGGTGTGGCTTCGACACGTGTACGAGGCTGAGTAGCAACATGCCCTTTCTCCCTAAGTGCAGTAGAAGTCATCCCCACTTCCCAACATGTCTGTCTTCCGGCCTCTGGAGCATGGATTGCTTGAGCTCACCACAGCGTCAGGATATTCTAGAAACCCTTCTGACTGCAGTCTCTTCAGGAGGTTGCAAGTGCTTCACACCTCAGGAATTTACAAAGCACTTTCTACAACCTCAGCTGGGAGAGGAGTCAACACTCGTGACAGTCACAGGCTTCCATGGCCTGGACTTGATTATGGGCTGTGCTTTCATAATCATCGTGTTTCCTATACCAACTAAGATGTCACTGAGAACTTTTTTCTCTATCATCATTGTATCTTTGATGTTCATTAGACATATTATGGGTTTTCCTATATAGCTTCCCTTACAGATGAGGGTCATAGGTTAGCAGTACTTACTAAAACTGACTTCCAGGTAGCTGTGGTAGAACAGGAAAAAGAATGACCAACTGCTGTATTCTGAACATTATGTATGAAAATATTATTCGTTTTACTGTTTGCAGTCATCCAAGTCTAACGTTCTGAAATACACATTCAGAAAAATCAAACAACCGCCTAGGTACTAGGCAGTCTCCCATCCAAGTACTAACCAGGCCCGACCCTGCTCAGTTTCCCAGATCAGAGGAGATAGGGCACGTTCAGGGTGGTACGGCCTTAGACCGAGGCGGCTGCCAGGCGCCCCAAGAGCCCCGCGTTGCGCCTCCCTTTCGGTCTGACCTGCCCGTCGGGCCTGGGGCCGCAGCTCTTGACCGGGCGCGCGCTGCACTTGAGCCTCACGACTGGACTCCGGCCGGCCAGGGCGAGCAGCTCGGGGCCAGCAGAGGGCGCCCCGGCCCCGCACACCGCCAGCCCCGGCCAGCACCCGTCTGCCCCGCCCGGGCCTGGCGTGCCTGCGGGACCCGGGGTAGGGGGAGGAGGGATGGGTTGCGCGGCGAGGACATCTCGGTGCCCTGCCTCCCTGGGCCTCTTCAGGCTCGCGCCGCGCCGCACCGAACCCCCAACCCCCGCCCCCCACCATCCCGTTCGCTGCTCAGGGTCACGTGGCTCCGGACGTGTGTGGCTTCGGCCCGGGGCCGCGGTCCCCGGAGCCTCCTGCGGGCTTCGGAGCAGCCCAGCCGGGGCCCCAGGCGCCCATCCTGCCCGGTGCCCAAACCCACCGGAGCGCGTCAGCCCCGCCCTTTCGCCCTACCGAGGCCCGCCTTGCCCCCACGCCGCGGGCCCAGCACAGGACCTTCCTGAGAGAGCAGACGAGCGACAGGCAGGCACCCGGACAGACACTCGCACGCACCCACGCCAAGTGAGACAGAGGCAGAAAGAGACGAGGGTTCAGAGAGAGACTCGAAGACAGCGTGTGGGCAAGGGGGGCCTCGGGCAGGATGCCGGGCAGGTGCAGAGGCCACCCGGCCCTGAGCAGCGAACGGGATGGGGGCGGGGGGAGGCCGCCCAGCAGGGGCGGGCCTGGAGAGGCCCAGGGCGGGAGCGCACCCGAGACCTCCGCGCCCCGCCCCCCTCCCCCCAACACCCCCCTCCCCCCCCGCAGGCACGCCGGGGCGCGCCGACAATAGCTTCTCCAGAGTTTGGCCACCTGAGTTTCTAACCTTGTGCGCAACTGAGTGATGACAGTGCATTGAACAGCTAGGTCATTTCCAAATAAATTAAGCTTAGTGTTTCACAGGACACCAGGACATGAATGGACAGACCAGCACGGATGCATGGACACCAACCTTGGGAACTAGACAACCGGTGGGAAATTGCTGTCTGACTCAGGGAACTCAAACTGCGGCTCTCTGATCGCCTAGAGAGGTGGGAATGGGCCAGACGTGGGAGGGAGATTCAAGAGCGAGGGGCCACACGTACCCCTACGGTACATTCACATTGACATATGACCAATCAAACCAATATTGTAGAGCAAGAATCATTCCCCTGTAAATAAATAACTGTTAGAAAGAGAGAAAGAAACCCAAACAGATGGAATGAAATGAACAGAAACACATACTTTGCAATTCACACCGCAATTCAATTACAAACAAAAACAAAAACAAAGAAAAAACACTATAACCATTTTCGAAAAACAACAGACCTCTCCATGACCTTTGGTCGGGTGATGAGTTCTAACACACAACAAAAAAAGCCAACTTTTCCAAATCGTGAATATAAGTTATTTCACACATCGACTTTTCCATTTAAGTGTCTAACAAAGAAGCTTAAAATCATTGACTCACTACATAAGCATGGAATTATTTTAAACGTAAATTATGTTCTAGAGGATTCAGGAAGCACTTGGCACATGTGTAAGTGTATCAGACCTAAAACTGTAACTTAGTGGAAGAGTCAGGATAGTCTAAAAATGAATCCCTAACTAAAAGGAATCCGTGCAAGTCCCTGAGCACTTTGCATTTCATGAGAATGACAATCGCTCTTTATCTGGTCATCCAGGAAGGCTGTGGGTTTAGGAGCGAGGATGGGCTTGTTTTAAAGGGTGTTGAGAGCCTTGCAGGATCTTGGGCAATCAAATAGCTTCCTGAGCACTGACATTTATTTCTTAATTTTTAAATTTACAATTCATGCAAATCTTGCAGTCCAAAACAAACAAACAAACAAACAAAAATGTGAAAACATCACAGAAAAATAATATCTGAAAATATCTGATGGCCTTGTGATTCGTAGGGGATAAGCCTAAACTGCCCTTGAAATTGAGGGACTAGTGAATATTGGCCCTCAGATCTCATCATAATCAACGATGAGCAACTTTTGAAGAATTGCCAGAAGTATTTTCAAGTTCGCTGACTTCTCCTGAAGTCAAGATTGCTAGCTGTGATGATTTAAAAATCACTAATTGATAAACATCAATACAATTAATTAACATCCACATAGCCAATGTCTATAGAGCCAGGCATAACAGAGTCTAAATTAATCAGATGGGATTCCTATTTTGCAGTGCAGTTGATGAGACAAGTTACACAAGATAGGAGATAATATAAATGAAAAGTGAAGCTATATGAGCAGTGCTTTGGGGAATAAATACTGATGTATAAATCGTCACTTCTGCGAAGGATTATTTCATAGATCCAGCCTATGATTTCTTCATCTGTTCATAGACGTCAGTGTTTAAGTAAGGGTCTTTACTCCAGATGGAGCAAAGTGTGAATTTTCCAGATCCGTCAAATTGAATCCTTCAAGAAACAAATCATTTTTTGAGTCAACTTCTCTTAGAGATCTCTGAAAATTGAATTCTACATTACAAACACTTCCAACATTTCTGCCTGGAAAAATCAGAGTAGATGGAGCTGTGGTAGCCATTAGGAATATTCATAAGTATTCAGCCCATGGAGGACTGCACTTCCCCACTCCCTTGGAAATGAAGTGTGATCACTGACCATCTTTGGCCGGCGAAATATGCATCAAAGTGTCTCTGTCACTTCTGTTCGACGCTTCAAGGGTCAGCGTGTAAGTCACACATTCCCCTCCTCGCTACTGTACTGATGATGCAAAATGTCTGTGCAAATAAAGCCTCCCTCAGACTGGGTCTCTGAGACAGGAAAGGGCAGAGACCCCTGCTGACCCACACTGACCAAGTAGCATGAGCTAAAAGTTATCTTTAATTGTTTTAAGCTCAGAGTGTTGGGGGTTGGGGGCTGGGGGTTGAGTATTCCTGAAGGGATACCTAGCCTGTATTACATTGGAATTCTATTTAACCATTAACGGACAGAGCAAGGTCATTAACATCATGGCGTTGTTTGAAAGTGGACACTTCACATTAAAATCTAGATTTCTGGCGCCTGTTGGCAAAGACCCTGACACGTTTATACATGGTTGATCCCTTGAGCACATCAACAAGCAGGTATATATTCTCCAGCTCATGACAGCCCTCGTGACTCACTATGACCATACCTGAGCAGTCTTCCTCCCTGAGGAGGGGGGGGGGTGTAAATATTTGACTTTCATCCGCTATCCTAAACGGTCTAAGCATCATCCACGTACTGTGCTGACTGTGGTCCACTGGAATTGCATCTCATTTCCAGTTAGAAACTTCAGTGATACCTGTAGCAACACGAAAAAGTACAAATATCCTCAATACAGCACAACAGTTAAGAAAATAGATTTTGGAATTCAGCTTCCTAGGTTCAAATACCGGCTCTACCATTTTCTATCTGTATCATCAGGGCAAATCACTTAGCCTCTTCAAATTCCAGTTTCCTTACAAACAGAGCGAGGATAATGACGATCCCAGCTTCAGAGTGTCTGATGAGCTAACACAGTCAAGGGCTTAGACAGTGCCTGACCCCGAATATGCATCCAGTATGTGTTGGATGATATTCTTTTTACTAGAAACAGAGTGATTTCTTCATGTATCCAGCCATCAAGGAATTCAATCAACCTGAAAGATACAGTGGAATTTTCTGCAGATCTGATTCCAACCAGGACCTGTTTCTGGTAAAAATCAGGGCCCCAGAGCAGAAGCAAATGTCCTTGAGTTTTGTTGTCTCAGGCTAGATGCTGCGCTCAGACTCCTGGTAGGCTGTTCCTAGGAGCACGGGGAACACAGGCATGGAAGGGAGCCAACTGGAAACACACTTGCAAAAACTGTTTGTAGCCCCTGCCAAGTGAACATCAGGACTCAGTTCACTGATCCCAAGGCAATCAGAGAGGGCCACACAGCGTACTTTCTCCCATTCTGACAACTGTGGATGGCCACAGCCACACTGTCCAGGAAAGGGAATTGATGTGAACATTACCCTGCTGAAGGAAAGAGACTGACTTCAACTGAGAAGCTTGTGAGTCACTTCTGAAGAAGTGCATACAATATGCCTTCACCCTGCCCGTAACACATATTTCCATAACACACAGCGATGCACTCGATCGATGTGCATCCTCCAGTAAAGCCCAGCCCTGATGTCTTATAGGAGCCTCTCTGGCCATTGTCATAAGCGAGTCTAATTTTGTGTGAGGCCATGAAAACTCAGTGTTTTTCTTACGCTTGTGCTTATTGCGGGAGGTCTGAGAAGGCACTTCTGAAGGTTTATTCCTACCAGTCGTTGTCATTTTTATCGAGTCTTTATTTATTTTTTTATTTATTTATTTGTTAGTTCTACCAGTTTCTTGCTACCAACCCATCTCCCTCCACCCTCGTGCACACACGATCAGTCATGTAATCCCATGGACTTCGGCCCGCCAGACTCCTCTGTCCATGGATTTTTCCAGGCAAGAATACTGGAGTGGGTTGCCATTTCCTTCTCCATGTATCGAGTCTTTAAAGGTTCCATCACTGAGGTGTGGCTTCGACACGTGTACGAGGCTGAGTAGCAACATGCCCTTTCTCCCTAAGTGCAGTAGAAGTCATCCCCACTTCCCAACATGTCTGTCTTCCGGCCTCTGGAGCATGGATTGCTTGAGCTCACCACAGCGTCAGGATATTCTAGAAACCCTTCTGACTGCAGTCTCTTCAGGAGGTTGCAAGTGCTTCACACCTCAGGAATTTACAAAGCACTTTCTACAACCTCAGCTGGGAGAGGAGTCAACACTCGTGACAGTCACAGGCTTCCATGGCCTGGACTTGATTATGGGCTGTGCTTTCATAATCATCGTGTTTCCTATACCAACTAAGATGTCACTGAGAACTTTTTTCTCTATCATCATTGTATCTTTGATGTTCATTAGACATATTATGGGTTTTCCTATATAGCTTCCCTTACGGATGAGGGTCATAGGTTAGCAGTACTTACTAAAACTGACTTCCAGGTAGCTGTGGTAGAACAGGAAAAAGAATGACCAACTGCTGTATTCTGAACATTATGTATGAAAATATTATTCGTTTTACTGTTTGCAGTCATCCAAGTCTAACGTTCTGAAATACGCATTCAGAAAAATCAAACAACCGCCTAGGTACTAGGCAGTCTCCCATCCAAGTACTAACCAGGCCCGACCCTGCTCAGTTTCCCAGATCAGAGGAGATAGGGCACGTTCAGGGTGGTACGGCCTTAGACCGAGGCGGCTGCCAGGCGCCCCAAGAGCCCCGCGTTGCGCCTCCCTTTCGGTCTGACCTGCCCGTCGGGCCTGGGGCCGCAGCTCTTGACCGGGCGCGCGCTGCACTTGAGCCTCACGACTGGACTCCGGCCGGCCAGGGCGAGCAGCTCGGGGCCAGCAGAGGGCGCCCCGGCCCCGCACACCGCCAGCCCCGGCCAGCACCCGTCTGCCCCGCCCGGGCCTGGCGTGCCTGCGGGACCCGGGGTAGGGGGAGGAGGGATGGGTTGCGCGGCGAGGACATCTCGGTGCCCTGCCTCCCTGGGCCTCTTCAGGCTCGCGCCGCGCCGCACCGAACCCCCAACCCCCGCCCCCCACCATCCCGTCCGCTGCTCAGGGTCACGTGGCTCCGGACGTGTGTGGCTTCGGCCCGGGGCCGCGGTCCCCGGAGCCTCCTGCGGGCTTCGGAGCAGCCCAGCCGGGGCCCCAGGCGCCCATCCTGCCCGGTGCCCAAACCCACCGGAGCGCGTCAGCCCCGCCCTTTCGCCCTACCGAGGCCCGCCTTGCCCCCACGCCGCGGGCCCAGCACAGGACCTTCCTGAGAGAGCAGACGAGCGACAGGCAGGCACCCGGACAGACACTCGCACGCACCCACGCCAAGTGAGACAGAGGCAGAAAGAGACGAGGGTTCAGAGAGAGACTCGAAGACAGCGTGTGGGCAAGGGGGGCCTCGGGCAGGATGCCGGGCAGGTGCAGAGGCCACCCGGCCCTGAGCAGCGAACGGGATGGGGGCGGGGGGAGGCCGCCCAGCAGGGGCGGGCCTGGAGAGGCCCAGGGCGGGAGCGCACCCGAGACCTCCGCGCCCCCCCCCCCCCCCCCCAACACCCCCCCCCCCCCCGCAGGCACGCCGGGGCGCGCCGACAATAGCTTCTCCAGAGTTTGGCCACCTGAGTTTCTAACCTTGTGCGCAACTGAGTGATGACAGTGCATTGAACAGCTAGGTCATTTCCAAATAAATTAAGCTTAGTGTTTCACAGGACACCAGGACATGAATGGACAGACCAGCACGGATGCATGGACACCAACCTTGGGAACTAGACAACCGGTGGGAAATTGCTGTCTGACTCAGGGAACTCAAACTGCGGCTCTCTGATCGCCTAGAGAGGTGGGAATGGGCCAGACGTGGGAGGGAGATTCAAGAGCGAGGGGCCACACGTACCCCTACGGTACATTCACATTGACATATGACCAATCAAACCAATATTGTAGAGCAAGAATCATTCCCCTGTAAATAAATAACTGTTAGAAAGAGAGAAAGAAACCCAAACAGATGGAATGAAATGAACAGAAACACATACTTTGCAATTCACACCGCAATTCAATTACAAACAAAAACAAAAACAAAGAAAAAACACTATAACCATTTTCGAAAAACAACAGACCTCTCCATGACCTTTGGTCGGGTGATGAGTTCTAACACACAACAAAAAAAGCCAACTTTTCCAAATCGTGAATATAAGTTATTTCACACATCGACTTTTCCATTTAAGTGTCTAACAAAGAAGCTTAAAATCATTGACTCACTACATAAGCATGGAATTATTTTAAATGTAAATTATGTTCTAGAGGATTCAGGAAGCACTTGGCACATGTGTAAGTGTATCAGACCTAAAACTGTAACTTAGTGGAAGAGTCAGGATAGTCTAAAAATGAATCCCTAACTAAAAGGAATCCGTGCAAGTCCCTGAGCACTTTGCAGTTCATGAGAATGACAATCGCTCTTTATCTGGTCATCCAGGAAGGCTGTGGGTTTAGGAGCGAGGATGGGCTTGTTTTAAAGGGTGTTGAGAGCCTTGCAGGATCTTGGGCAATCAAATAGCTTCCTGAGCACTGACATTTATTTCTTAATTTTTAAATTTACAATTCATCCAAATCTTGCAGTCCAAAACAAACAAACAAACAAAAAAATGTGAAAACATCACAGAAAAATAATATCTGAAAATATCTGATGGCCTTGTGATTCGTAGGGGATAAGCCTAAACTGCCCTTGAAATTGAGGGACTAGTGAATATTGGCCCTCAGATCTCATCATAATCAACGATGAGCAACTTTTGAAGAATTGCCAGAAGTATTTTCAAGTTCGCTGACTTCTCCTGAAGTCAAGATTGCTAGCTGTGATGATTTAAAAATCACTAATTGATAAACACCAATACAATTAGTTAACATCCACATAGCCAATGTCTATAGAGCCAGGCATAACAGAGTCTAAATTAATCAGATGGGATTCCTATTTTGCAGTGCAGTTGATGAGACAAGTTACACAAGATAGGAGATAATATAAATGAAAAGTGAAGCTATATGAGCAGTGCTTTGGGGAATAAATACTGATGTATAAATCGTCACTTCTGCGAAGGATTATTTCATAGATCCAGCCTATGATTTCTTCATCTGTTCATAGACGTCAGTGTTTAAGTAAGGGTCTTTACTCCAGATGGAGCAAAGTGTGAATTTTCCAGATCCGTCAAATTGAATCCTTCAAGAAACAAATCATTTTTTGAGTCAACTTCTCTTAGAGATCTCTGAAAATTGAATTCTACATTACAAACACTTCCAACATTTCTGCCTGGAAAAATCAGAGTAGATGGAGCTGTGGTAGCCATTAGGAATATTCATAAGTATTCAGCCCATGGAGGACTGCACTTCCCCACTCCCTTGGAAATGAAGTGTGATCACTGACCATCTTTGGCCGGCGAAATATGCATCAAAGTGTCTCTGTCACTTCTGTTCGACGCTTCAAGGGTCAGCGTGTAAGTCACACATTCCCCTCCTCGCTACTGCACTGATGATGCAAAATGTCTGTGCAAATAAAGCCTCCCTCAGACTGGGTCTCTGAGACAGGAAAGGGCAGAGACCCCTGCTGACCCACACTGACCAAGTAGCATGAGCTAAAAGTTATCTTTAATTGTTTTAAGCTCAGAGTGTTGGGGGTTGGGGGCTGGGGGTTGAGTATTCCTGAAGGGATACCTAGCCTGTATTACATTGGAATTCTATTTAACCATTAACGGACAGAGCAAGGTCATTAACATCATGGCGTTGTTTGAAAGTGGACACTTCACATTAAAATCTA
Source organism: Cervus elaphus (assembly GCF_910594005.1). Taxonomy (NCBI): domain Eukaryota; kingdom Metazoa; phylum Chordata; class Mammalia; order Artiodactyla; family Cervidae; genus Cervus; species Cervus elaphus. The sequence continues at coordinate 550,961 of NW_025316694.1, read as the reverse complement.
GATTTCTGGCGCCTGTTGGCAAAGACCCTGACATGTTTATACATGGTTGATCCCTTGAGCACATCAACAAGCAGGTATATATTCTCCAGCTCATGACAGCCCTCGTGACTCACTATGACCATACCTGAGCAGTCTTCCTCCCTGAGGGGGGGGGGGGTGTAGATATTTGACTTTCATCCGCTATCCTAAACGGTCTAAGCATCATCCACGTACTGTGCTGACTGTGGTCCACTGGAATTGCATCTCATTTCCAGTTAGAAACTTCAGTGATACCTGTAGCAACACGAAAAAGTACAAATATCCTCAATACAGCACAACAGTTAAGAAAATAGATTTTGGAATTCAGCTTCCTAGGCTCAAATACGGGCTCTACCATTTTCTATCTGTATCATCAGGGCAAATCACTTAGCCTCTTCAAATTCCAGTTTCCTTACAAACAGAGCGAGTATAATGACGATCCCAGCTTCAGAGTGTCTGATGAGCTAACACAGTCAAGGGCTTAGACAGTGCCTGACCCCGATTATGCATCCAGTATGTGTTGGATGATATTCTTTTTACTAGAAACAGAGTGATTTCTTCATGTATCCAGCCATCAAGGAATTCAGTCAACCTGAAAGATACAGTGGAATTGTTCTGCAGATCTGATTCCAACCAGGACCTGTTTCTGGTAAAACTCAGGGCCCCAGAGCAGAAGCAAATGTCCTTGAGTTTTGTTGTCTCAGGCTAGATGCTGCGCTCAGACTCCTGGTAGGCTGTTCCTAGGAGCACGGGGAACACAGGCATGGTAGGGAGCCAACTGGAAACACACTTGCAAAAACTGTTTGTAGCCCCTGCCAAGTGAACATCAGGACTCAGTTCACTGATCCCAAGGCAATCAGAGAGGGCCACACAGCGTACTTTCTCCCATTCTGACAACTGTGGATGGCCACAGCCACACTGTCCAGGAAAGGGAATTGATGTGAACATTACCCTGCTGAAGGAAAGAGACTGACTTCAACTGAGAAGCTTGTGAGTCACTTCTGAAGAAGTGCATACAATATGCCTTCACCCTGCCCGTAACACATATTTCCATAACACACAGCGATGCACTCGATCGATGTGCATCCTCCAGTAAAGCCCAGCCCTGATGTCTTATAGGAGCCTCTCTGGCCATTGTCATAAGCGAGTCTAATTTTGTGTGAGGCCATGAAAACTCAGTGTTTTTCTTACGCTTGTGCTTATTGCGGGAGGTCTGAGAAGGCACTTCTGAAGGTTTATTCCTACCAGTCGTTGTCATTTTTATCGAGTCTTTATTTATTTTTTTATTTATTTATTTGTTAGTTCTACCAGTTTCTTGCTACCAACCCATCTCCCTCCACCCTCGTGCACACACGATCAGTCATGTAATCCCATGGACTTCGGCCCGCCAGACTCCTCTGTCCATGGATTTTTCCAGGCAAGAATACTGGAGTGGGTTGCCATTTCCTTCTCCATGTATCGAGTCTTTAAAGGTTCCATCACTGAGGTGTGGCTTCGACACGTGTACGAGGCTGAGTAGCAACATGCCCTTTCTCCCTAAGTGCAGTAGAAGTCATCCCCACTTCCCAACATGTCTGTCTTCCGGCCTCTGGAGCATGGATTGCTTGAGCTCACCACAGCGTCAGGATATTCTAGAAACCCTTCTGACTGCAGTCTCTTCAGGAGGTTGCAAGTGCTTCACACCTCAGGAATTTACAAAGCACTTTCTACAACCTCAGCTGGGAGAGGAGTCAACACTCGTGACAGTCACAGGCTTCCATGGCCTGGACTTGATTATGGGCTGTGCTTTCATAATCATCGTGTTTCCTATACCAACTAAGATGTCACTGAGAACTTTTTTCTCTATCATCATTGTATCTTTGATGTTCATTAGACATATTATGGGTTTTCCTATATAGCTTCCCTTACAGATGAGGGTCATAGGTTAGCAGTACTTACTAAAACTGACTTCCAGGTAGCTGTGGTAGAACAGGAAAAAGAATGACCAACTGCTGTATTCTGAACATTATGTATGAAAATATTATTCGTTTTACTGTTTGCAGTCATCCAAGTCTAACGTTCTGAAATACACATTCAGAAAAATCAAACAACCGCCTAGGTACTAGGCAGTCTCCCATCCAAGTACTAACCAGGCCCGACCCTGCTCAGTTTCCCAGATCAGAGGAGATAGGGCACGTTCAGGGTGGTACGGCCTTAGACAGAGGCGGCTGCCAGGCGCCCCAAGAGCCCCGCGTTGCGCCTCCCTTTCGGTCTGACCTGCCGGTCGGGCCTGGGGCCGCAGCTCTTGACCGGGCGCGCGCTGCACTTGAGCCTCACGACTGGACTCCGGCCGGCCAGGGCGAGCAGCTCGGGGCCAGCAGAGGGCGCCCCGGCCCCGCACACCGCCAGCCCCGGCCAGCACCCGTCTGCCCCGCCCGGGCCTGGCGTGCCTGCGGGACCCGGGGTAGGGGGAGGAGGGATGGGTTGCGCGGCGAGGACATCTCGGTGCCCTGCCTCCCTGGGCCTCTTCAGGCTCGCGCCGCGCCGCACCGAACCCCCAACCCCCGCCCCCCACCATCCCGTCCGCTGCTCAGGGTCACGTGGCTCCGGACGTGTGTGGCTTCGGCCCGGGGCCGCGGTCCCCGGAGCCTCCTGCGGGCTTCGGAGCAGCCCAGCCGGGGCCCCAGGCGCCCATCCTGCCCGGTGCCCAAACCCACCGGAGCGCGTCAGCCCCGCCCTTTCGCCCTACCGAGGCCCGCCTTGCCCCCACGCCGCGGGCCCAGCACAGGACCTTCCTGAGAGAGCAGACGAGCGACAGGCAGGCACCCGGACAGACACTCGCACGCACCCACGCCAAGTGAGACAGAGGCAGAAAGAGACGAGGGTTCAGAGAGAGACTCGAAGACAGCGTGTGGGCAAGGGGGGCCTCGGGCAGGATGCCGGGCAGGTGCAGAGGCCACCCGGCCCTGAGCAGCGAACGGGATGGGGGCGGGGGGGAGGCCGCCCAGCAGGGGCGGGCCTGGAGAGGCCCAGGGCGGGAGCGCACCCGAGACCTCCGCGCCCCGCCCCCCTCCCCCCAACACCCCCCCCCCCCCCGCAGGCACGCCGGGGCGCGCCGACAATAGCTTCTCCAGAGTTTGGCCACCTGAGTTTCTAACCTTGTGCGCAACTGAGTGATGACAGTGCATTGAACAGCTAGGTCATTTCCAAATAAATTAAGCTTAGTGTTTCACAGGACACCAGGACATGAATGGACAGACCAGCACGGATGCATGGACACCAACCTTGGGAACTAGACAACCGGTGGGAAATTGCTGTCTGACTCAGGGAACTCAAACTGCGGCTCTCTGATCGCCTAGAGAGGTGGGAATGGGCCAGACGTGGGAGGGAGATTCAAGAGCGAGGGGCCACACGTACCCCTACGGTACATTCACATTGACATATGACCAATCAAACCAATATTGTAGAGCAAGAATCATTCCCCTGTAAATAAATAACTGTTAGAAAGAGAGAAAGAAACCCAAACAGATGGAATGAAATGAACAGAAACACATACTTTGCAATTCACACCGCAATTCAATTACAAACAAAAACAAAAACAAAGAAAAAACACTATAACCATTTTCGAAAAACAACAGACCTCTCCATGACCTTTGGTCGGGTGATGAGTTCTAACACACAACAAAAAAAGCCAACTTTTCCAAATCGTGAATATAAGTTATTTCACACATCGACTTTTCCATTTAAGTGTCTAACAAAGAAGCTTAAAATCATTGACTCACTACATAAGCATGGAATTATTTTAAACGTAAATTATGTTCTAGAGGATTCAGGAAGCACTTGGCACATGTGTAAGTGTATCAGACCTAAAACTGTAACTTAGTGGAAGAGTCAGGATAGTCTAAAAATGAATCCCTAACTAAAAGGAATCCGTGCAAGTCCCTGAGCACTTTGCATTTCATGAGAATGACAATCGCTCTTTATCTGGTCATCCAGGAAGGCTGTGGGTTTAGGAGCGAGGATGGGCTTGTTTTAAAGGGTGTTGAGAGCCTTGCAGGATCTTGGGCAATCAAATAGCTTCCTGAGCACTGACATTTATTTCTTAATTTTTAAATTTACAATTCATCCAAATCTTGCAGTCCAAAACAAACAAACAAACAAAAAAATGTGAAAACATCACAGAAAAAGAATATCTGAAAATATCTGATGGCCTTGTGATTCGTAGGGGATAAGCCTAAACTGCCCTTGAAATTGAGGGACTAGTGAATATTGGCCCTCAGATCTCATCATAATCAACGATGAGCAACTTTTGAAGAATTGCCAGAAGTATTTTCAAGTTCGCTGACTTCTCCTGAAGTCAAGATTGCTAGCTGTGATGATTTAAAAATCACTAATTGATAAACACCAATACAATTAGTTAACATCCACATAGCCAATGTCTATAGAGCCAGGCATAACAGAGTCTAAATTAATCAGATGGGATTCCTATTTTGCAGTGCAGTTGATGAGACAAGTTACACAAGATAGGAGATAATATAAATGAAAAGTGAAGCTATATGAGCAGTGCTTTGGGGAATAAATACTGATGTATAAATCGTCACTTCTGCGAAGGATTATTTCATAGATCCAGCCTATGATTTCTTCATCTGTTCATAGACGTCAGTGTTTAAGTAAGGGTCTTTACTCCAGATGGAGCAAAGTGTGAATTTTCCAGATCCGTCAAATTGAATCCTTCAAGAAACAAATCATTTTTTGAGTCAACTTCTCTTAGAGATCTCTGAAAATTGAATTCTACATTACAAACACTTCCAACATTTCTGCCTGGAAAAATCAGAGTAGATGGAGCTGTGGTAGCCATTAGGAATATTCATAAGTATTCAGCCCATGGAGGACTGCACTTCCCCACTCCCTTGGAAATGAAGTGTGATCACTGACCATCTTTGGCCGGCGAAATATGCATCAAAGTGTCTCTGTCACTTCTGTTCGACGCTTCAAGGGTCAGCGTGTAAGTCACACATTCCCCTCCTCGCTACTGCACTGATGATGCAAAATGTCTGTGCAAATAAAGCCTCCCTCAGACTGGGTCTCTGAGACAGGAAAGGGCAGAGACCCCTGCTGACCCACACTGACCAAGTAGCATGAGCTAAAAGTTATCTTTAATTGTTTTAAGCTCAGAGTGTTGGGGGTTGGGGGCTGGGGGTTGAGTATTCCTGAAGGGATACCTAGCCTGTATTACATTGGAATTCTATTTAACCATTAACGGACAGAGCAAGGTCATTAACATCATGGCGTTGTTTGAAAGTGGACACTTCACATTAAAATCTAGATTTCTGGCGCCTGTTGGCAAAGACCCTGACATGTTTATACATGGTTGATCCCTTGAGCACATCAACAAGCAGGTATATATTCTCCAGCTCATGACAGCCCTCGTGACTCACTATGACCATACCTGAGCAGTCTTCCTCCCTGAGGGGGGGGGGGTGTAGATATTTGACTTTCATCCGCTATCCTAAACGGTCTAAGCATCATCCACGTACTGTGCTGACTGTGGTCCACTGGAATTGCATCTCATTTCCAGTTAGAAACTTCAGTGATACCTGTAGCAACACGAAAAAGTACAAATATCCTCAATACAGCACAACAGTTAAGAAAATAGATTTTGGAATTCAGCTTCCTAGGTTCAAATACGGGCTCTACCATTTTCTATCTGTATCATCAGGGCAAATCACTTAGCCTCTTCAAATTCCAGTTTCCTTACAAACAGAGCGAGGATAATGACGATCCCAGCTTCAGAGTGTCTGATGAGCTAACACAGTCAAGGGCTTAGACAGTGCCTGACCCCGATTATGCATCCAGTATGTGTTGGATGATATTCTTTTTACTAGAAACAGAGTGATTTCTTCATGTATCCAGCCATCAAGGAATTCAGTCAACCTGAAAGATACAGTGGAATTGTTCTGCAGATCTGATTCCAACCAGGACCTGTTTCTGGTAAAACTCAGGGCCCCAGAGCAGAAGCAAATGTCCTTGAGTTTTGTTGTCTCAGGCTAGATGCTGCGCTCAGACTCCTGGTAGGCTGTTCCTAGGAGCACGGGGAACACAGGCATGGAAGGGAGCCAACTGGAAACACACTTGCAAAAACTGTTTGTAGCCCCTGCCAAGTGAACATCAGGACTCAGTTCACTGATCCCAAGGCAATCAGAGAGGGCCACACAGCGTACTTTCTCCCATTCTGACAACTGTGGATGGCCACAGCCACACTGTCCAGGAAAGGGAATTGATGTGAACATTACCCTGCTGAAGGAAAGAGACTGACTTCAACTGAGAAGCTTGTGAGTCACTTCTGAAGAAGTGCATACAATATGCCTTCACCCTGCCCGTAACACATATTTCCATAACACACAGCGATGCACTCGATCGATGTGCATCCTCCAGTAAAGCCCAGCCCTGATGTCTTATAGGAGCCTCTCTGGCCATTGTCATAAGCGAGTCTAATTTTGTGTGAGGCCATGAAAACTCAGTGTTTTTCTTACGCTTGTGCTTATTGCGGGAGGTCTGAGAAGGCACTTCTGAAGGTTTATTCCTACCAGTCGTTGTCATTTTTATCGAGTCTTTATTTATTTTTTTATTTATTTATTTGTTAGTTCTACCAGTTTCTTGCTACCAACCCATCTCCCTCCACCCTCGTGCACACACGATCAGTCATGTAATCCCATGGACTTCGGCCCGCCAGACTCCTCTGTCCATGGATTTTTCCAGGCAAGAATACTGGAGTGGGTTGCCATTTCCTTCTCCATGTATCGAGTCTTTAAAGGTTCCATCACTGAGGTGTGGCTTCGACACGTGTACGAGGCTGAGTAGCAACATGCCCTTTCTCCCTAAGTGCAGTAGAAGTCATCCCCACTTCCCAACATGTCTGTCTTCCGGCCTCTGGAGCATGGATTGCTTGAGCTCACCACAGCGTCAGGATATTCTAGAAACCCTTCTGACTGCAGTCTCTTCAGGAGGTTGCAAGTGCTTCACACCTCAGGAATTTACAAAGCACTTTCTACAACCTCAGCTGGGAGAGGAGTCAACACTCGTGACAGTCACAGGCTTCCATGGCCTGGACTTGATTATGGGCTGTGCTTTCATAATCATCGTGTTTCCTATACCAACTAAGATGTCACTGAGAACTTTTTTCTCTATCATCATTGTATCTTTGATGTTCATTAGACATATTATGGGTTTTCCTATATAGCTTCCCTTACGGATGAGGGTCATAGGTTAGCAGTACTTACTAAAACTGACTTCCAGGTAGCTGTGGTAGAACAGGAAAAAGAATGACCAACTGCTGTATTCTGAACATTATGTATGAAAATATTATTCGTTTTACTGTTTGCAGTCATCCAAGTCTAACGTTCTGAAATACGCATTCAGAAAAATCAAACAACCGCCTAGGTACTAGGCAGTCTCCCATCCAAGTACTAACCAGGCCCGACCCTGCTCAGTTTCCCAGATCAGAGGAGATAGGGCACGTTCAGGGTGGTACGGCCTTAGACCGAGGCGGCTGCCAGGCGCCCCAAGAGCCCCGCGTTGCGCCTCCCTTTCGGTCTGACCTGCCGGTCGGGCCTGGGGCCGCAGCTCTTGACCGGGCGCGCGCTGCACTTGAGCCTCACGACTGGACTCCGGCCGGCCAGGGCGAGCAGCTCGGGGCCAGCAGAGGGCGCCCCGGCCCCGCACACCGCCAGCCCCGGCCAGCGCCCGTCTGCCCCGCCCGGGCCTGGCGTGCCTGCGGGACCCGGGGTAGGGGGAGGAGGGATGGGTTGCGCGGCGAGGACATCTCGGTGCCCTGCCTCCCTGGGCCTCTTCAGGCTCGCGCCGCGCCGCACCGAACCCCCAACCCCCGCCCCCCACCATCCCGTCCGCTGCTCAGGGTCACGTGGCTCCGGACGTGTGTGGCTTCGGCCCGGGGCCGCGGTCCCCGGAGCCTCCTGCGGGCTTCGGAGCAGCCCAGCCGGGGCCCCAGGCGCCCATCCTGCCCGGTGCCCAAACCCACCGGAGCGCGTCAGCCCCGCCCTTTCGCCCTACCGAGGCCCGCCTTGCCCCCACGCCGCGGGCCCAGCACAGGACCTTCCTGAGAGAGCAGACGAGCGACAGGCAGGCACCCGGACAGACACTCGCACGCACCCACGCCAAGTGAGACAGAGGCAGAAAGAGACGAGGGTTCAGAGAGAGACTCGAAGACAGCGTGTGGGCAAGGGGGGCCTCGGGCAGGATGCCGGGCAGGTGCAGAGGCCACCCGGCCCTGAGCAGCGAAAGGGATGGGGGCGGGGGGAGGCCGCCCAGCAGGGGCGGGCCTGGAGAGGCCCAGGGCGGGAGCGCACCCGAGACCTCCGCGCCCCGCCCCCCTCCCCCCAACCCCCCCCCCCTCCCCGCAGGCACGCCGGGGCGCGCCGACAATAGCTTCTCCAGAGTTTGGCCACCTGAGTTTCTAACCTTGTGCGCAACTGAGTGATGACAGTGCATTGAACAGCTAGGTCATTTCCAAATAAATTAAGCTTAGTGTTTCACAGGACACCAGGACATGAATGGACAGACCAGCACGGATGCATGGACACCAACCTTGGGAACTAGACAACCGGTGGGAAATTGCTGTCTGACTCAGGGAACTCAAACTGCGGCTCTCTGATCGCCTAGAGAGGTGGGAATGGGCCAGACGTGGGAGGGAGATTCAAGAGCGAGGGGCCACACGTACCCCTACGGTACATTCACATTGACATATGACCAATCAAACCAATATTGTAGAGCAAGAATCATTCCCCTGTAAATAAATAACTGTTAGAAAGAGAGAAAGAAACCCAAACAGATGGAATGAAATGAACAGAAACACATACTTTGCAATTCACACCGCAATTCAATTACAAACAAAAACAAAAACAAAGAAAAAACACTATAACCATTTTCGAAAAACAACAGACCTCTCCATGACCTTTGGTCGGGTGATGAGTTCTAACACACAACAAAAAAAGCCAACTTTTCCAAATCGTGAATATAAGTTATTTCACACATCGACTTTTCCATTTAAGTGTCTAACAAAGAAGCTTAAAATCATTGACTCACTACATAAGCATGGAATTATTTTAAACGTAAATTATGTTCTAGAGGATTCAGGAAGCACTTGGCACATGTGTAAGTGTATCAGACCTAAAACTGTAACTTAGTGGAAGAGTCAGGATAGTCTAAAAATGAATCCCTAACTAAAAGGAATCCGTGCAAGTCCCTGAGCACTTTGCATTTCATGAGAATGACAATCGCTCTTTATCTGGTCATCCAGGAAGGCTGTGGGTTTAGGAGCGAGGATGGGCTTGTTTTAAAGGGTGTTGAGAGCCTTGCAGGATCTTGGGCAATCAAATAGCTTCCTGAGCACTGACATTTATTTCTTAATTTTTAAATTTACAATTCATGCAAATCTTGCAGTCCAAAACAAACAAACAAACAAACAAAAATGTGAAAACATCACAGAAAAATAATATCTGAAAATATCTGATGGCCTTGTGATTCGTAGGGGATAAGCCTAAACTGCCCTTGAAATTGAGGGACTAGTGAATATTGGCCCTCAGATCTCATCATAATCAACGATGAGCAACTTTTGAAGAATTGCCAGAAGTATTTTCAAGTTCGCTGACTTCTCCTGAAGTCAAGATTGCTAGCTGTGATGATTTAAAAATCACTAATTGATAAACACCAATACAATTAATTAACATCCACATAGCCAATGTCTATAGAGCCAGGCATAACAGAGTCTAAATTAATCAGATGGGATTCCTATTTTGCAGTGCAGTTGATGAGGCAAGTTACACAAGATAGGAGATAATATAAATGAAAAGTGAAGCTATATGAGCAGTGCTTTGGGGAATAAATACTGATGTATAAATCGTCACTTCTGCGAAGGATTATTTCATAGATCCAGCCTATGATTTCTTCATCTGTTCATAGACGTCAGTGTTTAAGTAAGGGTCTTTACTCCAGATGGAGCAAAGTGTGAATTTTCCAGATCCGTCAAATTGAATCCTTCAAGAAACAAATCATTTTTTGAGTCAACTTCTCCTAGAGATCTCTGAAAATTGAATTCTACATTACAAACACTTCCAACATTTCTGCCTGGAAAAATCAGAGTAGATGGAGCTGTGGTAGCCATTAGGAATATTCATAAGTATTCAGCCCATGGAGGACTGCACTTCCCCACTCCCTTGGAAATGAAGTGTGATCACTGACCATCTTTGGCCGGCGAAATATGCATCAAAGTGTCTCTGTCACTTCTGTTCGACGCTTCAAGGGTCAGCGTGTAAGTCACACATTCCCCTCCTCGCTACTGTACTGATGATGCAAAATGTCTGTGCAAATAAAGCCTCCCTCAGACTGGGTCTCTGAGACAGGAAAGGGCAGAGACCCCTGCTGACCCACACTGACCAAGTAGCATGAGCTAAAAGTTATCTTTAATTGTTTTAAGCTCAGAGTGTTGGGGGTTGGGGGCTGGGGGTTGAGTATTCCTGAAGGGATACCTAGCCTGTATTACATTGGAATTCTATTTAACCATTAACGGACAGAGCAAGGTCATTAACATCATGGCGTTGTTTGAAAGTGGACACTTCACATTAAAATCTAGATTTCTGGCACCTGTTGGCAAAGACCCTGACACGTTTATACATGGTTGATCCCTTGAGCACATCAACAAGCAGGTATATATTCTCCAGCTCATGACAGCCCTCGTGACTCACTATGACCATACCTGAGCAGTCTTCCTCCCTGAGGAGGGGGGGGGGGTGTAAATATTTGACTTTCATCCGCTATCCTAAACGGTCTAAGCATCATCCACGTACTGTGCTGACTGTGGTCCACTGGAATTGCATCTCATTTCCAGTTAGAAACTTCAGTGATACCTGTAGCAACACGAAAAAGTACAAATATCCTCAATACAGCACAACAGTTAAGAAAATAGATTTTGGAATTCAGCTTCCTAGGTTCAAATACCGGCTCTACCATTTTCTATCTGTATCATCAGGGCAAATCACTTAGCCTCTTCAAATTCCAGTTTCCTTACAAACAGAGCGAGGATAATGACGATCCCAGCTTCAGAGTGTCTGATGAGCTAACACAGTCAAGGGCTTAGACAGTGCCTGACCCCGAATATGCATCCAGTATGTGTTGGATGATATTCTTTTTACTAGAAACAGAGTGATTTCTTCATGTATCCAGCCATCAAGGAATTCAATCAACCTGAAAGATACAGTGGAATTTTCTGCAGATCTGATTCCAACCAGGACCTGTTTCTGGTAAAAATCAGGGCCCCAGAGCAGAAGCAAATGTCCTTGAGTTTTGTTGTCTCAGGCTAGATGCTGCGCTCAGACTCCTGGTAGGCTGTTCCTAGGAGCACGGGGAACACAGGCATGGAAGGGAGCCAACTGGAAACACACTTGCAAAAACTGTTTGTAGCCCCTGCCAAGTGAACATCAGGACTCAGTTCACTGATCCCAAGGCAATCAGAGAGGGCCACACAGCGTACTTTCTCCCATTCTGACAACTGTGGATGGCCACAGCCACACTGTCCAGGAAAGGGAATTGATGTGAACATTACCCTGCTGAAGGAAAGAGACTGACTTCAACTGAGAAGCTTGTGAGTCACTTCTGAAGAAGTGCATACAATATGCCTTCACCCTGCCCGTAACACATATTTCCATAACACACAGCGATGCACTCGATCGATGTGCATCCTCCAGTAAAGCCCAGCCCTGATGTCTTATAGGAGCCTCTCTGGCCATTGTCATAAGCGAGTCTAATTTTGTGTGAGGCCATGAAAACTCAGTGTTTTTCTTACGCTTGTGCTTATTGCGGGAGGTCTGAGAAGGCACTTCTGAAGGTTTATTCCTACCAGTCGTTGTCATTTTTATCGAGTCTTTATTTATTTTTTTATTTATTTATTTGTTAGTTCTACCAGTTTCTTGCTACCAACCCATCTCCCTCCACCCTCGTGCACACACGATCAGTCATGTAATCCCATGGACTTCGGCCCGCCAGACTCCTCTGTCCATGGATTTTTCCAGGCAAGAATACTGGAGTGGGTTGCCATTTCCTTCTCCATGTATCGAGTCTTTAAAGGTTCCATCACTGAGGTGTGGCTTCGACACGTGTACGAGGCTGAGTAGCAACATGCCCTTTCTCCCTAAGTGCAGTAGAAGTCATCCCCACTTCCCAACATGTCTGTCTTCCGGCCTCTGGAGCATGGATTGCTTGAGCTCACCACAGCGTCAGGATATTCTAGAAACCCTTCTGACTGCAGTCTCTTCAGGAGGTTGCAAGTGCTTCACACCTCAGGAATTTACAAAGCACTTTCTACAACCTCAGCTGGGAGAGGAGTCAACACTCGTGACAGTCACAGGCTTCCATGGCCTGGACTTGATTATGGGCTGTGCTTTCATAATCATCGTGTTTCCTATACCAACTAAGATGTCACTGAGAACTTTTTTCTCTATCATCATTGTATCTTTGATGTTCATTAGACATATTATGGGTTTTCCTATATAGCTTCCCTTACGGATGAGGGTCATAGGTTAGCAGTACTTACTAAAACTGACTTCCAGGTAGCTGTGGTAGAACAGGAAAAAGAATGACCAACTGCTGTATTCTGAACATTATGTATGAAAATATTATTCGTTTTACTGTTTGCAGTCATCCAAGTCTAACGTTCTGAAATACACATTCAGAAAAATCAAACAACCGCCTAGGTACTAGGCAGTCTCCCATCCAAGTACTAACCAGGCCCGACCCTGCTCAGTTTCCCAGATCAGAGGAGATAGGGCACGTTCAGGGTGGTACGGCCTTAGACCGAGGCGGCTGCCAGGCGCCCCAAGAGCCCCGCGTTGCGCCTCCCTTTCGGTCTGACCTGCCGGTCGGGCCTGGGGCCGCAGCTCTTGACCGGGCGCGCGCTGCACTTGAGCCTCACGACTGGACTCCGGCCGGCCAGGGCGAGCAGCTCGGGGCCAGCAGAGGGCGCCCCGGCCCCGCACACCGCCAGCCCCGGCCAGCACCCGTCTGCCCCGCCCGGGCCTGGCGTGCCTGCGGGACCCGGGGTAGGGGGAGGAGGGATGGGTTGCGCGGCGAGGACATCTCGGTGCCCTGCCTCCCTGGGCCTCTTCAGGCTCGCGCCGCGCCGCACCGAACCCCCAACCCCCGCCCCCCACCATCCCGTCCGCTGCTCAGGGTCACGTGGCTCCGGACGTGTGTGGCTTCGGCCCGGGGCCGCGGTCCCCGGAGCCTCCTGCGGGCTTCGGAGCAGCCCAGCCGGGGCCCCAGGCGCCCATCCTGCCCGGTGCCCAAACCCACCGGAGCGCGTCAGCCCCGCCCTTTCGCCCTACCGAGGCCCGCCTTGCCCCCACGCCGCGGGCCCAGCACAGGACCTTCCTGAGAGAGCAGACGAGCGACAGGCAGGCACCCGGACAGACACTCGCACGCACCCACGCCAAGTGAGACAGAGGCAGAAAGAGACGAGGGTTCAGAGAGAGACTCGAAGACAGCGTGTGGGCAAGGGGGGCCTCGGGCAGGATGCCGGGCAGGTGCAGAGGCCACCCGGCCCTGAGCAGCGAACGGGATGGGGGCGGGGGGAGGCCGCCCAGCAGGGGCGGGCCTGGAGAGGCCCAGGGCGGGAGCGCACCCGAGACCTCCGCGCCCCCCCCCCCCCCCCCCAACACCCCCCCCCCCCCCGCAGGCACGCCGGGGCGCGCCGACAATAGCTTCTCCAGAGTTTGGCCACCTGAGTTTCTAACCTTGTGCGCAACTGAGTGATGACAGTGCATTGAACAGCTAGGTCATTTCCAAATAAATTAAGCTTAGTGTTTCACAGGACACCAGGACATGAATGGACAGACCAGCACGGATGCATGGACACCAACCTTGGGAACTAGACAACCGGTGGGAAATTGCTGTCTGACTCAGGGAACTCAAACTGCGGCTCTCTGATCGCCTAGAGAGGTGGGAATGGGCCAGACGTGGGAGGGAGATTCAAGAGCGAGGGGCCACACGTACCCCTACGGTACATTCACATTGACATATGACCAATCAAACCAATATTGTAGAGCAAGAATCATTCCCCTGTAAATAAATAACTGTTAGAAAGAGAGAAAGAAACCCAAACAGATGGAATGAAATGAACAGAAACACATACTTTGCAATTCACACCGCAATTCAATTACAAACAAAAACAAAAACAAAGAAAAAACACTATAACCATTTTCGAAAAACAACAGACCTCTCCATGACCTTTGGTCGGGTGATGAGTTCTAACACACAACAAAAAAAGCCAACTTTTCCAAATCGTGAATATAAGTTATTTCACACATCGACTTTTCCATTTAAGTGTCTAACAAAGAAGCTTAAAATCATTGACTCACTACATAAGCATGGAATTATTTTAAACGTAAATTATGTTCTAGAGGATTCAGGAAGCACTTGGCACATGTGTAAGTGTATCAGACCTAAAACTGTAACTTAGTGGAAGAGTCAGGATAGTCTAAAAATGAATCCCTAACTAAAAGGAATCCGTGCAAGTCCCTGAGCACTTTGCAGTTCATGAGAATGACAATCGCTCTTTATCTGGTCATCCAGGAAGGCTGTGGGTTTAGGAGCGAGGATGGGCTTGTTTTAAAGGGTGTTGAGAGCCTTGCAGGATCTTGGGCAATCAAATAGCTTCCTGAGCACTGACATTTATTTCTTAATTTTTAAATTTACAATTCATCCAAATCTTGCAGTCCAAAACAAACAAACAAACAAAAAAATGTGAAAACATCACAGAAAAATAATATCTGAAAATATCTGATGGCCTTGTGATTCGTAGGGGATAAGCCTAAACTGCCCTTGAAATTGAGGGACTAGTGAATATTGGCCCTCAGATCTCATCATAATCAACGATGAGCAACTTTTGAAGAATTGCCAGAAGTATTTTCAAGTTCGCTGACTTCTCCTGAAGTCAAGATTGCTAGCTGTGATGATTTAAAAATCACTAATTGATAAACACCAATACAATTAGTTAACATCCACATAGCCAATGTCTATAGAGCCAGGCATAACAGAGTCTAAATTAATCAGATGGGATTCCTATTTTGCAGTGCAGTTGATGAGACAAGTTACACAAGATAGGAGATAATATAAATGAAAAGTGAAGCTATATGAGCAGTGCTTTGGGGAATAAATACTGATGTATAAATCGTCACTTCTGCGAAGGATTATTTCATAGATCCAGCCTATGATTTCTTCATCTGTTCATAGACGTCAGTGTTTAAGTAAGGGTCTTTACTCCAGATGGAGCAAAGTGTGAATTTTCCAGATCCGTCAAATTGAATCCTTCAAGAAACAAATCATTTTTTGAGTCAACTTCTCTTAGAGATCTCTGAAAATTGAATTCTACATTACAAACACTTCCAACATTTCTGCCTGGAAAAATCAGAGTAGATGGAGCTGTGGTAGCCATTAGGAATATTCATAAGTATTCAGCCCATGGAGGACTGCACTTCCCCACTCCCTTGGAAATGAAGTGTGATCACTGACCATCTTTGGCCGGCGAAATATGCATCAAAGTGTCTCTGTCACTTCTGTTCGACGCTTCAAGGGTCAGCGTGTAAGTCACACATTCCCCTCCTCGCTACTGCACTGATGATGCAAAATGTCTGTGCAAATAAAGCCTCCCTCAGACTGGGTCTCTGAGACAGGAAAGGGCAGAGACCCCTGCTGACCCACACTGACCAAGTAGCATGAGCTAAAAGTTATCTTTAATTGTTTTAAG
Source organism: Cervus elaphus (assembly GCF_910594005.1). Taxonomy (NCBI): domain Eukaryota; kingdom Metazoa; phylum Chordata; class Mammalia; order Artiodactyla; family Cervidae; genus Cervus; species Cervus elaphus. The sequence goes on along the minus strand of NW_025316694.1, from coordinate 535,150 downwards.
CTCAGAGTGTTGGGGGTTGGGGGCTGGGGGTTGAGTATTCCTGAAGGGATACCTAGCCTGTATTACATTGGAATTCTATTTAACCATTAACGGACAGAGCAAGGTCATTAACATCATGGCGTTGTTTGAAAGTGGACACTTCACATTAAAATCTAGATTTCTGGCGCCTGTTGGCAAAGACCCTGACATGTTTATACATGGTTGATCCCTTGAGCACATCAACAAGCAGGTATATATTCTCCAGCTCATGACAGCCCTCGTGACTCACTGTGACCATACCTGAGCAGTCTTCCTCCCTGAGGGGGGGGGGGTGTAGATATTTGACTTTCATCCGCTATCCTAAACGGTCTAAGCATCATCCACGTACTGTGCTGACTGTGGTCCACTGGAATTGCATCTCATTTCCAGTTAGAAACTTCAGTGATACCTGTAGCAACACGAAAAAGTACAAATATCCTCAATACAGCACAACAGTTAAGAAAATAGATTTTGGAATTCAGCTTCCTAGGTTCAAATACGGGCTCTACCATTTTCTATCTGTATCATCAGGGCAAATCACTTAGCCTCTTCAAATTCCAGTTTCCTTACAAACAGAGCGAGGATAATGACGATCCCAGCTTCAGAGTGTCTGATGAGCTAACACAGTCAAGGGCTTAGACAGTGCCTGACCCCGATTATGCATCCAGTATGTGTTGGATGATATTCTTTTTACTAGAAACAGAGTGATTTCTTCATGTATCCAGCCATCAAGGAATTCAGTCAACCTGAAAGATACAGTGGAATTGTTCTGCAGATCTGATTCCAACCAGGACCTGTTTCTGGTAAAACTCAGGGCCCCAGAGCAGAAGCAAATGTCCTTGAGTTTTGTTGTCTCAGGCTAGATGCTGCGCTCAGACTCCTGGTAGGCTGTTCCTAGGAGCACGGGGAACACAGGCATGGTAGGGAGCCAACTGGAAACACACTTGCAAAAACTGTTTGTAGCCCCTGCCAAGTGAACATCAGGACTCAGTTCACTGATCCCAAGGCAATCAGAGAGGGCCACACAGTGTACTTTCTCCCATTCTGACAACTGTGGATGGCCACAGCCACACTGTCCAGGAAAGGGAATTGATGTGAACATTACCCTGCTGAAGGAAAGAGACTGACTTCAACTGAGAAGCTTGTGAGTCACTTCTGAAGAAGTGCATACAATATGCCTTCACCCTGCCCGTAACACATATTTCCATAACACACAGCGATGCACTCGATCGATGTGCATCCTCCAGTAAAGCCCAGCCCTGATGTCTTATAGGAGCCTCTCTGGCCATTGTCATAAGCGAGTCTAATTTTGTGTGAGGCCATGAAAACTCAGTGTTTTTCTTACGCTTGTGCTTATTGCGGGAGGTCTGAGAAGGCACTTCTGAAGGTTTATTCCTACCAGTCGTTGTCATTTTTATCGAGTCTTTATTTATTTTTTTATTTATTTATTTGTTAGTTCTACCAGTTTCTTGCTACCAACCCATCTCCCTCCACCCTCGTGCACACACGATCAGTCATGTAATCCCATGGACTTCGGCCCGCCAGACTCCTCTGTCCATGGATTTTTCCAGGCAAGAATACTGGAGTGGGTTGCCATTTCCTTCTCCATGTATCAAGTCTTTAAAGGTTCCATCACTGAGGTGTGGCTTCGACACGTGTACGAGGCTGAGTAGCAACATGCCCTTTCTCCCTAAGTGCAGTAGAAGTCATCCCCACTTCCCAACATGTCTGTCTTCCGGCCTCTGGAGCATGGATTGCTTGAGCTCACCACAGCGTCAGGATATTCTAGAAACCCTTCTGACTGCAGTCTCTTCAGGAGGTTGCAAGTGCTTCACACCTCAGGAATTTACAAAGCACTTTCTACAACCTCAGCTGGGAGAGGAGTCAACACTCGTGACAGTCACAGGCTTCCATGGCCTGGACTTGATTATGGGCTGTGCTTTCATAATCATCATGTTTCCTATACCAACTAAGATGTCACTGAGAACTTTTTTCTCTATCATCATTGTATCTTTGATGTTCATTAGACATATTATGGGTTTTCCTATATAGCTTCCCTTACGGATGAGGGTCATAGGTTAGCAGTACTTACTAAAACTGACTTCCAGGTAGCTGTGGTAGAACAGGAAAAAGAATGACCAACTGCTGTATTCTGAACATTATGTATGAAAATATTATTCGTTTTACTGTTTGCAGTCATCCAAGTCTAACGTTCTGAAATACGCATTCAGAAAAATCAAACAACCGCCTAGGTACTAGGCAGTCTCCCATCCAAGTACTAACCAGGCCCGACCCTGCTCAGTTTCCCAGATCAGAGGAGATAGGGCACGTTCAGGGTGGTACGGCCTTAGACCGAGGCGGCTGCCAGGCGCCCCAAGAGCCCCGCGTTGCGCCTCCCTTTCGTTCTGACCTGCCGGTCGGGCCTGGGGCCGCAGCTCTTGACCGGGCGCGCGCTGCACTTGAGCCTCACGACTGGACTCCGGCCGGCCAGGGCGGGCAGCTCGGGGGCCAGCAGAGGGCGCCCCGGCCCCGCACACCGCCAGCCCCGGCCAGCACCCGTCTGCCCCGCCCGGGCCTGGCGTGCCTGCGGGACCCGGGGTAGGGGGAGGAGGGATGGGTTGCGCGGCGAGGACATCTCGGTGCCCTGCCTCCCTGGGCCTCTTCAGGCTCGCGCCGCGCCGCGCCGCACCGAACCCCCAACCCCCGCCCCCCACCATCCCGTCCGCTGCTCAGGGTCACGTGGCTCCGGACGTGTGTGGCTTCGGCCCGGGGCCGCGGTCCCCGGAGCCTCCTGCGGGCTTCGGAGCAGCCCAGCCGGGGCCCCAGGCGCCCATCCTGCCCGGTGCCCAAACCCACCGGAGCGCGTCAGCCCCGCCCTTTCGCCCTACCGAGGCCCGCCTTGCCCCCACGCCGCGGGCCCAGCACAGGACCTTCCTGAGAGAGCAGACGAGCGACAGGCAGGCACCCGGACAGACACTCGCACGCACCCACGCCAAGTGAGACAGAGGCAGAAAGAGACGAGGGTTCAGAGAGAGACTCGAAGACAGCGTGTGGGCAAGGGGGGCCTCGGGCAGGATGCCGGGCAGGTGCAGAGGCCACCCGGCCCTGAGCAGCGAAAGGGATGGGGGCGGGGGGAGGCCGCCCAGCAGGGGCGGGCCTGGAGAGGCCCAGGGCGGGAGCGCACCCGAGACCTCCGCGCCCCGCCCCCCTACCCCCAACACCCCCCCCCTCCCCGCAGGCACGCCGGGGCGCGCCGACAATAGCTTCTCCAGAGTTTGGCCACCTGAGTTTCTAACCTTGTGCGCAACTGAGTGATGACAGTGCATTGAACAGCTAGGTCATTTCCAAATAAATTAAGCTTAGTGTTTCACAGGACACCAGGACATGAATGGACAGACCAGCACGGATGCATGGACACCAACCTTGGGAACTAGACAACCGGTGGGAAATTGCTGTCTGACTCAGGGAACTCAAACTGCGGCTCTCTGATCGCCTAGAGAGGTGGGAATGGGCCAGACGTGGGAGGGAGATTCAAGAGCGAGGGGCCACACGTACCCCTACGGTACATTCAGATTGACATATGACCAATCAAACCAATATTGTAGAGCAAGAATCATTCCCCTGTAAATAAATAACTGTTAGAAAGAGAGAAAGAAACCCAAACAGATGGAATGAAATGAACAGAAACACATACTTTGCAATTCACACCGCAATTCAATTACAAACAAAAACAAAAACAAAGAAAAAACACTATAACCATTTTCGAAAAACAACAGACCTCTCCATGACCTTTGGTCGGGTGATGAGTTCTAACACACAACAAAAAAAGCCAACTTTTCCAAATCGTGAATATAAGTTATTTCACACATCGACTTTTCCATTTAAGTGTCTAACAAAGAAGCTTAAAATCACTGACTCACTACATAAGCATGGAATTATTTTAAACGTAAATTATGTTCTAGAGGATTCAGGAAGCACTTGGCACATGTGTAAGTGTATCAGACCTAAAACTGTAACTTAGTGGAAGAGTCAGGATAGTCTAAAAATGAATCCCTAACTAAAAGGAATCCGTGCAAGTCCCTGAGCACTTTGCAGTTCATGAGAATGACAATCGCTCTTTATCTGGTCATCCAGGAAGGCTGTGGGTTTAGGAGCGAGGATGGGCTTGTTTTAAAGGGTGTTGAGAGCCTTGCAGGATCTTGGGCAATCAAATAGCTTCCTGAGCACTGACATTTATTTCTTAATTTTTAAATTTACAATTCATGCAAATCTTGCAGTCCAAAACAAACAAACAAACAAACAAAAATGTGAAAACATCACAGAAAAATAATATCTGAAAATATCTGATGGCCTTGTGATTCGTAGGGGATAAGCCTAAACTGCCCTTGAAATTGAGGGACTAGTGAATATTGGCCCTCAGATCTCATCATAATCAACGATGAGCAACTTTTGAAGAATTGCCAGAAGTATTTTCAAGTTCGCTGACTTCTCCTGAAGTCAAGATTGCTAGCTGTGATGATTTAAAAATCACTAATTGATAAACATCAATACAATTAATTAACATCCACATAGCCAATGTCTATAGAGCCAGGCATAACAGAGTCTAAATTAATCAGATGGGATTCCTATTTTGCAGTGCAGTTGATGAGGCAAGTTACACAAGATAGGAGATAATATAAATGAAAAGTGAAGCTATATGAGCAGTGCTTTGGGGAATAAATACTGATGTATAAATCGTCACTTCGGCGAAGGATTATTTCATAGATCCAGCCTATGATTTCTTCATCTGTTCATAGACGTCAGTGTTTAAGTAAGGGTCTTTACTCCAGATGGAGCAAAGTGTGAATTTTCCAGATCCGTCAAATTGAATCCTTCAAGAAACAAATCATTTTTTGAGTCAACTTCTCCTAGAGATCTCTGAAAATTGAATTCTACATTACAAACACTTCCAACATTTCTGCCTGGAAAAATCAGAGTAGATGGAGCTGTGGTAGCCATTAGGAATATTCATAAGTATTCAGCCCATGGAGGACTGCACTTCCCCACTCCCTTGGAAATGAAGTGTGATCACTGACCATCTTTGGCCGGCGAAATATGCATCAAAGTGTCTCTGTCACTTCTGTTCGATGCTTCAAGGGTCAGCGTGTAAGTCACACATTCCCCTCCTCGCTACTGTACTGATGATGCAAAATGTGTGTGCAAATAAAGCCTCCCTCAGACTGGGTCTCTGAGACAGGAAAGGGCAGAGACCTCTGCTGACCCACACTGACCAAGTAGCATGAGCTAAAAGTTATCTTTAATTGTTTTAAGCTCAGAGTGTTGGGGGTGGGGGACTGGGGGTTGAGTATTCCTGAAGGGATACCTAGCCTGTATTACATTGGAATTCTATTTAACCATTAACGGACAGAGCAAGGTCATTAACATCATGGCGTTGTTTGAAAGTGGACACTTCACATTAAAATCTAGATTTCTGGCGCCTGTTGGCAAAGACCCTGACACGTTTATACATGGTTGATCCCTTGAGCACATCAACAAGCAGGTATATATTCTCCAGCTCATGACAGCCCTCGTGACTCACTATGACCATACCTGAGCAGTCTTCCTCCCTGAGGGGGGGGGGGTGTAGATATTTGACTTTCATCTGCTATCCTAAACGGTCTAAGCATCATCCACGTACTGTGCTGACTGTGGTCCACTGGAATTGCATCTCATTTCCAGTTAGAAACTTCAATGATACCTGTAGCAACACAAAAAAGTACAAATATCCTCAATACAGCACAACAGTTAAGAAAATAGATTTTGGAATTCAGCTTCCTAGGTTCAAATACCGGCTCTACCATTTTCTATCTGTATCATCAGGGCAAATCACTTAGCCTCTTCAAATTCCAGTTTCCTTACAAACAGAGCGAGGATAATGACGATCCCAGCTTCAGAGTGTCTGATGAGCTAACACAGTCAAGGGCTTAGACAGTGCCTGACCCCGAATATGCATCCAGTATGTGTTGGATGATATTCTTTTTACTAGAAACAGAGTGATTTCTTCATGTATCCAGCCATCGAGGAATTCAATCAACCTGAAAGATACAGTGGAATTGTTCTGCAGATCTGATTCCAACCAGGACCTGTTTCTGGTAAAAATCAGGGCCCCAAAGCAGAAGCAAATGTCCTTGAGTTTTGTTGTCTCAGGCTAGATGCTGCGCTCAGACTCCTGGTAGGCTGTTCCTAGGAGCACGGGGAACACTGGCATGGTAGGGAGCCAACTGGAAACACACTTGCAAAAACTGTTTGTAGCCCCTGCCAAGTGAACATCAGGACTCAGTTCACTGATCCCAAGGCAATCAGAGAGGGCCACACAGCGTACTTTCTCCCATTCTGACAACTGTGGATGGCCACAGCCACACTGTCCAGGAAAGGGAATTGATGTGAACATTACCCTGCTGAAGGAAAGAGACTGACTTCAACTGAGAAGCTTGTGAGTCACTTCTGAAGAAGTGCATACAATATGCCTTCACCCTGCCCGTAACACATATTTCCATAACACACAGCGATGCACTCGATCGATGTGCATCCTCCAGTAAAGCCCAGCCCTGATGTCTTATAGGAGCCTCTCTGGCCATTGTCATAAGCGAGTCTAATTTTGTGTGAGGCCATGAAAACTCAGTGTTTTTCTTACGCTTGTGCTTATTGCGGGAGGTCTGAGAAGGCACTTCTGAAGGTTTATTCCTACCAGTAGTTGTCATTTTTATCGAGTCTTTATTTATTTTTTTATTTATTTATTTGTTAGTTCTACCAGTTTCTTGCTACCAACCCATCTCCCTCCACCCTCGTGCACACACGATCAGTCATGTAATCCCATGGACTTCGGCCCGCCAGACTCCTCTGTCCATGGATTTTTCCAGGCAAGAATACTGGAGTGGGTTGCCATTTCCTTCTCCATGTATCGAGTCTTTAAAGGTTCCATCACTGAGGTGTGGCTTCGACACGTGTACGAGGCTGAGTAGCAACATGCCCTTTCTCCCTAAGTGCAGTAGAAGTCATCCCCACTTCCCAACATGTCTGTCTTCCGGCCTCTGGAGCATGGATTGCTTGAGCTCACCACAGCGTCAGGATATTCTAGAAACCCTTCTGACTGCAGTCTCTTCAGGAGGTTGCAAGTGCTTCACACCTCAGGAATTTACAAAGCACTTTCTACAACCTCAGCTGGGAGAGGAGTCAACACTCGTGACAGTCACAGGCTTCCATGGCCTGGACTTGATTATGGGCTGTGCTTTCATAATCATCGTGTTTCCTATACCAACTAAGATGTCACTGAGAACTTTTTTCTCTATCATCATTGTATCTTTGATGTTCATTAGACATATTATGGGTTTTCCTATATAGCTTCCCTTACGGATGAGGGTCATAGGTTAGCAGTACTTACTAAAACTGACTTCCAGGTAGCTGTGGTAGAACAGGAAAAAGAATGACCAACTGCTGTATTCTGAACATTATGTATGAAAATATTATTCGTTTTACTGTTTGCAGTCATCCAAGTCTAACGTTCTGAAATACGCATTCAGAAAAATCAAACAACCGCCTAGGTACTAGGCAGTCTCCCATCCAAGTACTAACCAGGCCCGACCCTGCTCAGTTTCCCAGATCAGAGGAGATAGGGCACGTTCAGGGTGGTACGGCCTTAGACCGAGGCGGCTGCCAGGCGCCCCAAGAGCCCCGCGTTGCGCCTCCCTTTCGTTCTGACCTGCCGGTCGGGCCTGGGGCCGCAGCTCTTGACCGGGCGCGCGCTGCACTTGAGCCTCACGACTGGACTCCGGCCGGCCAGGGCGGGCAGCTCGGGGGCCAGCAGAGGGCGCCCCGGCCCCGCACACCACCAGCCCCGGCCAGCACCCGTCTGCCCCGCCCGGGCCTGGCGTGCCTGCCGGACCTGGGGTGGGGGGAGGAGGGATGGGTTGCGCGGCGAGGACATCTCGGTGCCCTGCCTCCCTGGGCCTCTTCAGGATCGCGCCGTGCCGCACCACCCCCCCAACCCCCGCCCCCCACCATCCCGTTCGCTGCTCAGGGTCACGTGGCTCCGGACGTGTGTGGCTTCGGCCCGGGGCCGCGGTCCCCGGAGCCTCCTGCGGGCTTCGGAGCAGCCCAGCCGGGGCCCCAGGCGCCCATCCTGCCCGGTGCCCAAACCCACCGGAGCGCGTCAGCCCCGCCCTTTCGCCCTACCGAGGCCCGCCTTGCCCCCACGCCGGGGGCCCAGCACAGCACCTTCCTGAGAGAGCAGACGAGCGACAGGCAGGCACCCGGACAGACACTCGCACGCACCCACGCCAAGTGAGACAGAGGCAGAAAGAGACGAGGGTTCAGAGAGAGACTGGAAGACAGCGTGTGGGCAAGGGGGTCTCGGGCAGGATGCCGGGCAGGTGCAGAGGCCACCAGTCCCTGAGCAGAGAACGGGAATGGGGCGGGGGGGAGGCCGCCCAGCAGGGGCGGGCCTGGAGAGGCCCAGGGCGGGAGCGCACCCGAGACCTCCGCGCCCCGCCTGCCTCCCCACACACACAGGCCAGGGCGCATCGGGTCCTGGAAGACCGCCAGGCCAGGCGGGTTTTGGCCCGTGTTGGTGGTATGTGTGCACTTCAGACAATGGCAGGCGGGAATTTAGTCGTGGGTCCTGCGACTCAAGTGGGGTCTCCATCTAGGGCTCCCTTTGCACACATCAGGCAATCCCGGGGGGCTGCCCCACACCCAGCCCCAATCCCAGCCGGCTGCCCCACCCCCACCATCACCCTGGCATGGGCCCACACCATCACCCCCACACTCCCTTCTGCCCCACCGCCCACCCCCTGCCAAGACAGGTCAAGAGCCTGAAACCACAGCTCAGGGAGAAGGAGAGACAGACTGCAAGAAGAGCACACAGCCTTCCCAACCCCCCCGCCTCCACACCCTCCCCTCTCCATTCTGGGTATTCAACGGCCCCCCAGTCGGCCTGACCACACCCTCACCCACAGACATACTCACACACACACTGAATCCCTGATCCAGGAAGATTCCACAGGTTGCGGAGCAACTGAGCCTACAAGCCAGAACTGTTGAGCCTGTGCTCAACAGAACCCAGAAGCACAGCTGCTGAGCCAGCATGCTATAAAAACTGAAGCCCAGGTGCCCTAGAGCCTGTGCTCCAAAGTAAGACAGGACACCACGATGAGAAGTCTGCACACCACAACTCAAGAGGAGCCCCTGCTCACCGCCACTAGACAGGAAAGCCCTTGCAGTAGCAAAGACACAGCACAGCCAAAAAAAATACAATTATTTTCATAAATCTTGTCCGTTCCTTTTTTGAATACCTATAAAACAGACAAGGTAGCAAACAGTATTGCAGAGAAAAGTCCCATCCTTCATCTCACAGGATGAAGGGATGTCTGAATCCCCTGTGGAGACCCTAGAGAAAGTCCTAGTTCCCCGCCTCATCTCGACAGGAGGCCTGACATCCCTTTGACAACTCGAGAGGCAAGCGGAGTTCAATGCCTGAAAAGGAGACGATGCCTGACTCCTCTTGAAAGTTGATAGGAATCCCAATATCGCTGTGGCAACTGGAAAGGGACCCTGTGTCTCCAGCCTCTCCTCGAGAGGCATTCCTATTGCCCTGCCAAGCCTCGAGGAGAATCCCGAGTTGTCCCTCGCAACTAGACAGGAGTCCTGATGTCGCTGAACAAACACAAGTTTTGATGGGCCATCCCCGCCGCAACTAGAGAATATACCCCAGCTTCCCGCCGCAACTCGAGAAAAACCATGAGACTTCCCCCTCACCGTGAGATGAGGCCCGATTCCCCTGCATCGCGTGCAGAGCAATTCCGTGTTCCCCATCAAACATGAAAGGAGCCTTGACTTCCTTGATAGAACTCCAGAGAATTCCCAAGAACATGGTCACAAGTCTAGAGTGAATCTGAGGTCACCGGAGCCTCACGAAAGAGCTCCGTGTAACCCAAATCAACTCGAGATGAGGCCCGATTCCCCTGCATTGGCTCCAAAGCCATCTTGCATTGTTCATCAAACACGACAAGTTGCTTGACTTCCTTTAGGCAAATCCAGAGATTCCCCGAGAACACCGTCCCAAGTCTAGAGGAACACCAAATTCAGCACAGCAAGTCAAGAAAAGCTCCGTGTACCCCAAATCATGTCAAGATGAGAGCTGATTCCCTGGCTTCGACTCAAGAGGAACGCCAACTTTCCACAAGCACCTCAAATGGAGGCTTCTCTCAGCTATAGGTATGTGAGAGGGACCCTGAGTTTGCTGCGTCAAGTGGAATGGACACCAAGATGCCGTGCCTCAAAATAAGGCCAGATTTCCCTGCAATGACCTGAATGCAAGCTCATCTATCATCTCACGAGATGAAGGGATGTCTGAATCCCCTGTGGAGACCCTAGAGATAGCCCTAGTTCCCCGCCTCATCTCTACAGGAGGCCTCACATTCCTTTGACAACTCGAGCAGCATGCAGACTTCAATGTTTCAAAAGTAAACGATGCCCGATTCCTCTTGAAAATTGATAGGAATCCCAATATCCCTTTGGCAACTGGAAATGGACACTCGGTCTCCTGCCTCACCTCGAGAAGCATTCCTATTGCACTGCCAAGCTGCGAGGAGAATCCCCAGGTGTCCCTTGCAATTAGACAGGAGTCCTGATGTCACTGACCCAACACGAGTTTTGAAGGGTCATCCTCGTTGTAACTCGAGAACAAAACCCAGGTTACCGCCACAACTCGAGAAAAACAATGAGACTTTCCCCTCGCTGCGAGATGAGGCTCGATTCCCCTGCACTGCATGCAGAGCAAGCCCGTGTTCCCCATCAAACATGAAAGGAGACTTGACTTCCTTGATGGAACTCCAGAGAGACCCCAAGAACACTGTCACAAGTCGAGAGGGACCCTGAGGTCCCCGCAGCAACATGAAAGCACTCCGTGAACTCCAAATCAACTCGAGATGAGGCCCGATTCCCCTGCATTGAGTGCAGAGCAAATCCGTGTTCCCCATCAAACATGAAAGGAGCCTTGGCTTCCAAGATGAAACTCCACATAGTTCCCAAGAACACTGCCAGAGATATAGAGGGACCCTGAGGTCACTGCAGCAACACAAAAGAGCTCATGTAAATCAAATCAACTCGAGATGAGGCCCGATTCCCCTGCACTGAGTGCAGAGCAAGTCCGTGTTCCCCATTAAACACAAAGGAGACTTGACTTCCATACAGGAAGCCCAGGGATTCCCCAGGAACACTGTCACAAGTCTACAGGGACCCTAGGGTACCCGCAGCAGCATGAAAGCGCACCATGTACTTGAAATCAACTCGAGATGAGGCCCCATTCCCCTTCATGGTCTCCAGAGCCATCCCTTGTTCCCCATCAAACACGACAAGTGGCTTGACTTCCTTTAGGCAACTCCAGAGATTCCACAAGAATACCATCACAAGTCTAGAGGAACAACAAGTTCAGCACAGCAACTCAAGAAAATCTCCGTGTACCCCATTCACCTCGAGATGAGAGCTGATTCCCTGGCTTTGACTCAAGAGGAATGCCAACTTACCACAAGCCCCTCACAATGAGGCTTCTCTCAGCTTTAGGTATGTGAGAGGGACCCTGAGTTTGCTGCCTCAAGTGGAATGGACACCGAGATGCCCTGACTCGAAATAAGGCCGGAATTCCCTGCAGTGACTTGAATGCAGGCTCGTCTTTCATCTCACAAGATGAAGGGATGTCTGAATCTCCTGTGCAGACCCTAGGGAAAGCCCTAGTTCCCTGCCTCATCTCGACAGGAGGCCTCACATCCGTTTGAGAAAACGCGTGGAACGCGGAGTTCAATGCTTCAAAAGTAGACGATGACTGATTCCTCTTGAAAATTGACAGGAATCCCAGTATCCCTGTGGCAACTTGAAAGGACCCTGGGTCTCCCGCCTCACCTCGAGAGGCGTCCCTATTGTACTGTCATGCCGCGAGGAGAATCCCAAAGTGTCCCTCGCAACTACACAGGATTCCTGACGTCACTGAACCAATACGAGTCTTGAAGGGCCATCCACGCCGTAACTCGAGAACATAACCCAGGTTCCCACCGCAACTCCAGAAAAACAATGAGACTTAGCCCTCGCCGTGAGATGAGGCCCGATTCCCCTGCAATGCATGCAGAGTAAGTCCATGTTCCCCATCAAACACGAAAGGAGCCTTGACTTCCTTGATGGAACTCCGAGAGACCCCAAGAACAGTGTCACAAGTCTAGAGGGACCCTGAGGTCCCCACAGCAACATGAAAGGGCGCCGTGTACACAAAATCAACTCGAGCTGAGGCCCGATTCCCCTGTATTGTCTCCAGAGCCATGCTGCGTTACTCATCATACACGACAAGTTCCTTAATTCCTTTCGGCAACTCCAGAGTTTCCCCGAGAATACCATCTCAAATCTAAAAGAACACCAATTTCAACACAGAAACTAGAAAACAGCTCGGTGTACCTCAAATCATCTCAAGATGAGAGCTGATTCCCTGGCTTTGACTCAGGAGGAATGTCAGCTTTAAACAACACCTAAATTGGAGGCTTCTCTCAGCTATAGCTACGTGAGAGGGACCCTGAGTTTTCTGCCTCAAGTGGAATGGACACCGAGATGGCCTGACTCGAAATAAGGTCGGATATCCCTGCAGTGACTTGAATGCAGGCTCGTCTTGCATCTCCCAAGACGAAAGGATGTCTGAATCCCCTGTGGAGACCATAGAGAATACCCTAATACCCAGCATCATCTCAACATGAGGACTCACATCCCTTTGACAACATGAGAGGCACATGGATTTCAATGCTTCAAAAGGAGACGAAGCCTGTCTCCTCTTGAAAACTGACAGGAGTCACAGTATCGCTTTGGCAACTGCAAAGGGAAACTTGGTCTCCCGCCTCACCTCGAGAGGCGTTCCTATTTTCCTGCCAAGTGTCGAGGAGAATCCCAAGGTGTACCTCGCAAGTAGACAGGAGTCCTGACGTCGCTGAACAAACACTAGTTTTGAAGGGCCATCCCTGCCATAAGTTGAGAACATAACCCGGGTTCCTGCCGCAACTCCAGAAAAACAATGAGACTTTCCCCTTGCCACGAGATGAGGCCCGATTCCCCTGCAATGCATGCAGAGTAAGTCTGTGTTCCCCATCAAACACAAAAGGATCCTTGACTTCCTTGATGGAACTCCAGAGAGACCCCAAGAACACTGTCACAAGTCTAGACGGACCCTGAGGTCCCCGCAGGAACATGAAAAGGCTCCTTGTACTCCAAATCAACTCGAGATGAGGCCGATTCCCCTTCACTGCATGCAGAGCAAGTCCGTGTTCCCCATCAAACAAGAAAGGAGCCTTGACTTCCTTGATGGAACTCCAGAGAGTCCCCAGGAACACTGTCACAAGTTTAGAGGGACCCTGAGGTCCCTGCAGCAATATGAAAGCACACCGTGTACTTGAAATCAACTCGAGATGAGGCCCAATTCCCCTGCATTGTCTCCAGAGCCATCACGCGTTCCCCATCAAACACTACAAGTGGCTTAACTTCCTTTAGGCAACTCCAGAGATTACCCGAGAATACCGTCTCAAGTCTAGAGGAACACCACGTTCAGCACAGAACCTCGAGAAAAGCTCCCTGTAACCCAAATCATCTCGAGATGAGAGCTGATTCCCTGGCTTCAACTCAAGAGGAATACCATGTTTCCATAAGCACCTCAAGAGGAGGCTTCTCTCAGCTATAGTATGTGAGATGGACCCTGAGTTTGCTGCGTGAAGTGGAATGGTCACCGTGATGCCGTGATTTGAAATAAGGCTGGATTTCCCTGCAGTGACTTGAATACAGGCTCGTCTTTCATCACACAAGATTAGGGATGTCTGAATCCCCTGTGGAGATCCTAGAGAAAGCCCTAGTTTCCAGGTTCATTTCGACAGGAGGCCTCACATCCTTTTGAAACCTCGAGAAATATGCCGAATTAAATGCTTCAAAAGGAGAGGATGGCTGCCTCCTCTTGAAAATTGATAGGAATCCCAAAATTCCAGTGGCAACTGGCAAGGACACTGGGACTCCCCCCTCACCTTGAGAGGCGTCCCTATTGTCCTGACAAGCCTCGAGCAGAATCCCGATGTGTTCCTCGCAACTAGACAGGAGTCCTTATGTTGCCAAACCAACACGAGTTTTGAAGGGCCATCCGGCCGTAACTCGAGAACATACCCCAGGTTCCCGCCACAACTTGAGAAAACCATGAGAATTTCCCCTCGCTGCGAGATGAGGCGCGATTCCCCGGCACTGCGTGCAGAGCAAGTCCGTGTTCCCCATCAAAAACGAAAGGAGCCTTGACTTCCTAGATGAAACTCCACAGAGTCCACAAAAACTCTGTCACATGTCTAGAGGGACCCTGATGTCCCCGCAGCAACATGAAAGGTCTCCATGTACTCCAAATCAACTCGACATGGGGCCTGATTCCCGTGCATTGTCTCCAGAGCCATCACACGTTACCCATCATACACGACTAGGGGCTTATTTCCTTTAGGCAACTCCAGAGTTTCCCTGAGAATACCGTCTCAAGTCTAAAGGAACACCAAGTTCAACACAGCAACTTGAGAAAAGCTCCGTGTGCCCCAAATTATCTTAAGATGAGAGCTGATTCCCTGACTTCAACTCAAGAGGGATGCCAACTTTCCACAAGCCCCTCAAGAGGAGGCTTCTCTCAGCTATAAGTATGAGAGAGGAACCCTGAGTTTGCTACGTCAGGTGGAATGATCACCGAGATGCCGTGACTCGAAATAAGGCCGGATTTCTCTGCAGTGACTTGAATGCAGGCTTGTCTTTCATCTCAAAAGATGAAGGGATGTCTGAATCCCCTGTGGAGTCCCTAGAGAAAGCCCTAGTTCCCCGCCTCATCTCAACAGGAGGCCTCACATCCCTTTGACAACTCGAGAGGAACACGGAGTTCAATGCTTCAAAATTAGATGATGACTGACTTCTCTTGAAAATTGACAGGAATCCCAGTATCCCTATAGCAACTTGAAAGTGACTGTGGTTCTCCCTACTCACCTCGAGAGGCGTCCCTATTGCCCAGCCAAGCCTCGAGGAGAATCCCGAGGTGACCCTCCCAACTAGACAGGCGTCCTGACGTCACTGAACAAACAGGAGTTTTGAGGGGCCATCCCCATCTTAACTCGAGAATATACCCCAGGTTCCCTCCGAAATTCTAGAAAAATCATGAGACTTCCCGCTCGATGAGAGATGAGACCAGATTCCCCTGCTTTGAATGCATAGCAAGTCAGTGTTCCCCATCAAACACGAAAGGAGCCTTGACTTCCTTGATGGAACTCCAGAGAGTCCCCAAGAACAGTCTCACATGTATACAGGGACCCTGAGGAACCCGCTGCAACACGAAAGTGCTCCTTGTACTCCAAATCAACTCGAGATGAGGTCCGAATCCCGTGCATTGTCTTCAGAGCCATCCCGCGTTCCCCATCAAACACAACAAGTGGCTTGACACCCTTTAGGCAACTCCATAGATTTCACAAGAATACCATCACAAGTCTAGAGGAACAACAAGTTCAGCACAGCAACTCGAGAAAAGCTCCATGTACCCCAAATCATCTCGAGATGAGAGCTGATTCCCTGGCTTTGACTCAAGAGGAATGCCAACTTACCACAAGCACCTCACAATGAGGCTTCTCTCAGCTATATGTATGTGAGAGGGACCCTGAGTTTGCTGCCTCAAGTGGAATGAACACTGAGATGCCCTGACTCGAAATAAGGCCAGAATTCCCTGCAGTGACTTGAATGCAGGCTCGTCTTTCATCTCACAAGATGAAGGGATGTCTGAATCCCCTGTGAAGACCCTAGAGAAAGCCCTAATTCCCCACCTCATCTCGACAGGAGGCCTCACATCCCTTTGACAACACGAGTGGAACACGGAGTTCAATGCTTCAAAAGTAGACGATGACTGACTCCTCTTGAAAGTTGACAGGAATCCCAGTATCCCTGTGGCAACTTGAAAGGATATTAGGTCTCCCACCTCACCTCGAGAGGCGTCCCTATTGTCCTGCCAAGCCTCGAAGAGAATCCCGAGTTGTCCATCACAACTAGACAAGAGTCCTGACATTGCTGAACAAACACGAGTTTTGAGGGGCCATCCCTGTCGTCACTTGAGAATATAACCCAGGTTCCATCCGCAACTCGAGAAAAACCATGAGACTACCCGCTCGATGAGAGATGAGATCAGATTCCCCTGCATTGCATGCAGAGCAATTCCGTGTTCCCCAACAAACATGAAGGAGCCTTGACGTCCTTGATAGAACTCCAGATAATCCCCAAGAACACTGATACAAGTCTAGAGGGACCCTGAGGTCCCCGCAGCAACACGAAAGAGATCGGTGTACCCCAAATCAACTCGAGATGAGGCCAGATTCCCCTACATTGGCTCCAGAGCTATCTGGCATTCCCCATCAAACACGACAAGTGGCTTGACTTCCTTTAGGCAACTCCAGAGATTCCTGGAGAACACCGTCCTAAGTCTAGAGGAATACCACGTTCAGCATAGCATCTACAGAACAGCTCCGTGTACCTCAAATCATCTCGAAATGAGAGCTGATTCCCTGGCTTTGACTTAGGAGGAATGCCAGCTTTAAACAACACCTAAAGTGGAGGCTTCTCTCAGCTGTAGGTATGTGAGAGGGACCCTGAGTTTTCTACCTCAAGTGGAATGGACACCGAGATGCCCTGACTCAAAATAAGGCCGGATTTCCCTGCAGTAGCTTGAATGTAGGCTCGTCTTTCATCTCACAAGATGAAGGGATGTCTGAATCCCCTGTGGAGACCCTAGAGAATACCCTAGTTATCTGCCTCATGTCGACAGGAGGCCTCATATCCCTTTGACAACATGAGAGGCATGCGGAGTTCAATGCTTCAAAAGGAGACGAAGCCTGACTCCTCTTGAAAACTGACAGGAGTCACAGTATCGCTCTGGCAACTGCAAAGGGAAACTTGGTCTCCCGTCTCACCTTGAGAGGCGTCCGTATTGCGCTGCAACATCTCAAGGAGAATCCCGTTGTGTCCCTCCCAACAAGACAGGATCCCTGTTGTCGCTGAACCTCACCCCAGACCCTGCACCTGGGGTCACTCGTCCAGTTTCCAAGGTGACTCCACCTGAAAAATCATGTTTCTGGAATCACATGTGCACAGCTCCAGGATGACCCCACTTCCCAGACCCAGTACCTGTGGTCACGCTTCCAGAATCTCCAGGGTGACCACAACACACTGGACCATGCACTTGGGGTCACATGTCCACAGTCTGCAGGGTGACACTCTCCCAAACCCTATATCTAGGATCACATATCTACAGTCCCCTGGGTGATCCCTCCCAGACACTCTACCTGGAGTCACACATCCACAGTCTCCACAGTGACCCCTTCCCAAGCCTTGCAACTGGGCTCACAATTCCACAGTCTCCAGGGTGACTTCCTTCCTACCATTCCCCTGGGGTCACATATCCACATTCTCCAGGGTGACCAACCCAGTCCCTGTCCATGGGGTCACATATCAACAGTCTCCAGGGTGACACTCCTCCCCTGAATGCACATTTCAAGGGGAGCACAAAACAGCACACCCAAAATATGCCCATTTGACAAAAGCATTATTTTGGACTGATTAATTAAAAAAAAACCAAAAAACAAAAGACAAACAGCCACCCCAGGAGGATCTTTGAAAACCAAGTTGAAATGCCATTTTATGAAGTAGATTTACATTTATTAAGGATATCTCCATCTTTAAGGGTGTGTCCCTGTCTGGACCAGGAAATAGAGGATGACTAAATATCAAGAATGGACTAAGTATCAAGACTGACTTGATTTCACTAAATGACTCGACTAAATATCGAGAAGGTCTATGGAATGGACCTGGAAGTTAATCTGCATACCACCATGCCTTTGTTTACTGTGCTTCACCTAATAATCTCCCTTAAATAGCTTCTTCCATTCCTTAACCTCCTTCTTTCATTCTTAGCTGATGATAGCATTTAAGGTAAAGTCTTGGACCATTTCAGAAAGTGACTGTTTCCCCAGGTATCTTTCAACTACATAGGAGGTATGCATGGCATATATTAAACTTCTGATTGTTTCTCTCCAATCCATCTCCCCTTCATTATTAACATCTCAGTGAAGGACACTGAGGCTAGAGGGAAAATTATCTTTCCTCTCATCTAATGCAATAAAATAGCATTCAGAGATATAGAGGAATGAACCACAGACCAATTTAAAAAAAAATAAAGAAAAGCATGAATCTAACACTTACATTACTAAGTGAAGGAATCCAGCCTCAAGTGCTACACACTGTATGATCTTATAAGACATTCTAGCAAAGGTAAAACAGACATGATAAACAGTTTATGGAATATATGGCTGAAATATTTCACATGGTACTTTAGTGAGGAATACCTGCCACTATGCATTTGTCTAAGTACATAGATTTTTGTTTTCAGAACACAAGTAATTTATTACCTATTCACATTTATTTATTTATGGTATGGAGTGCCAAAGACTGGAATGCAGAATTTAACAAGGAATCTAACAGATTGAGAAATACATGAAAAGCTTCAGACTTCCCTAGGGGCCCAGTGGTTAAGACTCCACATTGTCAGTGCAGGAAAGGTGGGTTCAATTCCTGATCAGGGACCTAAAACCCCACATGCCGCAGCACAGCCAAAAGGTTTAAAAGGAAGAAGAAAATTTTTAAAAAGCCACTCTCACTGTTAGGACAAAATTATCTGACCTAAGTTCACTGTGTAATTGAATGGAATCTGCAGGCCAAAGGCAAAATGTACCATACATAAACAATGGGCTCTGTAAGTTTTTTCCACGGGGGTTTGTAGCTAACAGGACTGAAACTACCATATCAGTCATTGAAGGAGCAAGCCCTGAATTTGATAAGTGATGAGTAGTGGAAGCCAGGTTTCTTACCATTGGAGTGGGAACTTACAGGCAGACAAAAGGAGAAGGTTATAATACCTGTGTCATAAGAGATCAGGTTGGAGACATCATTATAAACTATCTTCAGCCTAATACAGAAACATATAACTCCATGTGAAAATCTTCATAACCATGTGTATGCATAGTTTGGATACATGCATGTGTATTTCCATGCATTGTCTGCTGAGATTATTAAGTTCCCACATACAAGTTTTTATTAATATGCTCTAATAAAAAGGGACAAGGACTCTTTAAATATGTGTCTGATACTGAGACAGTAAATATGTAAAGCAGCATAATCTTAAAATGTGAGAAAGAAGGACCAAAAAGCCCCATAAAAGCTGAATTATGTAAAATAAAAGCAGGAGAGTATGGAAAAAGCTCTCAATAGCCAAAGCTAGAATGAACTAAGCAGTCTAATTGGCTGGATTATAGCCAAAAGAAAGTGAAAGTGAAGTTGCTCAGTCATGTCTGACTCTTTGCAACCCCATGGACTGTAAGCTACGAGGCGCCTCCATTCATGAAATTTTCCAGGCAAGAGTACTGGAGTGGGTTGCCATTTCCTTCTCCAGGGGATCTTCCCCGCCCAGGGATTGAACCCAGGTCTCCTGCATTGCAAGCATATGCTTTTACAGGCTGAGCCACCAGGGAAGCTCCCAAAAGTTTAAAATAATTTTCAGGTGTCCAAACTGGTAAAAAGTAAAAATTGGGTTTTATGAGTAATGTTGAATAAATCTCACACAGAAAGATTCTAAATAATTGATACAGACTCAGCTGTCCATCAAGTATATGAAGCTAACTCCTCTCTCCTCAAATGTGGGTCCTGCATTATGACTTCCTCCTTAATAAGGCACTCAGGATGGACCTGAGGAAAATGAACAATAAAGATAAATGACAAATGTTGGCGAAAATGTACGAAATTGAAACTCAAAACTTTACTTGTGGAGAGGTAAAATGGTGCAATCAATGTGTGCAAAACAAGCATTTTCTCAAAAACATAAAAATGTAATTATAATCACTCAGCAGTGGCCACAGGACTGGAAAAGGTCAGTTTTCATTCCAATTCCAAAGAAAGGCAAAGCCAAAGAATGTTCCAACTACCACACAGTTGCACTCATCTCACACGTTAACAAAGTAATGATCAAATTTCTCCAAGCCAGGCTTCAACAGTAAGTGAACCATGAATTTCTAGATGTTCAAGCTGGATTTAGAAAAGACAGAGGGACCAGAGATCAAATTGCCAACACCCGTTGGATCACTGAAAGAGCAAGAGGGAAAAACATCCAGAAAAATATTTACTTCTGCTTTGTTAACAATGCCAAAGCCTTTGACTGTGCAGATCACCACAAACTGTGGAAAATTCTGAAAGGTATGGGAATACCAGACCACCTTACCTGCCTCCTGAGAAATCTGTATTCAGGTGAAGAAGCAACAATTAGAACTAGACATGGAACAATGGACTGGTTCCAAATCAGGAAAGGAGTACAGCACCCTGCTTATTTAACTTATATGCAGAGTATATCATGTGAAATCCCAGGGCTGGATGAGGCACAAGCTGGAATCAAAATTGCCAGGAGAAATATCAATAATTTCAGATACACAGATGACACCACTCTTATGGCAGAAAGCAAAGAAGAACTAAAGTGAAAGTGAAAGAGGAGAGTGAAAAAGTTGGCTTAAAACTCAGTATTCAGAAAACTAAGATCATGGCATCCGGCCCCATCACTTCATGGCAAATAGATGGGAAAACAATGGAAATGGTGACAGACTTTATTGGGGGGGGGGGGGCTCCAAAATCACTGAAGATGGTGACTGCAGCCATGAAATTAAAAGACACCTGCTCCTTGGAATAAAAGTTATGACCAACCTAGACAGCATATTAAAAAGCAGAGACATTACCAACAAAGGTCCATGTACTCAAAGCTATGGTTGTTCCAATAGTCATGTATAGATGTTACAGCTGGACTACAAAGAAAACTGAGCCCCGAAGAAGTGATGCTTTGGAACTGTGGTGTTGGAGAAGACTCTTGAGCATCACTTGGACTGCAAGGAGATCCAACAAGTCAATCCTAAGGGAAATCAGCCCTGAATATTCATTGGAAGGACTAATGCTGAAGCTGAAACTGCAATACTTTAGCCACCTAATGTGAAGAACTGACTCATTGGAAAAGACCCTGATGCTGGGAAAGATTGAAGGCAGGAGCAGGAGGGGATAACAGAGGATGAGATGGTTGATGGCATCACCAACTCGATGGACATGAGTTTGAGCAAGCTCCGGGAGTTGGTGGATGGGAAGCCTGGTGTGCTGCAGTCCATGGGGTCACAAAGAGTCGGACATGACTGAGTGACTGAACTGAAATATCATATGTTTTGGTAACTCCACTCCTAGATATACATCCAAAGAATTTAAAAGAGGTGTTCAAATATATACTTGTACACCAATATTTACAGCAGCAGTGTTCTTGATAGCCCAAGTTAAAAACAATGAAAATGTCCATCAACAAGTGAATGGAAGAGCAAATAGGGCAGTTCCATCCATGAGATGCATTACTTTGCCATATAAAGGAATCTAGTAAAATAATGCCGCAGCTTCAGAAAATAGTAGGGGGCTTTTCAAAAACTTAAACACAGAGTTAACATAGAATCCATCAATTCCGGTCCAGGTTATACACTCAAAATATTTAAAACCAAATACTGGAACAGATATTCAAACCCCATATTCATAGCAGCATTATTCATAGTAACCAAAAGGTGGAAGCAGCACAAGTGTTCAACAGATGACTGGATAAGCACGATGTAGTATATACACAGTGGGGTATGAGTCAACCTTTAAAAACAAGATAACTCTCATACATGCTATAGTGTAGATGAAACTTCAAGTCATTAGGTGAAGTGAAACAAGCCTGACACAAAAGGAAAAATGTTCTATGATTCCACTAGTATGAGATATCCATATAAGACAAATTCCAAGTAGAATAAGATGGCCAGGGATTGGGGGTTATGAGTATTTAATGGTTACAGCGTCACTTCAGGAAAAGGAAAAGATTCTGGAGATGAATGGTGGGGAAATTTTTACAATGCGAGTGCAGTTAATGCTATAGAAGTTCATACTTAAAATGACTCAAATAATAAATGTTGTTATATGTTTGTAAGCACAATGAAAAAAAATGACACATGGCACAACATGGAAAAGCAGTAAAAACATTCTCAGTGAAAGAAACCACACTGAAAAGCCACCCAGATCATAGTCATCTTGTCACTTTAAATCCATGAAGGTTTTTAACATGAGGGAAAGCCCCAGTGATGGCTCCAGAAAAAGAAAACTGCATTAGAATGAAGAAAGACAGTTGCACAAAGCTTGGGCAGCTGATGAAAGTTGAACTGGTCCTATGGATGGGATTGTAATGTGGAAACCATAATTATCCCCCATTTTGGGGTTGTGGGCTGGTTCCCCAGGAAAGTGACCATGTTTTGGGTAAAACACATTGCGGTATTTGGTGTGAATGTAGAAAACTTTGTACCACTATTTAAAGTAGACACGTTTGAAATTTTACTAGAAAGTAAGTTACTTTTCAATACAGCCATGTAAGTCACATGCCAGAAAATCAGAGATGACATCGAACATTGCAATAGAGGCCAAGACTTAACCTAACCAAATTCAGCTAAAGTAGTTTGATGCTAATTGCCTTGTACTAGTCCACATGGTATTAAAAGGCACCATAGGAAGAGTATATTAGTAGACACCGTGCCCTGGGTGCTGTGGATGACCAGATGGAACTGAAACTATGAGATGTCTTAATTCTAGTTTTCCACATAACACCACACTAAAGCAACTGTCAGAACTAAAAAGCGAATTCACGGACTTGCCTGGCAGTCCAGTGGTTAAGACTGCACTTCCACTGCAGGGGGTACAGGTTTGATCCTTGGTCAGGGAACTAAGATCCAACATGTCGACCTGCGGGGCCAAAAAAGAAAAAAGAAAGTCAGCAGAACTGCAAGATCATTTGTGATTCTCTACACTAATAATGAACTATCAGAAAGAGAAATTAAGAAAATAATTCCTTTTACAATTGCATCCCCTCCCCCACATAACTAGAAATCTAACCAAGGACTTGAAAGACCTGAAAGCTAAAAAGTACAAGACAATGATCAAAGAAACTGAATGGACACAAGTAAAAAGATATCCCATGCTTATGGGTGAAAATACCATTAAAATATCCATTCTAAACAAAGCAACGTACACATTCATGCAATCACTGCAAACATTTCAATGACATTTTTCACAGAAACGAAAGCAATCTTCACATCTGTGTGGAGCCACAAAGGAACCAGAAGAGCCAAAGGGATCCTGAGAAAGCAGAACAGGCTGGTGGCATGTCTATCCCTGACTTCAATCTAGAGTATGGACCTAAAGTCACCAGAAGACGAGTGGAATTGGCACAGAAATAGTCAAGAGAGCTCAGAAGTAAACCTACAGGTGCATGGTAATTAATTTACAAGAAAGGAACTAAGAACATACACGCGGGAAAGGACAGTCCCCCCTGCCCCAATAAACCGTGCTGGGAAAAATGGAAACCACACACGAAGGAACAATATAGGACACCATCTTATACTACAGACAAAAACTGACTAAAATCCCACAACTTTCCACATCAAGCCCTAACAGTCTTGGGTCCTCTTAAGACAGATTTTCAGCAACAGCCACACACAGAAGCTTCTTCCCAATTTTCCTCACTTTTTCTTTCAGCAGCACATCGTTGCAGGAATCTTGAGGAAACCAGACTCCTGTCAGACTCAACTGAACCCCACAATGTCCCAAAGCTGAAACACCAATGGGTTCTGAGGAGATCAGAGTCCTCTCAGCCTCAACTGAACCCCACAATGCCCCAAAATTGAAGTCCTAGTGGATCCTGAGGAGATTAGATTCCATCAGCCTAAACTAAACCCCATAATGCCCCAAAGCCAAAATACAATGGATCCTGTGGTGACCCATCTCCTGTCAGCCTGAACTGAACCCCACAATGTCCCAAAGCTGAACCCCCAGCAGGTCCTGAGGAGACCAGATTCCATCAACCTAAACTAAACCCCACAAGGCCCCCAAACTGAAGCCCCAGTGGGTTCTGAGGAGACCAGATTCCATCTGCCTGAACTGAACCTCACAGTATCCCGAAGCTGAAGCCCTAGTGGGTCCTGAGGAGACCAGAGTGCTGTCAGTGGCCACCAATAGCCAGGTGCTCCAGCAGAGTCTGGAGTTCCCCCTGGGGTGAGGGGAGTGTCAGGGAGGTGGGCTCTTCATTATCACGAACAGGCATGATCAAGGTTTGCAGGGGCCAGGGCAAGGGCAAGGGAGACGAGCTCCAGCTTCGAGTATTCTAAGTCCCCACTTTCTGAGATTGCTTGACCTACATGATCCAGGCTTTGCAAGGAGCAAGCTGAGTTACAGAGGCAGAAGGAGCAGGAGGTGATGTAAAATTTTAACGTTTCCTCTTCAGGTTCAGAAAGACGAAGACCTCCCAGGTTCCCAGGGCCTTGTGCCCCAGTGACTGTGAGCTCTTCCTCCTGGGTGTATGACCAACCCCCACACTAAGTCCCCTTTACACCCATGGCCCTGGCCCAAGCCTAACCTCCCCCTCAGGCCCTGATGAAGCTCCCCGCCCCCATTGTGCATCTCACATCCCACCCCAACGTGGTCTTTTTGAAGCCTAAACAAGACCATACTCCTCTCCTCCCTGTGATTCCCCTCACCTGGTGAAGCCAGGCCTTCATCCGTTCCAGGTGGCTCCAAGGGCCTCATTCTCTCCATGTGTGTGGCCGCTCTCTGTGCCCGTCTTGATGGGCCTGTGGTGATCTCCTAAAATGAGGGTTATTTGATACAGAGAGAATGGGGTAAATGGTGGCCACCAAGGATGTGTCCCCCCAGAACAGGGCCATATCTGGGAAAAAGAGTCTTTTTAGATGTAGTTAAGGATAGCAAGGTAAGGTCATCTAGGGTTAGGGTGACCTTCAATCCAACTGACAGACTCCTTCAAAGAGACAAAAGAGGACACAAAGGGGAAGCTTCTTAAAGGCAGAGGCAGAGATGGGAGGGAAGGGGCCACAAGCCCAGGGACCCCTGGAGCCCCTGAAGTTGGAAAAGGCAGGAATGATCCTATCCTGGAGCCTCTGGAGGGACCTCAGCCCTGTGCCACCTTGATTTCCGATTTCTGGTCTCCAGGACTGGGGGAGGATGAACTCCTGTTTTAAACCACCCAGCTTGTGATCATGTTAGAGAAGCCACAGAGCAGCCACACAGACCCTGCTCTGTAGGACCCTAGAAATGTGGGTCTCATTAAAGCAGATGAAGGGTGGATTACAGAACCCTTAAAATCAGCACTGGACCCTCAGAAATGCTAAAGCAGTGGCTGGGCTCCAGAATGTTGAGGGGTCAAGTCTGAAGCCTGTGCCTAGGGGTACTGGATGCACACGCCTCCCCAGGTTCTTACACCAGTACATGTGGTGTAACATCTCAGTCCTGATGGAGGACATTTAATATCAATGGCCACATTGCTAATTAAGAGGCCACCAGTTGCACAGGTGAAAGCCCAATTAGGGCACTTGCTTTAAGGATGAGCAATTCTGAAGATGGTCAGGGATGGGGACTTACTCATGTGTAGCCAGCAGCCCTTGCGCATACCCCACCCCCTCCCCTCCCAAGGAGGGTCCTCAGTAGGAAGCTGGGAGACTCCATGGAGTCATCTCTAAGTAAATGCTGGCTGACCCCCAGGCTAGCCATTCCTGAACCTCATCCACCCTTCACAGATAAAACACTTGAATATGTGCAAAGACCTCACAGGCTGGAGAAAAGTGGAGCCACTCCAGTGACAGCATGCTTACTCACGTGGCTCCTGTAGGTCAGGCAGAATGGTCTTGGCCTGGGTGACCTGGAAGCTTTGCACTTTCCTACCTGAGTTACTCCTCCTGTGCTGCTCCCATTGCCTGTTTTCTTGCTTCCTCATCTCTGCCTGAGAAGATTTCCAACAGCAGGAACAGGCGACACAGCCCATCCTTAGGAAGTGACAGCTTAGCACCTCCTGCAGAAGGTCCAGCAGAGCCCAACACAGACCCAATCCCCCGAAACACCATGGGCCCTCACTCTCTATCAAGCCAGCCCTGCAAGATCTAAGCAGAAAGACAGCATCAGGTACAGCTGCAGGCACTTGAGGGGGTTTATATAGACCTCAACCCAGGCACACATCCAAAGGGCAGGCCAGTCAGGTCAGCCAATCTGCCCACCTGGGCTTGTGGTTTCAGAAATTGAGCCTCGTTGTCCTGGCCAGGGTTCCAGGAACAGGTGTGGGTCCTTTGGGTCAGGATGGATATGGGGCTGCTGCTCTGACTTGTTTTCTAATCTTTTTATCTGACCTATAAGTGGGAGAGTATTCCAGGAAGGCCTTCTTCTAGTGAGAGGGACCCAGGGGTCAGGGAGAGGATGGGTGGTGGGTGGAGACAGACTCAGTGCCCAGGTGCTATGGGACCCTCTGGAAAACCTGCTGGAAGGAGGCTGCAACCAGTGAAGCCCAAGGTCACAAAGCTATCCTGAAGCTGCTGTATGTTACCACAGGTCCTCCTCTGAGGGTCTCAAGGTCAGATCTGTCCAACAGAGAAGCTGGGGGCTCTTTGCAATGAGGGCTCTGTGCACAGTTCCTGGGTGCTGAGCCCTGCAGGGTACCTGCCCAGGTGAGCCCCATATCCTGGGAGGGGTGAGTGAACAAGTATTCTCTCTGTGCAGTCATCACAGAGTAGCTTAGTGACTCTCACGTGGGCAGTGCTGGAATTAGATGGGAACAAGGACATGTTGGGGGGCGTTCCCTGAAACACCCCCAGGCCCATCCAGAGTGAAGAGTTCAGTAGGTGGGTACTGGTTGCTGTGCTGGAGTGGGAGGCTTCATGGGTGCCTCTTGTTTCTTCACCTGACACCACAGAGGCCTCTGCAGGACACAGAAGACAGCCTGCCCAGGGACGGTGGGAGCTCCTGGTGACCAGGCACGGGACGTGAGAGGGAAGGACCAGGCTGAGGGGGCCTTTCTGCTCTGAGCTGGGAGTGGACAAGCAAGTGGTGAGTGTGATCCAGGAAAGTGGCCCTGGTGATGGGAGGCTTGTTGAGGCCGTCTGAGCACGAGTTGGAAAAGAATGTCCAGACATAGAGCATTTCAGAAGGGAGTGAGTTTGTATTAAGAACAAAGAGCAGAGTAAAGTGGGCACTGTGAGCTCAGGGGGCCAACTGCCGGGGCCTGCCAGCAAACGAACTGGTCGAGAACGCAATTACCAGAGTACCTAGGAAAAATAAGACTCAGAAAGATGGGGTTGAGAGGGACAGAGTCCACTTGCGTCTGACTCCGCCAACTTTACTGAAGAATACCACGCCTATATATACGCTAACAGGAGTTACTAAGAATAGGTCGAGGGTTTGCATACGTGCAGAGCTACAGATGTTTTAAATTCCCACACTTAAGATCAGTAGAGCATTAATTACCCTAGCGCCCAACATAATTAAGATCAATAGAACATTAGATAGAAAACAGGCTTCATCAATAGAACATTACCTAGATGGAAAACAGGTTTCGAGCATGATGAGTTTATCAGCACCAGGAAAACAGGCAAAAGGCCACCGGGGTGTTTTTTCCCTGAAGGAGACAAATGCCAGTCTATACTTTAACAAGAAGGGGTGGCAGGACAAAGAGAGACCCTTTGTTCTCTCTTAGGGCTGTAAGGGGCCTGTACGTTCAGGCCGGCTCCCTGCAGCCAACCACCTGACAGACTAGGGAAAGTTGACTGATTTCCTGGGTTAAGAGCCAATTTTTACAGTTTCAAGACAAAGAAAATTCCTGCTGGAAAGTTGATATTGGGTGATTGGGTGGGGGTACCATAGGGTGTTTACTGGAGTGGGCATCTTTGCCTGGTGGGGAGTCAGGAAGCTCATTAGTGATGATCAGGTGCTTTTGGCAACAGTTGCAAAGGGGGCCCAGTCAGATTCACAGGTGACCTTGGTTCTGGGCCCCACTTCTATGGCCTTGGTGTGAGGCCTCCCAGCTGTGGCCTTGGGGAAGGAGTCACCTCAACAAGACTGACCCTGCTTCAGAGTAAAAGTTCCATCAAGTTTTCTCTGTAGGAGAGATCTAGTGATCCTAGATCTGTTTGGAAAAGTCTTGGACACTGCAGGGACACATACTGAGTGTGAACCTGGATATTGAACCTTGTTGGCAAAACTCACCTTTTCTCTCTGTTGGCATTAAAAGGGTGTGGGCTGACAGCTGCCTGAGAATCCATCCAAATGACAATTTCCTACTTACGACATAAATGGGTTTGGTCAAATTATTTCTATTTCTATGCAAACAGGCAGCTTGCAACTCCTTGTGGCAGGATCATTTCCAATAGATTGTGAACTAATCAAGGTAACAACATTATGGCACTCAGCACTTTTAGATAATTTCCTAAGCCTTTTTCCTGAGGGACAGATCCAATATGAGCTAGGAATGTGTTCAAAAGGCTCGGAAAGTGCAGGAAAATACACTGGCTATCACTGGAAATTAGGGTCTCTGTGCAAACCTGGAGTTCTGACATCTTACAATCTAGACAGTTCCTGATAGACAGATGCATGAAAAACACTCTACTTTTCTGTTTTTCTTTCATCAAAGGAACATAGATTTCCTAGCATTCTGTGTGCTGAGAGTAACTCACTGCTCTAAAATGCTTGCTTGAATTTCATTTTTCAGTAAGAACTTCCCCTGACTGTGTTACAGTCAGGACGGTCCCACACTCACAGGGAAAAAGCAAACTAACATCCAAACGTTTGTTCCATCAGGTTTTCTCTGTAGGAGAGATCCAGTGATCCTAGGTCTGTCTGGAAAATGCTTGGATACTGCATGGACACATACTGAGTGTGAAGCTGGATCCTGGACCTTGTTGGCTAAATCAGCATTTTCTTTCAGGTGGTCCTAAAATGGTGCAGAGTAGCAACTGCCTGAAGATCCATCCAGTTGCTGTTTTCTTACTTGTGACAGCAATATCTTTGGTCAGACCTCTTGGATTTCTGCAGCAAATATGGGACTTTCAATTCCTTGCCCTGGATCATTTCCAATGGCAGGTAAACTCATTAGGTAACCAGACTAGATGGCACTCAGCACTCTCAGACACACTCCTACAGCCTGTTTCTTCATAGACAGTCCCAGGAGGACCTAGGAATGGGTTCGCTAGTATCAGAAATGCGAGGAAACATACTGGCTGTGACTCTGAAAATTAGATGCTCTGTGCAAATCTGGAGTTTTAACATTTTAGAATCTAGACAGTTTCTGATAGATGTCTGAAATATGCTCTTTTTTATTTTTTGCCTTTCATTCATCAAAGAAACATAGATTTCACAGCATTATGTTTGCTGAGAGTGACAGACTGCTTGGAAATTCTTGCCTGGAGGTGATTTTGAAGTAACAATTTCCCCTCCCGTGTGTTACCATGGGAAATGCCCCCACACTGACAGAGAAAAGTAAACAAATGTCAAAACATCTGTTCCATGAAGTCCCCTGTAGGAGGGATCCAGTGATCCTAAGTCTGTCTGGAAAATTCTTGGATAGTGCTTGGACACATGCTCAGTGTGAACCTGGATTCTGGACCTTGTTGGCAAATTAGAATTTTCTCTGTGTTGGCCACAGTAGGCTGGGGTTTAGCAACTCCTTGAAAATCAGTACAATTGCTCTTTTCCCACTAACGACAGCAATAGCTTTGGTCAAAACACTGGAATTTCTGAAGCAAGCAGGCAGCTTGCAACTCCTTGTGGCAAGATCATTTCCATTGGAATGCCAATTAAACTACTTAAAAACAGTATGGCACTCAGCTGTGTCAGACACACTCCTCCAGACTCTTTCCTCATGGGGAGTCCCAGTAAGATAGAGTGCTGTGCTCATGAACCATGGAAAGTTCAGGGAAACTTACTGGCTGTGTCTCTGGAATTTAGGGCATCTGCGGAAGCATGGTCTTCTCACATCTTAGAATCCAGACAGCAGTCATGGAAAGAGAGATGTCTGAAGAGCACCCTATTCATTGCTGCTCATTCCACGAGTGAACACAGGTGTCCTAGCATTCTGTTTGCTGAGAGTAACCCGCTAAGTGGAAACCCTTGCCTGGAAGTCATTTTTAAGTAAAAATTTCCCCTCATGTGTGTTACAGTAGGGAAGGCTCCCACACTCACAGGGAAAAGCAAGCAAACATCAAAATGTCTCTTCCATCAATTTTTCTCTGTCAGAAGGGTCCAAGGGTCCCAGGTCTCTCTGGAAATTTCTTGGATACTGCAAGGGAAACATACTGACTGTGAACCTGAATATTTGACCTTCTTGGCAAAATTAGCATTGTCTCTCTTTTGGCACTAACAGGATGTGCACTGGCAGCTGCCTGATAATCCACCCAATTGATATTTTCCTACTTCTGACATCAATAGGTTTGGTCAAATCTTTCAGATTTCTGACACAAGCAGGTGGCTTGCAACCCCATTGGGCTGGATCATTTCTATTAAAATGTCAAATAATCTAAGTAACAGTATGGCTCTCAGCACTCTGAGACAATTTCACAGCCTGTTTCCTCTGAATCAGACCCAATAGGAGCCAGGAATGTGTTCATAAGGCTCTGAAAGTGCAATGAAACATACTGGCTATGACTTTGGAAATTAGGGCCTGTGTGCAAACCTGGAGTTCTCACATCTTAGACTTTAGATACTTCCTGATAGATAGATGCCTGAAAAACACCCTCTTTTATGTCTTTCGTGCATTGAAGTAACATAGTTATTCCAGATTTCTGTGTGATGAGAGTAACACACTGGTTGAAAATCCTTCCTTGAAGGTGATTTTTTAGTAACAATTTCCCATGACTGTGTTACTGTAGGGAAGACCCCCAAACTCACAGGAAAAAGAAAACAAACAACCAAATGTCTGTTCTATCAAGTGTTCTCTTTAGGAGAGATCCAATGATCCTCTGTCTGTCTGGAAAATTCTCGGATACTACAGGGACACATACTGAGTGTGAATCTGCATCCTTGAATTTGTTGGCAAAATTAGCAATTTTTGTCGGTTGGATCTAAAAGAGTGCGGCCTTAGCAACTGCTTGAAAATCCATCCAATTGCTCTCTTCTTAATAATGACAGTGATAACATTGGTCAAACCTTTGAGATTTCTAAAGCAAGCAGGTGGCTCGCTACTCCTATCTGCTGGCCCATTTCCAGTGGAATGTCACCTCATCTAGTTAAGCACTGTATGGCACCCAGCCCTCTCAGACATACTCCTGCATCCTGTTTCCTCATGGGCAGTCCCAGTTTGAATAAGGAATGTGTTTAAAGCCTTGGAAGGTGCAGGGAAACACAGTGCCCTAACTCTGGAAGTTAGGACCCTGGGAAAGCCTTGAAGTCTCATGCCTTGGGTTCTAGACAGTTCCTGATAGATAGAGGCCTAAAAATACACTCCGTATGGATGCCTTTCCTTCCTCGAAGGAACATAGCTTTCCCAACATTCTGTGTGCTGAGAGTCACACGGTGCTTGAAAACACTTGCTTGTAGGCCATTGGTCAGTAGAAAATTCCCCTGAAGGTGCAATGGTAGGGAAGGCTCCCACACTCACGGGGAAAGGCAAACCAACATCCAAGCGTGTACTCCATCATATTTTGTCTTTAGGTGCAATCAAGTGAGCCTAGGTCTGTCTGGAAAATTCGTGGGTATTGTGGGGACACATCATGAGTGTGAACTTGTATATATGAACTTGGTGGCAAAATTCTCATTTTTATCTCCCACACTCATTTTGGGACCACATTTGTTCTAAAATGGTACAGCATAGCAAATCCTTGAAAATCCATCCAATTGCTGTTTTCTTACTTTTGACAGGGATAGATTTGTCCACCCTTTGGAATTTCTGAAGCAAGCAGGTTGCTCACCACTCCAGCCACTAGCCAATTTCCATTGTATTGGGACCTCATGCAGGTAAGCACAGTATGCTGCCCAACACACTCGGATACACTCGTGTAGCCTATTTTTTCAGGAGCAGTCCCAGTATATACTTGTAAAGTGTTTACAAGGCTTGAAAAGTTCATGGAAGCGCACTGCCCTGACTCTGGGTGTTAGCATCCCTAGGAAAGACTGAAGGTCTCACGACTTAGAATGTAGACAGTTCCTGATAGATAGAGGGCTGAAAGCACTCTCTGTTGATGCATTTCTTTTCTTGAAGGAACATAACTTTCCAAACATTTTGTGTGCAAAGAGACACACACACGGCTTGAATATGCTGGCATGGAGGTCATTTTTCAGTAGCACTTTCCCCTGATGGTGTGACCATAGGGATGCTGCACTCCCCATTCATAGAGAAAGACAAATTAGCATCCAAATGTCTGTTCCATCACATTTTCTCAGTAGGATCGATCCACTGAGACTAGTTCTGTCTGGAAACTTTGTGGATACTGCATGGAGACATCCTGAGTCTGGACATGGGTACCGGATTTTGGGGGCAAAAATAACATTTTTTTCTCTTGATTTGGGAAAATGCTACGGCCTTGCAACTGCTTGGAAATCCATCCAATTGCTGTTTTCTTCCTTCTGACAATGATAGCTTTGGTCCATCCTCTGGGATTTCTGAATCAAGCAGGCGACTCACCACTCCTAGCCTCTGGCCCATTCCCAGGGGCATGTCATCTCATCTAGGTAAGCACAGTATTGGTACCATACAATCTCAGACACTCTCCTACAGTCTGTTTCCTCATGGGCAGTCCCTATATGAGCTAGGATGTCTTTGGGAGGCTTGGAAAGTGCAGGAAAAACAGTGCCTTTACTCTGGTAGCTAGGTCCCCTAGACAAGCCTGGAGGTCAATCTTAGATTCTAGACAGTTCCTAGTAGATATAGGCCTAATAACACATTCTCTGTTGATGCCTTTTCTTCCTTGAAGAAACATACTTTTCCCTGCATTCTCTGTGCTGAGAGTCACACACTGCTTGAAAACGCTCTTTGGAGGTCATTTTTCAGTAGAAACTTCCTGTGACAGTGTAACCTTAGGGAAGACCCCACACTCACTGGAAAAGGCAAACCAACATCCAAACTTCTATTGCATCACATTTTGTCTCTAGGAGTGATCCAGAGAACCTAGGTCTGTCTGGAAAATCGTGTATACTGCAGGACCACATCCTAAGTGTGAACCTGAATACCAGAACTGGTGGCACAATTCACATTTTTCTTTTGGTTTGTCCTAAAACTATGTGGCCTGGCACCTGCTTGAAAATCCATCTAATTGATGTTTTCTTACTTTGAAGAGCAATAACTTTGGTTCACCCTCTGGGATTTCTGAAGCAAGCAAGCAGATCACCACTCCTAGTCACGGGCCTATTTCCAGTGGAATGTCACATTATCTAAGTAAGCGCATAATGGCCCCTCTGTATACTCAGACACACTCCCACAGTTTGTGTCCTCATGGACAGTCCCAGTGTGACCTAGGAATACGTTTACAAAGCATTTAAAGGGCAGGGAAGACACTGCCTTGACTCTGGAAGTTCGGTTCTCTGGGAAGGCTGGAGGGCTCTCTTGTTAGAATCAAGACAGTTCTTCATAGATAGAGGCCTAGAAACACACTCTCTGTTGATACCCTTCCTTCCTCGAGGAAACAGTACTTTCCCAGTATTCTGTGAACTGAGAGTCACACATTGCTTGAAACCGTTTGCTTGCAGGTCATTTTTCAGTAGCAATTTCTTGTGATGTTGTGACAGTAAGGATGTCCTCCACACTCATAGGGTAAAGCAATCCAAGATCCAAACATCTGTTCCATCACATTTTCTCTATAGGAGCAGCCAGTGAGCCTAGGTCTTTGTGAAATATGGGTAGATACAGCAGAGACACCTCCTGAGTCCGACAGTGGATACTGGACCTTGATGGCCAAATTTGCAACTGCTAGAAAATCCATACAATTGCTTTTTTTTTGTTTGTTTGTTTTACTTCTGACAGTGATCACTTTTGACCCACCTTTGGGATTTCAGAAGCAAGAAGGCGGCTCGCAAGTGCTGCTGATGGCCTATTTGCAATAGAATGTCACCTCACCTGGGTAACAACAGTATGGCACCCACCAGTCTGAACACATTCCTGAAGCCTGTTTCCTCATGGGCAGTTCTGGGATGATGTAGGAAGGTGGTTAAAAGCCTGGGCTAGTGCAGGGAAACACACTGCCCTGACTCTGCAAGTTAGGTCCTCAGGGTAAGACTGGAGGTCTCACATTTTAGAATCTAGACAATTCTTGATAGATAAAGGACTGAAAATTCATTCTCTGCTGATGCCTTTCTTTCCTTGAAGGAACATTGTTTTCCCAACATTCTGCTTCCTGAGTGTCACACACTTGCTTGGAGGTCATTTATCACTAAGAATTTCCCCTGAAGATGTGACAGGAGGGAAAGCCCCACAAACACAGTAAAAGGGAACCTCATTCAAATGTCTGTTCCATCACGTTTGCTCTGTAGGTGAGATATAGTGAGCCTAGTCCTATCTGGAAAATTCTTGGATACTGCAGGGACACATCCTGAATGTGAATCTTGATAGCGGATCTTGGTGGCAAAATTTGCATTATTCTCTCCATTGGGCTTAAAACGTTGTGGCCTAACAACTGCTTGAAAGTTCATTTAATACCTGTTTTCTTACTTCTGACAATGATAGATTTGTTCCACCTTTCTGGATTTCTGAAGCAACAGGCGGTTCATAACTCCTAGTCCCTGGCCCATTTCCAGTGGAATGTCAGTTCATTTGGTAAGGACAGAATGACACACAGCACACACGGACACTCTTCCATAGCCTGTTTCATTATGGGCATTCCTGAGTGATCTTGGAATGTGCCTACAAGGCTCAGAATTTGCAGGGAAACACTGCCCAGACTCTGGAAGATGGGTCCTCTGGACAAGCCTGGAAATCTCACATCTTAGAATATAGACAGATCCTGATAGATAGAGGCCTGAAAACACACTCTCTATTGATGCCTTTCCTTCCTCAAATGAACATAGCTTTCCCAGCATTCTGTGTGCTGAGAGTCACATACTGCTTGAAAATGCTTGCCTGGAAGTCATTTTTCAGTAGCAATTTCCCTTGATGGTTTGACCATAGGGAAGTCCACCACACTCACAGGAAAAGGCAAAACATCATCCAAACATCTGTTCCATCATGTTTCTCTGTAGGAGAGATCCTAGGGTTAAGGTTAGGGTTAGGGTTAGCGTGGGTCTGTCTTGAAAATCCTTCAGTGCTGTGGGGACACATCCTGCGTGTGAACCTGGGTAATGGACCTTGGTGGGAAAATTCGCATTTTCCTCTAGGTTGGCCCTAAAATGTTGGGAAAGCAATGGCCCTTTGAGTAAGGATATGAATCAACAGAGAGTGTGTTTCCAGGCCTCTATCTATTAGGAACTGTCTAGATTGTAAGACGTGAGACCTCCAGTCTTGCCCAGAAGACCTAACATCCCGAGTCAGGGCATATGTTTCCATATAATCTCTGAGCCTTGTAAATACATTCCTAGGTCATACCAGGACTGCCAATGAGGAAACAGGCTGTCAGAGTGTGTCTGAGAGAGCTGGGCGCCATGTGGTGCTACCTACATTATGTGACATTTCACAGGAAAGGGACCACCAGATAGAAGTGGCAAGCGGACTGCTTGCTTCAGAAATTACATGGGTGGACTAAATCTGTCACTGTCAGACATAAGAAAACAAGTACTGGATGGATATTCAAGCAGTTGCTATGCCAAACCGTTTTAGTGCCAACTGAGAGAAAAAGGTGAATTTTGTCCTGTATTCAGGTTCACACTCAGGATGTGACCCCACAGGATCCAAACTTTTCCAGATAGACCTGGGTTCACTGGACCTCTCTAACAGAGAAAACATGATGGAACAGGCATTTGGATGCTTGCTTGCTTGTCTTGTGATTGTGGGCGCTTCCCTACTGTCACAGTCTCAGGGGAAATTGCGACTGAAAAATGAACTCCAAGCAAACGTTTTCAAGCAGTGTGTGACTCTCAGCACACAGTACATTGGGAAAGTTATGTTCCTTCAGTGAAGGAAAGGCATCAACAGAGAGTATGTTTTTTTATAGCAGGAACTGTTCAGCTTCTAAGATGTGAGAGCTCAGGCCTGCTTAAAGGACCTAAGTTCCAGAGTCAGGACAGTGTGTCTTGCTGCACTTTCTGAGACTTCTAAATGCATTCCTAGGTCATACCAGGTCTGCTCCTAAGGAAGGATGCTGAGGGAGTGTATCAGAGTGTGCTGGGTGAAATACTGTGATCACATAGATGAGGTGTCATTCCACTGGAAATGGGCCTGCAGCTAGGAGTTGCAAGTCATTCACGTGCTTCAGAAATCCCAAAGGGTGAACCAAAGCTAGCATTGTCAGAAGTAAGAAAACAGCATTCAGATGGAATTTCAAGCAGTTGCTCGGCTGCACTGTTTTAGGGCCAAGTGAGAGAAAAATGCATATTTTAACACCAAAGTCTGGTATCCAGATTCAAACATAGGTGTTTCCCCACAGTGTCCACAAATTTTCTAGATAGACTTCCGTTGAATGGATGGCCCCTACCAAGAAAACGTGATTGAACAGATGTTTGGAATTGCTTTTGAATTTACCTGTGAGTGTGGCGCCTTCCCTACAGTCACACCTCCAGGGGAAATTGCTAATGAAAAATGACCTCCAACAAGCGTTTTCAAGCAGTGTGTGACACTCAGCACACAGAATGTTGAGAAAACTATATTCCTTTGAGGAAGGAAAGACATCTCGAGAGAATATGTTATCAGGCCTCTACCTGTCATGAACTGTCTAGATTCAAACATGTGAGTCCTCCAAGTTTCCCAGAGGACCTAAATACCAGAGTCAGGGCAGTGTGTTTCCCACCATTTTCTGAGATTTGTAAACACATTCCTAGGTCATACCAGATCTGACCATGAAAAGTCACGCTGCAAGAGTGTGTCTCAGAGTGCTGGGTGACATATTGTGCTAACCTAGATGAGATGACATCTCCCTGGATAGGGGCCAGTGGCTTGGAGTGGAGAGCCTCCTGCTTGATTCATAAATCCCAAAGGGTGCACCAACACTATCACTGTCAGAAGTAAGGAAACAGCAATTAGACGCATTTTCAGGCAGTAACTAGGTCTAACCGTTTTAGGGCCAACTGAGAAAAACATGCAAATTTTGCTGCCAAGGTCCGGTATCCAGGTTCAAACATTGGATGTGTAGGAACAGTATCCATGAGTATTCTAGACAGTTAGGTTGAATGGATCACTCCTATCAAGAAAACGTGATTGAGCAGACGTCTGGATGATCCTTTGCCTTTTCCTGTGAGTGTGGCGGTTTTCCCTAAGGTCACAACATCAGGGGAAGTTGCTACTGAAAAATTACTTCCAACAAGCGTTTTCAAGCAGTGTGTGACTCTAAGCACACAAAAAGCTGGGAAAATTATGTTCCATTCAGGAAGATAAGGCATCAACAGAGAGAGTTTTCTCAGGCCTCTGTGTATCACAAACTGTATAGACTCAAAGATGTGAGACTTCCAGGTTTGCCCTGAGGACCCAAATTCCAGAGTCAGAGCATTGTATTCCCCTACACTTTCTGAGATTGCATCCAAGTACCATATTTTGGACTCTATTGTTGACCATGATGGCTATCCATTTCTTTTAAGGGGTTTCCTGCCCACAGTAGTAGATATAATGGTCATCTGAGTTAAATTCACCCATTCCTGTCCATTGTAATTTGCTGATTCCTAGAATGTTGACATTCACTCTTGCCATATTCTGTTTGACCACTTCCAATTTGCTTTGATTCATGGACCTAACATTCCAGGTTCCTATACGATATTGCTTTTTACAGCATCGGACCTTGCTTCTATCACCAGTCCCATGCACAACTGGGTATTGTTTTTGCTTTGGCTCCATCCCTTCATTCTTTCTGGAGTTATTTCTCCACTGAGCTCCAGTAGGATATTGGGCACCTTCCGACCTGGGGAGTTCCTCTTTCAGTATCCTATCATTTTGCCTTTTCATACTGTTCATGGGGTCCTCAAGGCAAGAATACTGAAGTGGTTTGCCATTCCCTTCTCCAGTGGACCACATTCTGTCAGACCTGTCCACCATGACCCGTCCGTCTTGGGTGGCTCCACACGTCATGGCTTAGTTTCATTGAGTTAGACAAGGTTATGGTCCATGTGATCAGATTGGCTAGTTTTCTGTGATTATGATTTCAGTGTCTGCCCTTTGATGCCCTCTCACAACACCTACCATCTTACTTGAGTTTCTCTTACCTTGGACATGGGGTATCTCTTTACAGCTGCTCCAGCAAAGCGCAGCCACTCCTCCTTACCTTGGACAATGGGTATCTCCTCAGGCCGCCCCTCCTGACCTTGAATGTGGAGTAGTTCCTCTCGGGCCTCCTGCACCCGTGCAGCTGCTGCTCTTTGGACGTGGGATTGCTCCTCTTGGCCACAGCCCCTGACCTTGGGCATAGGGTAGCTCATCTCAGCCACCTCCCCTGACCTCAGGCGTGAGGTAGCTCCTCTCGGCCACTGCCCCTGGCCTCAGACATGGGGTGGCTCCCCTCAGCCACTGCCTCTGACCTTGGGCGAGAGGTAGCTCCTCATGGCCATACTTCTGCGTGGTCCATCACAGCCTGCACCATTTGAATGCAGAATTCCAAAGAATAGCAAGGAGAGATAAGAAAGCTTTACTCTGATCAATGCAAAGAAATAGAGAAAAACAACAGAATGGGAAGATTAGAGATCTCTTCAAGAAAATTAGAGATACCAAGGGAACATTCCATGCGAAGATTGAGTTCAATAAAGGACAGAAATGCTATGGATCTAACAGAAGCAGAAGCTATTAAGAAGAGGTGGCAAGAATATACAGAAGAACTGTACAAAAAAGATCTTCATGGCCCAGATAATTACGATGGCATGATCAGTCACCTAGAGCCAGACATCCTGGAATGTGAGGTCAAGTGGGCCTTAGAAAGCATCACTACGAACAAAGCTAGTGGAGGTGATGGAATTCCAGTTAAGCTATTTCAAATCTTAAAAGATGATGCTGTGAAAGTGCTGCACTCATAATGCCAGCAAATTTGGAAAACTCAGCAGTGGCCAGAGGACTGGAAAAGGTCAGTTTTCATTCCAATTAGAAAGAAAGGTAATCCCAAAGAATGCTCAAACTACTGCACAATTGCACTCATCTCACACGCTAGTAAAGTAATGCTCAAAATTCTCCAAGCCAGGCTTCAGCAATACATGAACCGTGAACTTCCAGATGTTCATGCTGGTTTTAGAAAAGGCAGAGGAACCAGAGATCAAATTGCCAACATCTGCTGGATCATTGAAAAAGCAAGAAAGTCCCAGAAAAACATCTATTTTTGCTTTATTGACTATGCCAAAGCCTTTGACTGTGTGCATCACAATAAACTGTGGAAAATTCTGAAGGAGATGGGACTACCAGACCACCTGACCTGCCTCTTGAGAAACCTATGTGCAGGTCAGGAAGCAACAGTTAGAACTGGATATGGAACAACAGATTGGTTACAAATAGGAAAAGGAGTATGTCAAGGCTGTATATTGTCACCCTGCTTATTTAACTTATATGTTGAGTACATCATGAGAAACATCGGGTTGGACGAAGCACAAGCTGGAGTCAAGATTGCCAGGAGAAACATCAGTAACCTCAGATATGCAGATGACACCACCCTTATGGAAGGAAGTGAAGAGGAACTAAAAACCCTCTTGATGAAAGTGAAAGAGGAGAGTGAAAAAGTTGGCTTACAGCTCAACATTCAGAAAACTAAGATGATGGCATCTGGTCCCATCACTTCATGAAAAATAGATGGGGAAACAGTAGAAACGGGGTCATACTTTATTTTGGGGGGGCTCCAAAGTCACTGCAGATGGTGATTGCAGCCATGAAATTAGAAGACGCTTACTTCTTGGAAGGAAAGTTATGACCAACCTAGACAGCATATTAAAAAGCAGAGACATTTCTTTGCCAACAAAGGTCCATCTGGTCAAGGCTATGGTTTTTCCAGTGGTCATGTATGGATGTAAGAGTTGGACTGTGAAGAAAGCTGAGCACTGAAGAATTGATGCTTTTGAACTGTGGTGTTGGAGAAGACTCTTGAGAGTCCCTTGGACTGCAAGGACCTCCAACCAGTCCATCCTAAAGGAGATCAGTCCTGGGTGTTCATTGGAAAGACTGATGCTGAAACTGAAACTCCAGTACTTTGACCACCTGATGTGAAGAGTTGACTCATTGGAAAAGACCCTGATGCTGGGAGGGCTTGGGGGCAGGAGGAGAAGGGGATGACAGAGGAGGAGATGGCTGGATGGCATCACCAACTCAATGGTCATGAGTTTGAGTAAACTCCGGGAGCTGGTGATGGACAGGGAGGCCTGGTGTGCTTCGATTCATGGGGTCCCAAAGAGTCGGATACAACTGAGCATCTGAACGGAACTGAACACTTTCTGAGCATTGTAAACACATTCCTAGGTCATACCAGAAGTGCCCTTAAGAAAAAACAGGCTGCAGGAGGGTTTCTGAGATTGCTGGGTGCCATGCTGCACTTACCAAGATGATGTAGCATTCCATTGTAAATGGGCCAGCGGCTACGAGTTGCTAGCTGCTTACTTGCTTCAGAAATCCCAAAGGGTTTACCAAGCGATCACTGCCAGAAGTAAGAAACCAGCAGCTAAATGCATTTCCAGGTAGTTGTTAGGCTGTACTGTTTTTGGCCAACTGAGAGAGAAAGGTGAATTTTGCCACCAAGGTCCACTGTCCATGTTCACACCCAGGATGTGTCCACTCAGGATCCAAGAATTTTCCAGACAGACCTAGGCACACTGAATCTCCACTACAGAGAAAACATGATGGAACTGACCTTTGGATGTTGCTTTTCCTTTTCCTGTGAGTTTGGTGGCCTTCCCTATGGTCACACTATCAGGAGCAATTGCTAATGAAAAATGACTTCCAACAAGTGTTTTCAAGCAGTATGTGACTCTATGGACATGGAATGCTGGAAATCTATGGTCCATTGAGGAAGGAAATGTATTTATAGACAGTGTGTTTTCAAGACTCTATCTATTAGGAACTGTCTAGCTTCAAAGATGTGAATTCTCCATATTTTCCCAGAGGACCTCACTTCCAGAGTCAGGGCAATGTGTTTTCCTGCACTTTTTGAGCTTTGTAAACACATTTCTTGGTCATACCAGGACTACCCATGAGGAAACAGGCTCTCTATATCAGGAACTGTCTAGATACTAAGATGTGAGACCTCTAGGTTGGTACAGAGGACCTAAATTTCAGAGCAAGGGCAGTATGTTTTTGAGCATTTTCTGAGCTTTGTAAACACATTTCTGAGTAATGCCAGGACTGCTCATGAGAAAACAGGCTTCAGGTGTGTGTCTGAGAGTGCTGAGTACCATACTGTGCTTACCTAGATGAGGTAACTTTCCATGGCAAATCGGCACCTGGCTAGGAGTTGTGAGCCACCAGCTTGCTTCAGAAATCCTGAATGGTGGACCAAAGGTTGCACTGTCAGAAGTAAGAAAAAAGTAATTGGATGGATTTTCAAGCAATTTCTAGCCACACCTCTTTATGGCACCCAGAGAGAAAAATACAAATTGTGCACCCTAGGTCCGGTATTCAGGTTCACACATGGGATGTGTCCCCTCGTGATTCAAGAAATTTCCAGACAGACCTTTGGTCCAAGAGTTCTTCTACAGAGAAAACTGGTTGGAACAGCCATTTGGAGGTTGCTTTGCCTTTCCCTGTGAGTGTGGGACCCCTACCTATGGTCACAGCCTCAAGGAGATATTGGCACTGAAAATAGACTTCCAAGCAAGCACTTTTCAAGCAGAGTGTGACTCTCAGGTCGCAGAATGTGAAGAAAGCTATCTTCCTTTGAGGAAGGAAAGACATCCACAGAGAGTGTGTTTTCAAACCTCTATCTTGCAGGAAATTTTGAGCTTCTAAAACATGAGACCAGCAGGTCTGCTGAGAGGACCTAAATTCCTGAGTCAGGGCCGTGTGTTTCCCTGTAATTTCCGAGTCTGGCAAACACATTCCTAGGTCATAACGGTACTGACCATGAGAAAGCTGGCAGCAGGAGTGTGTCTGAAAGGGCTGAGTGCCTTACTGTGGTCAACTGTGTGAGGTGACATTCCAGTGACAGGCTCAAAGCTACAAGGTATGAGCCACCCGCTTGCTTCAGAAACCCCAAAAGGTAGAGCAAAGCTAGCTCTGTCAGAGGTAAGAAAATAGCAATTGGACAGATTTTCAAGCTGTTGCTAGGCCGAACCACTTTAGGGCCCCCTGAGAGAAAAATGTGAATTGTGCCCTGTAGGTCAGGTATCCAGGTTCAAACACAGGGTGTGTCCCGGCAGGATCCAAGAATTTTCCACATAACTAGGCTCACTAGACCTCTCCTGCTGGGAAAATGGGATGGAACAGACATTGGAAGTTGGTTTGCCCCTCCCTATTGTCACAGACTCAAGGAGAAAGTGCCCCTGAAAGATGACCTCCAAGCAAGCACTTTTCAAGCAGCATGTGACACTCAGTTCACAGAATGCAGGGAAAGATATCTTCCTTCAAGGAAAGAAAAGCATCAAAAGAGTATTTTCTCAACCCTCTATCTTGCAGGAACTGTTTAGCTTCCCAGATGGGAGGCCTCCAGTACTGTTCAGAGGAACTAAATTCCAGAGTCAAGGCCATGTGTCTCCCTGCACTTTCCAAGCCTTGCAAAGCCATTCCTAGGTTATACTGGTACTGCACATGAGGAAGCAGGCTGCGAGAGTGTGTCCAAGAGGGCTAGGTCCCTCACCATACTCACTTCTGCGAGGTGGCATTCCACTGTAAAAAGGCCACAGCTGGGAGATGCAATTCACCCACTTGCTTCAGAAATAAAAAAGGATGGAGCAAATCTACCTCTCTCAGAATCAAGAAAAGAGCAATTGGATGGATTTTCAAGCTGTTGCTAGGCCACACTGCTTTAAGACCCACAGAGAGAAACACGAATTGTGCCCCCTCATTCTGGTATCCTGGTTCACAAACAAGGTGTGTCCCCAAAGGATCCAAGAATTTTCCAGACAGACTTACGCTCACTAGAGCTCTCCTACAGAGAAAACGGGATGGAACAGACATTTAGATATTGCTTTGCCTTTCCCAGTGAGTGTGGGACCCCTCTGTTTGGCTACAGCCCCAAGTGGAAATTACCATTGAAAACTCATGTCTAAGCGAGCACTTTTCAAGCACTGTGTGACTCTCAGTTCGCAGGATACTGGGAAACCTATATTTCTTCAAGGAAGGAAAGGCATCCACAGAGAGTGTGTTTTCAAACCTCTCTCTTGCAGGAACTCTTTAGCTCCTAAGACATGAACCCTCCAGTTCTGCTCAGAGGACCTAAATTCGAGAGTCTGTGCCATGTGTCTCGGTGCATTTTCCCACCTTTCAAACACATATCTAGGTGATCCTGGTACTGCCCATGAGGAAGCAGACTGCGAGAATATGTCTCAGAGTGCTGGGTCCCTTACTGTGGCCACCTCTGTGAGGTGACATTCCACTGTAAATAGGCCCAAAGATAGGAGTCGTGAGCCTCCCATGTGCTTCAGAAACCCCAGGGGTGGAACAAAGTTAGCTCTGTCAAAAGTAAGAAAATGGCAATTGGACGGATTTTCAAGATGTGGATAGGTCACACTGCTTTAGGGCCACCCGAGAAAAATATGCAAATTTGAACCTGGGTGTCCAGATTAACACACAGGGTGTTTCCCCACATGATCCAAGAATTTTTCAGACAGACCTAGGTTCACTGGAGCTCTCCTGCAGAGGAAACATACATCCAGAGTCTCCAGTGTGAACCCTCCAAAATTTATACCTGGTGTCACAAATCCACAGCCTCCAGGATGACCCTACCCTCAAGATCCTGTACCTGGGGTCACAAGGCCACTATTTCCATGTTGAGTCCACCTCCAAGAACTTGAACTTGTGGTCACATGTCCTGAGTCTTCAGGGTGACCCCACCTCCCAGAAGCTACCGGTGTG
Organism: Cervus elaphus; assembly: GCF_910594005.1. Classification (NCBI taxonomy): domain Eukaryota; kingdom Metazoa; phylum Chordata; class Mammalia; order Artiodactyla; family Cervidae; genus Cervus; species Cervus elaphus. Next base: position 491,082 of record NW_025316694.1, on the reverse strand, counting down.
AAGCATCCACAGTTTTAAGGATGGACCCAATTCCCAGAACCTGTACCTGGGGTCACACTTCCATAGTCTAAGGGTTACCCCACCTCCCACACATTGAACCCGGTTTCCCATGTACCTGTTAGCCAGGGTTACCCTCTCCATGACCCTGAAATGGGGATCATATGTCCACAGTCTGCTGTGTGTCATCACTTCCCAGACACTTCACCTGGAGTCACAATCACAGTTTCCAGGTTACTCCCTTGAAGACCCTGCACCTGGAGTCACTTATCCACAGTCTCCAGGGTGACTCATCCAAAACCCCACACTGGGGCTCACATGACCACAGTCTCCAGGGTGACCCAAGCACCCAGATCCTGCACCCAGGGTCACATATCCACAGGCTCCAGGGTGTACCTCTTGCAGACCCTGCACCTGGGGTCACATATCTAAACCACCAGTGTGATCCCCATCCCCAGACCTGGTTTGGGTGAGAAATATCCATAGTCTCCAGAGTCACACCTTGGCTCACATATCCATAGTCTCCAGAGTCACACCTTGGGTCACATAGCCATAGTCAACAGAGTGAACTCACCTCCCAGAGCCTGTACATGGTGTCAAATGTGCACATTCTCCAGGGTTACCACCCTTCCAACATGCTGTATCTAGGTCAAAAGCCCACAGTCTCAAGGGTGACCCCCTCTCAGACCCTGTTCCTGGGGTCACATGTCCAGAATCTCCAGAATGATCTACCTCCAAGATGAAGCACCTGATGTCACATGTCAACAGTCTCCAAGGTGACCCCGTCCTCAGAATCTGCACCTGTGTTACATTTCTCCAGTCTCCAGGACAACCCCCAATCTCAGTATTTGTATTATGTGTCACATGTACATAGTCACCAGGGTAACCACTGCAGGCCTTTTTCTGACATAACATTTCCACAGACTCCTGAAGAACTCCCTTCCCAGACTCTGAATCTGGGATCCTACCTCCAGGGTCTCGAGGGTGATGCCCTTCCCTGTCCCTTCACCTGGTGTCAAACATCCGCAGACTCCATGGTAACATCCACACCAAAGTCTGATATTGGGGACACAGATCCATAGTCTTCTGGGTCGCAACCCCTCCCAGATCATGCACCTGGTCTCACACGTCTTCAGTCTCCAGGTTGACACCCCTCCCAGACACTGCAGCTGGGGTTACACGTCCACAGTCTCCAAGATGAACCCACCTCACTGACTATTGTACCTCCGGTCACATGGCCTCAGTCTCCCGGGTGACCCCATATCTCAGACACCATACTTGGGGTTACATATCAACGGTGGCCAGGATGACACCTCTCCCCAGACCCTGTACCTGGGGTAGCATTGGCACAGTCTCCAGGGTGACACTAAATTCCCAACCCTGTACCTGGGGTCACAGGTCGCAGTCATCAGGCTTTCCCCACCCTCAAGAGCCTTTACCTGGGGTCACACGTCCACAGTCTCCAGGGTGACTCCCTCCCAGACCCTTCACCTGGCATCCTATGTCCACAGTCTCCTGTGTGATATCACTTCCCAGACTCTATACCTGTGGTCACAGATCCACAGTCTCCATGGTGATCTCCTTCCTAGATCCTGTAATTTGGATCCCATGTCCTCAGTCTCCAGTGTGACACCACCTCTCATACCCTGTACTTTGGTGACTTGTCTACAGTTTCCAGGATGACCCAAACAGTGCACGTGGAGTCACATGTCCACATTCTGCAAAGTGACCCGATTCCCTAACCCTGCACCTTAGTCACACAGCCCGTCTCCAGAATGACCTCACTCCAGACCCTGCACATAGGGTCACACCTCCACCTTCTCCATATTGACCCTCTCTTTGAACTTCTATCAGGTTTCACACATGCACCATCTCCACAGTGACCACCACCAGATCCTGTACCTGTGGTCAGGGTCCACAGTCTGCAGGGTGAGACCATTTTGTACCCTAAACCTTGGTTCACCTAGCCAGTCTCCAGGGTCATCCCTGCCAAACCTGCACCTGGGGTCACATGTCCATACTCTCCATGGTGACATCCCCCAGGCCCTGTGCTGCTGCTGCTGCTGCTGCTAAGTCATGCCAGTCGTGTCCAACTCTGTGACCCCATAGATGGCAGCCCACCAGGCTCCCCCATCCCTTGGATTCTCCAGGCAAGAACACTGGAGTGGGTTGCCATTTCCTTCTCCAAAGCATGAGAGTGAAAAGTGAAAGTGAAGTCACTCAGTCGTGTCTGAATCTTAGCGACCCCATAGACTGCAGCCTACCAGGCTCCTCCATCCATGAGATTTTCCAGGCAAGAGTACTGGAGTGGGTTGCCCACTCCAGTACCTAGTGTCATATATCCACCCAGACCCTGTACGTAGTGTCATATATCCACAGTTTCCCGGGTTACCCCACTTCCCATATCATGCACCTGGGATCACACGCTCACAGTCTGCAAGGTGACCCTGATCCCATTCCTGTATCTTGTGTCACAAGTCCACAGCCACCAGGATGGCCCCACCCTCAAGATCCCATCCCTGGGGTCACATTCCTGTCTCCAGTGTGATCCCACCTCCCAGAAACTTTACCTGGGGATAAACATCCACAGTTTTCAGGATGGTCCCAACTCCCTGAAACTGTACCTGGAGTCACTCTTCCATAGACATTGAGCCTGTTCCATGCCCATGGTCCACAGGGTTACACCCTCCAAGACCCTGTAATGTGGTTTACATGTCCACAGTCTCCTGTGTGTCATCACTTCCCAGAACCTTCACCTGCAGGCACACAAACAGAGGTTCCAGGTTGACTCCCTCATAGACCCTGCACTTGGAGCCACATATCCACAGTCTCACAGGTGACTCATCCAAATCACTGTACCAGGGCTCACATAACCACAGTCTTCCAGATGCTGGACTATTGACCCCAGCACCCAGCGTCACATGTCCACAGATTCTAGCATGACCCCATATTCCAGACACTGTACCTTGGGACACATACCCACAGTCTCTAGGGTGAACACCCTCCTAGACACTGTACATGGTGTCACATGGGCACATTCACCAACTCCCAAACCCTGTACCTAGGGTCACACGTAGATAGTCTCAGGGTGACCCCACTCGCCAGAACTTGCACCTGGGTTCATATGTCCACAGCGCCCAGGGTAACACCACCTGTCAAACAATTGTACTGGGTTCCAACACCCACTGGTTCTAGGGTGACACCAATTCCAAGCCCGTGAACCTAGGGTCACACATCCATGGTCTCCTGGGTGGCAACGCCTCCCAGATCATGCACCAGGTCTCACACCTCCACAGTTTCCAGTGTGACTACACCTCACAGAATATTGTAATTCTGGTCACATTGCTCCAGTCTCCAGAGTGACCCCGTATCTCTAACCCTGTACCTGGGGTTACCTGTACATGGTGGCCAGGAAGACACGCCTCCCCAGACTCTGTACATGGGATCACATTGGCACAGTCGCCAGGGTGACCCCAACTTCCCCACCCTGTACCTGGGGTCACATGTCCAGAGTCTCCTGGATTTACCCACATTCAAGGGCTAGTGACTGGGATCACATGTCCACAGTCTCGAGGCTTTCCCCACCCACAAGTGCCTGTACCCGGGGTCACACGTCAACTGACTCCAGGGTGACTCCCTCCCAGACCGTTCACCTGGCATCCCATGTCCCCAGACTTTTGTGTGATGTCATTTCCCAGACTCTGCACATGTGCTAACAGATTCACAGGCTCCGTGGTGACCCCCTTCCTGGTCTCTGTAACTTGGGTCACATGTTCTCAGTATCCGGTGTGACCCCACCTCTCATACACTATACCTTTGGTGAATTGGCCACAAATTCCAGGGTAACCCTCCCCTGCCAGGCCCTTATTTACACACATCCACAATCTCCAGGATGTTCGCCGTCCCATACCCTGCACCTGGAGTCACATGTCAACAGTTTCCAGCATGAACCCCACTTCACCCACTGCACCTGGGCTCACATATCCACATCATGCAGGGTGACACCCCTTCCAGACCATTTCCCTGCCATTAAATGCCTGCAATCCCCTAAGTGACCCCGTACCTCCCAGACACTGTACCTGAGGTCACATATACAGAGTTTCCTGGGTCACCCCAATCCCAGACCCTGTACCTGGGTTCAGATATCCGAGTGTCTTGGGGGACCCAGTTCAGACCTTGCATCTAGGGTCAAATGTCCAGTATCCAGGATGACTTGCCTCCCCAATCAGTGCATCTGGGGTCATATGTCCACAATCTTCAAAGTGACACCATCCCCTAACCCTGCACCTTACTCACACATCCACAGTCTGCAGAGTGACCACATACCAGTACCTACACCTAAGGTCACATGTCCACTGTCTCACGGGTGACTTCTTCCCTGAACTTGTTCCAGATTTCACACGATCACCATTGCCACAGTGACCACCAACAGATCCTGAACCTGTGGTCACAGTTCAACAGTCTGCCTGATGAGACCCATTTTGTACCCTGAACCTTGTGAACCTACATCTGGGATCATAAGTCCATATTCTCCATGGTGTCATCCCCCAGACCCTGTACCTAGTGTCATATATACAGTCTCCTGGGCTTCCCCACTTCCCATACCATGCACCTGGGATCACACATCCACTGTATCCCGGGTGACACCCCTCCTAAACCTGTACCTGGTGTCACAAGTTGACAGACTCCAGGATGACCCTACTGTTAAGATCCTGTACCTAGGGTCACAAGTCCACTGTTTCCAGGGTGAGGCCCCCTCCCAGACTCTGCACTTGGGGTCACTTGTCGAGAGTCTCCAAGGTGACCCCACCTCCCAGAAACTGTACCTAGGGTGAAACATCCACAGTCACTCAGGTTGGCCCCAACTCCCAGAACCTGTACCTGGGGTCCCACTTCCATAGTCTCAGGGTTACCACAAGCCCAGACATTTAACATGGTGTCCCATGATCTTGGATGCCAGGGTTACCCCCTCCAAGACCCTGTAATGGGGTCACATGTTCACAGTCAGAGTATCGTCACTTCCCAGACCCTCCACCTGGAGTCACACAAACACAGGTTCCAAGGTGACTCCCTCGCAGGCCCTGCACCTGGAGTCACATATTCACAATCTCACCTTGGGGGATCCCATTCAGACCCTGGATCTAGGGTCACGTATCCAGTCTCCAAGATGATTTGCCTCCCAAATGGTGCATCTGGGGTCACATAAGCACAATCTCCAAAGTGAACGTATCCCCTAACCCTGCACCTAAGTCACACGGCAAATAGTTTCCAGAGTGACCTCAACCCAGACCCTGAAACGAGGGTCACATGTACACAGTCTTGGAGGGTGACCCCCTCCGTGAACTTGTGCTAGGTTTCATACGTCCACCATCGCCACAGTGACTACCACCAGATCCTGTACCTGTGGTCATAGATCCACAGTCTGCAGGGTGAAACCCTTTTCCTACCCTGAACTTTGGGTCACACGACCACAGTCTCCAGGGTGACCCCACCCAAACCTGCACCTGGGGTCACATGTCCATACTTTCCATGGTGACATACCTGAGACCCTGTACCTACTGTCATATATCCACACTCTCCTGGGTTACCGCACTTCCCATACCATACACCTGTGATCACATGTCCACAGTCTCGAGGGTGGCCCCCTGTATAACCTGTACCTGGTGTCACAAGTCCCCAGCCTCCAGGTGACCCCACCCCCAAGATCCTGTATCTGGGGTCACAAGTCCACTTTTTCCATGGTGAGTCTACCTCCCAGACCCTGCATTTGGGGTCACATGTCCAGAGCCTTCAGGGTGACCCCACCTCCCAGAAACCATACCTTGGGTGAAATGTCAACCATTTTCAGGATGGCACCAACTCCCAGAACCTGTACCTGGGGTCACACTTCCATACTCTCAGGGTATCCCCACCTCCAAGACATATAACCTTGCGTCCCATGACCCTGGCCACAAGGGTTACCCCCTCCAAGACCCTGTAATAGGGGTCACATGTCCACAGCCTCCTGTTTGTCAAAACTTTGTAGACCTCACCTGGAGTCACACAAACATGGGTTCCATGGTGACTCCCTCGCAGACCCTGCACCTGGAATCACATATTCACAGGCTCCAGGGTGACCCCCTCGGAAATCCTGTACCTGAGATCACATATCTACAGTCTCTAGGGTGAATCCCATCCCCACACACTGTCTGAGCGGAATCATCCAGTCTCCCATGAGACCCCAATGTCAAGAACTTATCCCTTGTGCTAGAAGTCTACATTCTCCAGGGTGACATTATCTCCCACACCCTGCACCTTGGGTAACATATTCACAGTCTCCAAGGTGACCTTACCTCCCAGACCCTTTACCTGGGGTCACATGTGCAAATTATCCAGGATTCCCGCCACTCCAACACCTTGAACCTGGGTCAAAAGCCCACAGTCTTAAGGGTGACCCCCTATCTGACCATGTTCCTGGGGTACATGGCCAGAATCTCCAGAATGATCTTGAAAGGTATTGCTGAACCACGCAAAGACAGTGGAATTCTTGGCCACCAGAGGAGAGGAATTCAATTTGGGGCCAGAGACGAGGCTTGATTGCTTAGAGCTTTTGTGTAATAAAGTTATATTAAAGTATAAAGGAGATAGAGAAAGCTTCTGACATAGGCATCAGAAGGGGGGCAGAAAGAATAGCCCCTTGCAAGTGTTAGCAATGGAATTATATGGCTCAGATGGTAAAGCATCTGTCTTTACCAATGCTGGAGACCCAGGTTAGATCCCTGGGTCAGGAAGATCTCCTGGAGAAGGAAATGACCACCCACTCCAGTACATTTGCCCGGAAAATCCCATGGACAGAGGAACCTGGTAGGTTACAGTCAATGGGGCCACAAAGAGTTGGACATGACTGAGCAACTTTACTTTACTTTTAATTAGTTATTCAGATCAGTTCAGTTCCGTTCAGTCGCTCAGTCATGTCTGACTCTTTGGGACCCCATGAATCACAGCACGCCAAGCCTCCCTGTCAGTCACCAACTCCCGGTGTTTATTCGAACTCATGTACATCGAGTCGGTGATGCCATCCAGCCATCTCATCCTCTGTCATCCCCTTTTCCTCCTGTCCCCAATCCCTCACAGCATCAGAGTCTTTTCCAATGAGTCAGCTCTTCGCACCAGGTGGCCAAATTATTGGAGTTTCAGCTTCAGAATCAGTTGTTCCAATGAACACCCAGGACTGATCTCCTTTAGGATGGACTGGTTGGATTTCCTTGCAGTCCAAGGGACTCTCAAGAGTCTTCTCCAACACCACAGTTCAAAAGCATAAACACTTCGGTGCTCAACTTTCTTCACAGACCAATTCTCACATCCATACATGACCACTGGAAAAATCATAGCCTTGACCAGATGGACCTTTGTTGGCAAAGTAGTGTCTCTGCTTTTTAATATGTTATCTAGGTTGGTCATAACTTTCCTTCCAAGAAGTAATTTTCTTTTAATTTCATGGCTGCAATCACCATCTGCAGTGATTTTGGAGCCCAAAAAGATAAAGTCTGGCACTGCTTCCACTGTTTCCCCATCGATTTCCCATGGAGTGATGGGACCTGATGCCATGATCTTAGTTTTCTGAATGTTGAGCTGTAAGCCAACTTTTTCACTCTCCTCTTTCACTTTCATCAAGAGGCTTTTTAGTTCTTCTTCACTTTCTGCCATAAGGGTGGTGTCATCTGCATGTCTGAGGTTATTGATATTTCTCCTGGCAATCTTAATTCTGGCTTGTGCTTCTTCCAGCCCAGCATTTCTCATGATGTACTCGACATGTAAGTTAAATAAGCAGGGTGACAACGTACAGTCTTGACGTACTCCTTTTCCTATTTGGAACCAGTCTGTTGTTCCATATCCAGTTCTAACTGTTGCTTCCTGAACTGCATACATGTTTCTCAAGAGGCAGGTCAGGTGGTCTGGTAGTCCCATCTCCTTCAGAATTTTCCACAGTTAATTGTGATCCACACAGTGGAAGGCTTTGGCGTAGTCAATAAAGCAGAAATAGATGTTTTTTTTCTGGAACTCTCTTGCTTTTTCGATGATCCAGCAGATATTGGCAATTTGATCTCTGGTTCCTCTGCCTTTTCTAAAGCCAGCTTGAACATCTGGAAGTTCACAGTTCACGTATTGCTGAAGCCTGGCTTGGAGAATTTTGAGCATTACTTTACTAGCGTGTGAGATGAGCATAATTGTGTGGTATTTTGAGCATTCTTTGGGATTACCTTTCTTTCTAATTGGAATGAAAACTGACCTTTTCCAGTCCTCTGGCCACTGCTGAGTTTTCCAAATTTGCTGGCATTATGAGTGCAGCACTTTCACAGCATCATCTTTCAGTATTTGAAATAGCTTAACTGGAATTCCATCACCTCCACTAGCTTTGTTCTTAGCGATGCTTTCTAATTCCCACTTGACTTCACATTCCAGGATGTCTGGCTCTAGGTGACTGATCATGCCATTGTGATTATCTGGGTCATGAAGATCTTTTTGTACAGTTCTTCTGTGTATTCTTGCCACCTCTTCTTAATAGCTTCTGCTTCTGTTAGATCCATAGCATTTCTATCCTTTATCGAACCCATTTTTGCATGAAATGTTCCCATGGTATCTCTGATTTTCTTGAAGAGATCTCTAGTCTTTCCCATTCTGTTCTTTTCCTCTATTTCTTTGCATTGATCTCTGAGGATGGCTTTCTTATCTCTCCTTGCTATTCTTTGGAACTCTGCATTCAAATGGGAATATGTTTCCTTTTCTCCTTTGGTTTTTGCTTCTCTTCTTTTCACAGCTATTTGTAAGGCCTCTTCAGACAACCATTTTGACTTTTTGCATTTCTATTCCATGGGGATAGTCTTGATCCCTGTCTCCTGTACAATATCACAAACCTCCATCCATAGTTCATCAGGCACTCTGTCTATCGGATCGAGTCCCTTAAATCTATTTCTCACTTCCACTGTATATTCATAAGGGATTTGATTTAGGTCATACTTGAATGGTCTAGTGGTTTTCCCCACTTTCTTCAATTTAAGTCAGAATTTGGCAATAAGGAATTCATGATCTGAGCCACAGTCCTTTCCCAGTCTTGTTTTTGCTGACTGTATAGAGCTTTTCCATCTTTGGTTGCAAAGAATATAATCAATTTGATTTTAGTGTTGACCATCTGGTGGTATCCATGTGTAGAGTCTTCTCTTGTGTTGTTGGAAGAGGGCAATTGCTATGACCAGTGTGTTCTCTTGGCAAAACTCTATTAGCCTTTGTTCTGCTTCATTCTGTATTCCAAGGCCAAATTTGCCTTTGAGTTACTCCAGGTGTTTCTTGACTTCCTACTTTTGCATCCCAGTCCCCTATAATGAAAAGGACGTCTTTTTTGGATGTTAGTTCTAAAAGGTCTTGTAAGTCTGCATAGAACTGTTCAACTTCAGCTTCTGCAGCATTACTGGTTGGGGTATAGGCTTGGATTACCGTGATATTGAATGGTTTGCCTTGGAAACGAACAGAGATCATTCTGTCATTTTTGAGATTGCATCCAAGTACTGCATTTCAGACTCTTTTGTTGACCATGATGGCTATCCATTTCTTCTAAGCAGTTCCGGCCCACAGTAGTAGATATAATGGTCATCTGAGTTAAATTCACCCATTCTAGTCCATTTTAGTTCACTGGTTCCTCGAATGTCGACATTCACTCTTGCCACCTCCTGTTTGACCACTTCCAATTTGTCTTGATTCATGGACCTAACATTCCAGGTTCCTATGTGATACTGCTCTTTACAGCCTCGGACCTTGCTTCTATCACCAGTCACATCCACAACTGAGTATTGTTTTTCCTTTGGCTCTATCCCTTCATTCTTTCTGGAGTTATTTCTCGACTGAACCCCAGTAGCATATTGGGCACCTACCGACCTGGGGAGTTCCTCTTTCAGTATCCTATCATTTTGCCTTTTCATACTGTTCATGGGGTTCTTGAGGCAAGAATATTGAAGTGTTTTTCCATTCCCTTCTCCAGTGGACCACATTCTGTCAGACCTCTCCACCATGACCCTTCCGTCTTGGGTGGCCCCACACAGCATGGCTTAGTTTCATTGAGTTAGACAAGACTGTGGTCCGTGTGATCAGATTGGCTAGTTTCCTCTGATTATGGTTTCAGTGTGTCTGCCCTTTGATGGTCTCTTGTAACATGTCCAAGATAATTAGTTATTACAGTGAATCAAAAGAATGTCTGGAGGTTGTAAAGACCTTGCTAGACCTACTCCCATAATTTACACCCTAAGATAACAGGATTAGCCCAAAGTTTTTTTTCCAGAGACTGTCCTCAAGCAGGATACATTATTGCTATATAATCCTAAGGAATGTAGAGGGACAAAAGAAGTTTGTCCTTTCTTCCTCCTTGAGAATTCCAGACCCCTCTCTCCTTGGGGACCCCTGGATTTCTTATCAATCTGCCGAGGAACTGACTTTCTCATTTCCCCCTTTTGTTTAAGGAGGATTATGTTGCCAAGGGAAAGGGGCGTTGTTTTCATTTCATAAATACTTCCTGCTGTCTAGGGGCGTGGTCCCTAAATTGTTAAGGCAACATATTCTCCTAACCCTAATAATGAGGGTCTCTGATCCAGGGGCCCCAAGTAATAGTTGGAGGAGGCTGTGACACTCATAGGAGCTTGGACAACCATTTGTAACTTAAAAGCTTTTAGACGGTTAGAAAACCCCATTATACAGTTACAGATGTAAGGCAAAATAGTCATTAAACCAAGTTAAAATCAAAATGAAAAGTCACATTATGTTACATCAGTCCATCTTAGTGTTCTTTAGATGTCATCAGTTTAAGAAGAGGCATCACATGTGATTGTTGATGAAGGTATTTGCAGACTTGGAGAAAGTCCTTTCCTTGAAGTGGAGATGTCCACCATGGGAAGCCTTCCACTGATGAAGAGGGGAGCTCTCCACAGACCCAGAAGTTAGACTGATTGTGAAATGCTGCGTAGGAGTGAGCCCAAGCATTGTCTTGAGTTTCAAACGGCAGACTCAGGATTTTTGGAGTCAGCATAAGTAGACTTACATAGATTATCACACCTATCTGAAAAGTACAAAGCCAGAGCATAGAAAGTAAAGACATAAAATGAAGTCACTTAGTTCTGGTCAGGGTGCCACTTCTTAACTCGAGTATGATGTACCCACAAATCAATTCCTGGCACTATGACAGCTGTGGGAGAAGGAAGAATAACCTGGTAAGGGCCTTCCCAGAGGGGCTCAAGGGATGGGCCCCCAGACCTCAATGTTTTTATGAGGACCTCGGTTCCTGGCTCAAATAGAGGCTTGCTTGACTCAAGCTGGGTCAGGAGTCAACTCCCAGAGTTCTGTTAATGCCTGTTGAAAAGCTGAGAGCTGAGTTACATAATTAGTAAAGTCCAAGGCTTCAGGGTCTATACAATGTCTATGCATAAGAAAGGCTTTCCACAAATACATTCAAAAGGAAACAGTCCCTCCTCATTAAAGCTATGAGTAGGACTTTAAACCAATTGTCCTGTGTCTCGAGTTAATATATGCAGATGTCTTTTGATAATGTCATTAACTTTTTCAAACTTCCCTGAGGATTGGGATTTACAGGAACAGTGTAAGTGATATTTTATTCCTAGAGATTTAGACACCCCCTGAGTTACAGCACCTTCAAAGGCAGAACCATTGTCACTCTGAAAGCTCCATGGAAATCCAACCTGGGGATAATTTCATGGATTAAAATCTTTATAACCTCCTAATCTTTATAACCTCTTGACGCGAGATGAGGCCTGAATCCCCTGCATTGCATGCAGAGCAATTCCGTGTTCCACATTAAACACGAAAGGAGCCTTGACTTACTTGATGGAAATCCAGAGAGCCCCCAAGAACACTGTCACAAGTCTAGAGGGATCCTGAGGTCACCGCAGCAACAAGAAAGAGCTCCGTGTACCTCAAATCAACTCGAGATGAGAGCTGCTTCCCTGGCTTTGACACAAGAGGAATGCCAACTTTCCACAAGCCCCTCAAGAGGAGGCTTCTCTCACCTATAGGTATGTGAGAGGGACCCTGAGTTTGCTGCCTCAAGTGGAATGAACGCCGAGATGCCCTGACTCGAAATAAGACTGGATTTTCCTGCAGTGACTTGAATGCAGGCTCGTCTTTCATCTCACAAGATGAAGGGATGCCTGAATCCCCTGTGGAGACCCTAGAGAAAGCCCTAGTTCCATGCCTTATCTCGTCAGGAGGCCTCACACCAGTTTGACAACTCGAGAGGAATGTGGAGTTCAATGCTTCAAAAGGAGACAAAGCCTGACTCCTCTTGAAAATTGATAGGAATCCCAATATACCTGTGGCAACTGGAAAGGGACACTGGGTCTCCCGTCTCCCCTTGAGAGGCGTCTTATTGCCCTGCCACACCTCGAGGAGAATCCTGAATTGTCCCTCCCAACTAGACAGGAGTCTTGATGTTGCTGAACAAACACGAGTTTTGAAGGGCCATCCCCATCATAACTCATGAGTATACCTCAGGTTTCCACCGAAAATTGAGAAAAACCATGAGACATCCCAGTCGCCCCGAGATGAGGCCAGATTCGCCTACATTGCATGCATAGCAATTCCGTGTTCCCCATCAAATATGAAAGGAGTGTTGGCTTCCTTGATGGAACTTCATAGAGTCCCCAAGAACACTGTCACAAGTCTAGAGGGACCCTGAGGTCATCGCAGCAACATGAAAATGCTCCGTGTACCCCAAATCAACTCGAGATGAGAGCTGATTCCCTGGCATTGACTCAAGAGGAAAACCAACTTTCCACAAGCACCTCAAGAGGAGGCTTCTCTCAACTATGAGTATGTGAGAGGAACCCTGAGTTTGCTGCCTCAAGTGGAATGGGCACTGAGATGCCCTGACTTGAAATAAGGCTGGATTTCCCTGCAGTGATTTGAATGCAGGCTCGCCTTTCATCTCACACAATGAAGGGATGTCTGAATACCCTGTGGAGACCCTAAGGAGAGCCCTAGATCCCCACCTCATCTCGACAGGAGGGCTCACATCCCTTTGACAACTCGAGAGAAACACGGAGTTCAATGCTTCTGAAGGAGATGATGCCTGTCTCATCTTGAAAATTGATAGGAATCCCAATATCTCTGTGGCAACTGAAACGGGACACTCGGTCTCCCGCTTCACATCGAGAGGCGTCACTTTTGCCTTGCCAAACCTCGAGGAAATCCCGAGGTGTCCATCGCAACTAGACAGGAGTCTTTACGTCGCTGAACAAACACGAGTTTTGAAGGGCTATCCCCGTCGTAACTTGAGAATATACCATAGGTTCCCACCGCAACTCGAGAAAAACCATGAGACTTCCCCCTCGCCGCGGGATGAGACCCGATTCCCCTGCTTTGCCTGCAGAGCAATTATGTCTTCCACATAAAACATGATTGGAGCCTTGGCTTCCTTGATGGAACTCCAGAGAGTCCCCAAGAACACTGTCACAAGTCTAGAAGGACCCTGAGGTCACTGCAGCAACACGAAAGAGCTCTGTGTACCCTAAATCAACTTGCGATTAGGCCCGATTCCCCTACATTGGCTCCAGAGCCATCTCACATTCCACATCAAACACAAGGAGCTTGACTTCCTTTAGGCAACTCCAGGGAATCCCCAAGAAGACCGTCCCAAGTCCAGAGGAATACCAAGGACAGCACAGCAACTTGAGAAAAGCTCCACGTACACCAAATCATCTCGAGATCAGAACGGATTCCCTGGCTTCGACTCAAGAGGAATGCCAACTTTCCACAAGCACCTCAAGAGGAGGCTTCTCTCAGCTATAGGTATGTGACAGGGACCCTGAGTTTGCTGCCTCAAGTGGAATGGACACTGAAATGCCCTAACTCGAAATAAGGCCAGATTGCCCTGCAGTGACATAAATGTAGGCTCGTCTTGCATCTCCCAAAATGAAGGGATGTCGGAAAACCCTGTGGAGACAATAGAGAAGCCCTAGTTCCCCGCCTCATCACGACAGGAGGCCTCAAATCTTTTTGAAACCTCGATGGCACGTGGAGTTCAATTCTTCAAAAGGAGACGATGCCTGACTCCTCTTGAAAATTGATATTAATCCCAATATCCCTGTGGCACCAGGAAAGGGACCCTGGGTCTCCCGCGTCTCTTTGAGAGGGGTCCCTATTGCCCTGCCAAGCCTCGAGGAGAATCCTGAGGTGTCCCTCGCAACTAGACAGGAGTCCTGACGTCACTGAAGAAACATGAGTTTTGAAGGGCCATCCCCGTCGTAACTCGAGAATATACCCCAGGTTCCTGCCGCAACTCTAGAAACACCATGAGACTACCCCCTCTCCGCCAGATGATGCCCGATTCCACTGCATTGTGTGCAGAGCAATTCCGGATTCCATATAAAACACGAAAGGAGCCTTGACTTCCTTGATGGAACTCTATAGAGTCCCCAAGAACACAGTCACAAGTCTAGACAGACCCTGAGGTCATCGTAGCAACATGAAAGAGCTCCGTGTACCCCAAATCAAATTGAGATGAGGCCCGATCCCTTGCATTGGCTCCTGAGCAATCCTGCATTCCCCATCAAGCACAACAAGTGGCTTCACTTCCTATATGCAACTCCAGAGATACCCCGAGAACACCATCCCAAGTCTAGAGGAACACCAAGTTCAGCACAGCAACCCGAGAAAAGCTCCGTGTGGCTGAAATCATCTCGAGATCAGAGTGGATTCCCTGGCATCGACTCAAGGGGAATGCCAACTTTCCACAAACAACTCAAGAGGAGGCTTCTCTCACATATAGGTATGTGAGAGGGACCCTGAGTGTGCTGCCTCAAGTGGAATGGACACCGAGATGCCCTGACGTAAAAGAAGGCCGGATTTCCCTGCAGTGACTTGAATGCAGGCTCGTCTTGCATCTCCCAAGATGAAGGGATGCCCGAATCCCCTGTGGAGACCCTAGAGAAAGCCTTAGTTCCCCGCCTCATCTCGCCAGGAGGCCTCACATCCCTTTGATAACTCGAGAGGAACTTGGAGTTCATAACTTTAAAAGGACACAATGCCTGACTCATCTTGAAAATTGATAGGAACACCAATATCCCTGTGGCAACTGGAAAAAGGCCCTGGGTCTCCCGCCTCACTTCGAGAGTCGTCCTATTTCCCTGCCAAACCTCGAGGAGAATCCCGAGGTGTCCCTCGCAAGTAGACAAGAGTCCTGATGTCGCTGAACAAACACGAGTTTTGAAGGGTCATCCCCTTCGTAAATCAAGAATATACCCCAGGTTTCCACCGCAACTCGAGAAAAGCCATGAGACATCCCCTTCGCTGCCAGAGGAGCCCCGATTCCCCTGCATTGCGTGCAGAGCAATTACGTGTTCCCCAGCAAATGCGATAGGTTCCTGGACTTCCTTGATGAAACTGCATAGACTCCCCAAGAACACTATCAAAAGTCTAGAGGGACCCTGAGGTCACCCCAGCAACACGAAAGAGCTTCAAGTACCCCATATCAACACGAAATGAGGCCCAATTCCCCTGCATTAGCTCCAGAGCCATCCCGCATTCCCCATCAAACAGGACAAGTGGCTTGACTTCCTTTAGGTAACTCCAGAGATTCACCGAGTGCTCCATCCCATATCTAGCGGAACACCAAGTTCAGCAGAGCAACTCGAGAAAAGCTCTGTGTACCCCAAATCATCTTGAGATGGGAGCTGATTCCCTGGCTTTGATTCAAAAGGAATGAAAACTTTTCACAAGCACCTCAAGAGGAGGCTTCTCTCAGCTATATGCATATGACAGGGACCCGGAATTTGCTGCCTCAAGTGAAATTGACACCGAGATGCCCTGACTCGAAATAAGGCAGGATTTCCCTGCAGTGACTTGAATGCAGGCTCTTCTTTCATCTCACAAGATGAAGGGATGTCTGAATCCCCTGTGGAGACCCTAAAGAAAGCCCGTGTTCCCCAACTCATCTCGACAGGAGGCCGCACCTCCCTTTGACAACTCGAGAGGAACACGGAGTTCAAGGCATCAAAAGGAGATGACGCCTGACTCACCTTGAAAATTGATAGGAATCCCAATATCACTGTGGCAACTGGGAAGGGAGCCTGGGTCTCCTGTTTCACCTCGAGAGCCGTCCCTATTGCCCTGCAAAGCCTCGAGGAGAATCCCAAGGTATCGCTGGCAACTAGACAGGAGTCCTGAAGTCGCTGAACCAACACGAGTTTTGAAGGTCCATCCCCTCCATAACATGAGAACATACCCCCAGATTCCCGCTGCAACTCAAGAAAAACCATGAGACTTCGCCATCGTTGTGAGATGAAGCCCGATTGCAATGCTGTGTGAAGAGCAAGTCTGTGTTCCTCATCAAACTCAAAAGGAGACTTGACTTCCTTGATGGACCTCCAGAAAGTTCCCAAGAACACTGTCACAAGTCTACCGGGACCCTGAGTTCCCCGCAGCAACACCAAAGAGCTCCATGTACCCTAAATCAACTCGAGATGAGGCCCAATTCCACTGCATTGCATGCAGACCACATCCGAGTTCCCCATCAAACATGAAAGGAGCCTGGACTTCGTAGATGAAATTCCACATAGTCCTCAAGAAGACTGTCACAAGTCTACAAGGACCCTGAGGCCACTGCAGCAACATGTAAGAGCTCCATGTACTATAAAGCAACTCGCCATGAGGTCCGATTCCCCTGCCTTGGCTCCAGAGCCATACCACATTCCCCATCAAAAAGGACAAGTGGCTAGACTTCCTTTAGGCAACTCCAGAGATTCCCCGAGAACACCGTCCCAAGTCTAGAGGAACACCAAGTTCAGCACAGCAACTCCAGAAAAGCTCCATGTACCACAAATTATCTAGAGATGAGAGCTGATTCCCTGGCTTCGATTCAAGAGGAATACCAACTTTCCACAAGCACCTCAAGAGGAGGCTTCTCTCAGCTATAGGTATGTGAGAGGGGCCCTGAAGTATTTGCCTGAAGTGGAATGGACACCGAGATGCCCTGACTCGAAATATGGCCAGATTTCCCTGAAGTGACTTGAATGCAGTCTCGTCTTTCAGCTCACAAGATGAAGGGATGTCTGAATCCCCTGTGGAGACCCTAGAGAAAGCCCTAGTTCCCATCCTCATCTCTACAGGAGGCCTCACATTCCTTTGACAACTCGAGAGGCACGTGGAGTTCAATGCTTCAAAAGGAGACGATGCCCGACTCCTCTTGAAATTTGACAGGAATCTTAATATCTCTGTGTAAACTGGGAAGGGAGACTGTTTCTCCCGCCTCACCTCGAGAGACGTCCCTATTTCCCGGCCAGCCCTCAAGGAGAATACCCAGGTGTCCCACGCAATTAGACAGGAGTCCAGACCTCATTGAACTAACATGAGTTTTGAAGGTCCATCCCCGCCGTAACTTGAAAACATAACACAGGTTCCCCCCGCAACTCGAGAAAAACAATGAGTCTGGCCCCTCGCCGCGAGATGAGGACCTATTCAATGGCATTGCTTGCAGAGCAAGTCCGTGGGCCCTTAAAACACGAAAGGAGCCTTGACTTCCTTGATGGAACTCCAGAGAGTTCCCATGAACACTGTCACAAGTCTAGAGGATCCCTGAAGTCACTGCAGCAATAAAAAAGAGCTTGGTATATGCCAAATGAACTCGAGATGAGGCCAGATTCCCTTACAATGGCTCCAGAGCCATCCCGCTTTCCCCATCAAAGACAAGTGGCTTGACTTCCTTTAGGCAACTCCAGAGATTCCCCGAGAACACCGTCACAAGTATAGAGGAACACCACATTCAGCACAGGAACTCGAAAACAGCTCCGTGTACCCCAAATCATCTCGAGATGAAAGCTGATTCCCTGGCTTTGACTCAAGAGGAATGCCAGCTTTAAACAACAATTAAAGAGGAGGCTTCTCTCACCTATAGGTATGTGAGAGGGACCCTGATTTTGCTTCCTCAAGTGGAATGGACTCCCTGATGCACTGACTTGAAATAAGGCAGGAATTCCCTGCAGTGACTTGAATGCAGGCTCTTCTTTCATCTCACAAGATGAAGAGATGTCTGAATCCCCTGTGGAGACCATACAGAAAGCCCTAGTTCCCCGCATCATCTCAACAGGAGGCCTTACATCCCTTTGACAACTGAGAGGAACGTGGAGTTCAATGCTTCAAAAGGAGACGATGACTGACACCACTTGAAAATTGATAGGAATAACAATATCCCTGTGGCAACTGTAAAGGAAACAGGGTCAGCCAGATCACCTCGAGAGGCATCCTTATTGCCCTGCTAAGCCTTGAGGAGAATCCCGAGGTGTTCCTCACAACTAGACAGGAGTCCTGTCACCGCTCAACCAACATGAGTTTTGAAGGGCCATCACCGCCATAACTTGAGAACATACACTAGCTTCCCGCCGCAACTCAACAAAAATCATGAGATGTTCCCCTGGCCAAGAGGTGAGGCCCGATTCCCCTGCAGTGAATTCAGAGCAAGTCCATGTTCCCCATCAAACACGATAGGAGCCTTGACTTAATAGATGAAACTCCACATAGTCCCCAAGAACAATGTCACAGGTCTAGAGGGACCCTGAGGTCACCGCAGCAAAAAGAAAGAGATCATGTAACTCAAATCAACTCGAGATGAGGCCTGATTCCCCTGCATTGGATCCAGAGCCATCCCACATTCCTCATCAAACAGGACAAGTGGCTAGACTTCATTTAGCACCTCCAAAGCTTCCCCGAGAGCACCGTCGCATTTCTAGAGGAACACCAAGTTTAGCACAGCAACTCGATAAAAGCTCGCTGTACGGCAAATCATCTCGAGACGAGAGCAGATTCCCTGGATTCGACTCAAGAGGAATGGCAACTTTCCATAAGCAAATCAAGAGGAGGCTTCTCTCAGCTATAGGTATGTGAGAGGGACCCTGAGGTTTCTGCCTCCAGTGGAATGGACAGCGAGATGACCTGATTCGAAAGAAGGCCGATTTCCCTGCAGTGACTTGACTGCATGATCACCTTTAAGCTCACAAGATGAGGAGATATCTGAATCCCCTGTGGAGACCCTAGGGAAAGCCCTAGTTCCCTGCCTCACCTCGACAGGAGGCCTTACATCCCTTTGAAAACTCGAGAGGCACGTGAAGTTCAATGCTTCAAAGGGAGACGATGGCTGCCAACTCTTGAAAATTGAAAGGAATAACAATATCCCTGTGGCAACTGAAAAGGGAAACTGGGTCACCCGCCTCACTTCGAGAGGCATCCCTATTGCCCTGCCAAGCCTCGAGGAGAATCCCGAGGTGTCCCTCGCAACTAGACAGGAGTCCTGTCACCGCTCAACCAACATGGGTTTTGAAGGGCCATCCTTGACGTAACTCGAGAACATACCCTAGGTTCTGGCAGCAACTCGACAAAAACCATGAGACTTCCCCCTGGCCGAGAGGTGCTGCCCAATTCCCCTGCATTGAGTGCAGAGCAATTCCATGTTCCACATTAAACACGAAAGGAGCCTTGACTTCCTTGATGAACTCCAGAGAGACCCCAAGAACACTGTCACAAGTCTAGAGGGACCCTGAGGCCCCACAACAATGTGAAAGGGCTCCGAGTACTAGAAATCAACTCAAGATGAGGCCCAATTCCTATGCACTGCGTTCAGAGCAAGGCCGTGGTCCCCATTAAAAAAGAAAGGATCTGTGACTTCCTTGATGGAAATCCAGAGAGTCCACAGGAAGACTGTCACAAGTCTAGAGGGACCGTGAGGTCCCTGCAGCAAAATGATAACGCACTGTGTACTTGAAATCAACTCGAGATGAGGCCCGATTCCCCTGCACTGCATGCAGAGTAACTCGATGTTCCCCAGAAAACACGAAAGGAGCCTTGACTTCCTTGATGAATCACCAGAGAGTCCCCAGGAGCACTGTCACAAGTCTAGAGGGACCCTGAGTTCCCCGCAGCAACATGAAAGTGCACCGTGTACTTCAAATCAACTTGAGATGAGACCCGATTCCCCTGCATTGTCTCCAGAGACATCACTCGTTCCCCATCAAACACGACAAGTGGCTTGACTTCCTTTAGGCAACTCCAAAGATTACCCGAGAATACCGTCTCAAGTCTAGAGGAACACAAAGTTCAGCACAGCAACTCGAGAAAAGCTCCGTGTACCCCAAGTAATCTCGAAATGAGAGCTGATTCCCTGGCTTCAACTCAAGAGGAATGCCAACTTTCCACAAGCCCCTCAAGAGGAGGCTTCTCTCATCTAAAGGTATGTGAGAGGGACCCTGAGTTTGCTGCATCAAGTGGAATGGTCTCCGAGATGCCGTGACTCGAAATAAGGTCGTATCTCCCTGCAGTGACTTGAACGCAGTCTCGTCTTTCAGCTCACAAGATGAAGGATGTCTGTATCCCCTGTGGAGACCCTAGAGAAAGCCCTATTTCCCAGGCTCATCTCAACAGGAGGCCTCACAACATTTTGAAATCTCCAGAGGCACGCGGAGTTAAATGCTTCAAAAGGAGAGGATGGCTGCCTCCTCTTGAAAATTGATAGGAATCCCAAAATTCCTGTGGCAAATGGAATGGATGCTGGGTCTCCCCCCTCACCGAGAGAGGCCTCCCTATTGTCCTGCCAAGCCTCGAGTAGAATCCTGATGTGTTCCTCGCAACTAGACTGGAGTCCTGATGTCGCTGAACCAACACGAGTTTTAAAGGGCCATCCCCACCGTAACTCGAGAACTTAACCCAGGTTCCCACCACAACTCGAGAAAACCATGAGAATTCCCTCTCACTGTGAGATGAAGTCCGATTCCCCTGCATTGCATGCAGAGCAAGTCCGTGTTCCCCATCAAACATGAAAGGAGCCTTGACTTCCTAGATGAAACTCAACATAGTCCCCAAGAACTCTGTTGCAAGTCTAGAGGGTCTCTAGGTCAATGCAGCAACACGAAATAGCCCCGTGTAACGCAAATCAACTTGAGATGAGGCCCGATTCACTGCATTGGCTCCAGAGCAATCCCGCATTCCTCATCAAACAGGACAAGTGGCTTGACTTCTTTTAGGCAACTCCAAGATTCCCCGAGAACACCGTCCCAAGTCTAGAGAAACACCAAGTTCAGCACAGCAACTAGAGAAAAGCTCCGTGTACCCCAAATCATTTCAAGATGAGACCTAATTCCCAGGCTTTGAATCAAGAGGGATGCCAACTTTCCACAAGCAGCTCAAGCGGAGGCTTTTCTCAGCTCTAGGTATGTTAGAGGGACCCTGAGTTTGCTGCCTCAAGTGGAATGGACTCTGAGATGCCCTGACTCGAAATAAGACGGGAATTACCTGCAGTGACTTGAATGCCAGCTCGTCTTTCATCTCAAAAGATGAAGGGATGTCTGAATCCCCTGTGGAGACCCTATAGAAAGCCCTAGTTCCCCACCTAATCTCGATAGGAGGCCTCACATCCCTTGGACAACACAAGCGGCACTCGGAGTTTAATGCTTCAAAAATAGATGATGACTGATAACTCTTGAAAATTGACAGAAATCCCAGTATCAATGTGGCAACTTGAAAGGACACTGGGTCTACCGCCTCACCTCGAGAGGTGTCCCTATTGCCTGCAAAGCCTCGAAGAGAATCAGGAGTTGACCCTCGCAACAAGAGAGGAGTCCTGACATTCGTGAACAAACACGAGTTTTGAGGGGCCATCCCCGTCGTCACACGAGAATATAACCCAGGTTCCCTCCGCAACTCGAGAAAAACTGTGAGACTTCCCGCTCAATGAGAGATGAGATCAGATTCCCCTGCATTGCGTGCAGAGCAATTCCGTGTTCCCAATCAAACATGAAAGGAGCCTTGACTTCCTTGATGGAACCCCAGAGCATACCCAAGAACACTGATACAAGTCTGGAGGGATGCTGCGGTCACCGCAGCAGCAAGAAAGAGCTCAGTGTACCCCAAATCAACTCGAGAAGAGGCCAGATTCCCCTACATTGGCCCCAAAGCCATCTGGCCTTCCCCATCAAACACGACAAGTGGCTTGACTTCCTTTAAGCAACTCCAGAGATTCCCCGAGAAAACCGTCGTAAGGATAGAGGAACACCACGTTCAGCACAAGAACTAGAATACAGCTCCATGGACCTCAAATCAGCTCAAGATGAGAGCTGATTCCCTGGATTTGACTGAATAGAAATGCCAGCTTTAAACAACACCTAAAGAGGGGGCTTTTCTCAGCTACAGGTACATGAGAGGGACCCTGAGGTTGCTGCCTGAAGTGGAATGGACACCGAGATGCCCTGACTCGAAATAAGGCCGGAATTCCCTGCAGTGACATGAATGCAGGCTTGTCTTTCATCTCACAAGATGAAAGGATGTCTGAATCCCCTGTGGAGACCCTAGAGAATAGCCTAGTTCCCCACCTCATCTCGAAGGAGGCCTCACGTCCCTTTTAATACATGAGATGTATTTGGTGTTTAATGCTTCAAAAGGAGTCGAAGGCTGACTCCTTTGTAAAACTCACATGAGTCACAGTATCGCACTGGCAACTGCAAAGGGAAACTTGGTCTCCCACCTCAAATCGAGAGGCATCCCTATTGTCCTGCCAAGCCTCGAGGAGAATCACAAGGTGTCCCTCGCAACTAGACAGGAGTCCTGAGGTCGCTGAACCAACACGAGTTTTGAAGGGCCATTCCGGCTCTAACTGGAGAACATACACAGGTTGCCACCGCAGCTTCATAAAAACAATGAGACTTTCCCCTTGCCGCCAAATGAGGCACGATTCCCCTGCATTGCATGCCAAGCAAGTCCGTGTTCCCCATCCAACATGAAAGGAGCCTTGACGTCCTAGATGAAACTCCACATAGTCCCCAAGAACTCTGTCACAAGTCTAGTGGGACCCTGAGGGCCCCGCAGCAACATGAAAGGGCCCCGAGTATTCCAAATCAACTCAAGATCAGGCCGATTCCCCTGCACTGTGAACAGAGCAAGTCCGTGTTCCCCATCAAACCCGAATGGGGCCTTGACTTCCTTGATGGAACACCAGAGAGTCCCCAGGAACACTTTCACAAGTCTAGAGGGACTCTGAGTTCCCCACAGCAACATGAAAGCTCACCGTGTACTTCAAATAAACTCGAGAAGAGGCCCGATTCCCCTGCATTGTCTCCAGAGCCATCACTCGTTCCCATCAAACACGACAAGTGGCTTGACTTCCTTTAGGCAACTCCAGAGATTACCCGAGAATACCGTCTCAAGTCTAGAGGAACACCAAGTTCCGCATCTCGAGATGAGGGCTGATTCCCTGGCTTTGACTCAAGAGGAATGCCAGCTTTAAACAACACCTAAAGAGGAAGCATCTCTCAGCTATAGGTACGTGAGAGGGACCCTGAGTTTGCTGCATCAAGTGGAATGGAC
Organism: Cervus elaphus; assembly: GCF_910594005.1. NCBI lineage: Eukaryota > Metazoa > Chordata > Mammalia > Artiodactyla > Cervidae > Cervus > Cervus elaphus. The sequence goes on along the minus strand of NW_025316694.1, from coordinate 467,709 downwards.
ACTGAGATGCCCTGTCTCGAAATAAGGCCAGATTTCCCTGCAGTGGCATGAATGAAGGCACGTCTTTCATCACACAAGATGAAAGGATGTCTGCATCCCCTGTGGAGACCCTAGAGAATACCTTAGTTCCCTGCCTCATATTGACAGGAGGCCTCACATCCCTTTGAAAACACCAGAGGCACGTGGAGTTCAATGCTTCAAAAGGAGACGAAGCCTGACTCCTCTTGAAAACTGACAGGAGTCACAGTATCGCTATGGCAAGGGCAAAGGAAAACTTGGTCTCCCGCCTCACCTTGAGAGGCATCCCTATTTTCCTGCCAAGCCTCGAGGAGAATCCAAAGCTGTACCTCGCAACTAGACAGGCGTCCTGACGTCGATGAACAAACACGTGTTTTGAAGGGCCATCCCCGCCCCAACTCGAGAACATACCCAGGTTCCTGCCGCAACTCCAGAAAAACAATGAGACTTTCCCCTCGCCGGGAGATGAGGCCCGATTCCCCAGCCATGCATGCAGAGTAAGTCCGTGTTCTTCATCAATCACAAAAGGAGCCTTGACTTCCTTGATGGAACTCCAGAGAGACCCCAAGAACACTGTCACAAGTCTAGAGGGACCCTTAGGTACCCGCAGCAAAAAGGAAGGACTCCGTGTACTTGAAATTAACTTGAGATGAGGCCCGATTCCCTGCATTGTCTCCAGAGCCATCATGCATTCCCCATCAAACAAGATAAGTGTCTTGGCTTCCTTTATGCAACTCCCGAGATGATCTGAAATAACCGTCTCAAGTCTAGAGGAACACCAAGTTAGGCACAGCAACTCGAGAAAAGGTCACTGTAACCCAAATCATCTCGAGATGAGAGCTGATTCCCTGGTTTCGACTCAAGAGGAATGCCAACTTTCCACAAGCCCCTCAAGAGGAAGCTTCTCTCAGCTATAGGTATGTGAGAGGGACCCTGAGTTTGCTGCCTCAAGTGGAATGGTCACCGAGATGCTGTGACTCGAGATAAGGTCAGATCTCCCTGCAGTGACTTGAATGCAAGCTTGTCTTTCATCACACAGGATGAAGGAATGTCTGAATCCCATGGAAATACACAAGAGAAAGCCCTAGTTCCCCGGCTCATCTCGACAGGAGGCCGCACAACCTTTTGAAACCTCCAGAGGTATGCAAGTTAAATGCTTCAAAAAGAGAGGATGGCTGCCTCCTATTGAAAATTGATAGGAATCCCAAAATTCTTGTGTCAACTGGCATGGACCCTGGGTCTCCCCCTCACTTTGAGAGGGGTCCCTATTTTCCTCCCAAGCCTCGAGGAGAATTCCAAGGTGTCCCTCGCAAGTAGACAGGAGTCCACACATCGCTGAACAAACACGAGTTTTGAAGGGCCATCCCCGCCGTAACTCGAGAACAAAAGCAGGTTCTCGCCGCAACTCCACAAAAACAGTGAGACTTTCCCCTCACCGCGAGATGAGGCCCAATTCCCCTGCAATGCATGCAGGGTAAGTTCGTGTTCCCCATCAAACAGGAAAGGAAACATGACTTCCTTGATGGAACTCCAGAGAGACCCCAAGAACACTGTCACAAGTCTAGAGGGACCCAGAGTTCCCGCAGCAACATGAAAAGTCTCCCTGTATTTGAAATCAACTCGAGATGAGGCCCGATTCCGCAGCACTGCGTTCAGAGCAAGTGTGTGTACACCATCAAACACGAAAGGAGCCTTGACTTCCTTGATGGAACTCCAGAGAGACCCCAAGAACACTGTCACAAGTCTAGAGGGACCCTGAGGTTCCTGCAGCAACAAGAAAGGGCTCTGTGTACACCACATCAACTCGAGATGAGGCCCAATTCCCCTGCACTGCATTGAGAGCAAGTCCGTGTTCCCCATCAAACAGGAAATGACCCTTTACTTCCTTGATGAAACTCGATAGCGTCCACAGGAACACTGTCACAAGTCTAGAAGGACCGTGAGGTCCCCGCAGCAACATGATAATGCACCGTGTACTTGAAATCAACTTGAGAAGAGGCCCGATTCCCCTGCACTGCATGCAGAGCAAGTCCATGTTCCCCATCAAACACGAAAGGAGCCTTGACTTCCTTGATGAAACACCACAGAGTCTCCAGGAGCACTGTCACAAGTCTAGAGGGACCCTCAGTTCCCCGCAGCAACATGAAAGCGCACCGTGTACTTCAAATCAACTCGAGATGAGACCCAATTCCCCTGCATTGTCTCCAGAGCCATCACTCATTCCCCATCAAACACGACAAGTGGCTTGACTTCCTTTAGGCAACTCCAGAGATTACCTGAAAATACCGTCTCAAGTCTAGAGGAACAGCAAGTTCAGCACAGCAACTCGAGAAGAGCTCCGTCTACCCGAAATCACCTCGAGATGAGAGCTGATTCACCGACTTCGACTCAAGAGGAATGCCAATTTTCTACAAGCCCCTCAAGAGGAGGCTTCTCTCAGCTATAGGTGTGTGAGAGGGACCCTGAGTTTGCTGCATCAAGTGGAATGGTCTCTGAGATGCCGTGACTCGAAATAAGGTCGTATCTCTCTGAAGTGACTTGAATGCAGTCTCGTCTTTCATCACACAAGATGAAGGGATGTCTGCATCCCCTGTGGAGATCGTAGAGAATACCCTAATGCCCCGCCACATCTCGACAAGCGGCCTCACATCCCTTTGACAACTCGAGAGGCACGTGGAGTTCAATGCTTCAAAAGGAGACGAAGCCTGACTCCTCTTGAAAACTGACAAGAGTCACAGTATCACTCTGGCAAGTGCAAAGGGAAACCTGGTCTCCCGTCTCACCTTGAGAGGCATCCTTATTTTCCTGCCAAGCGTCGAGGAGAATCCCATGGTGTACCTTGCAACTAGATAGGCGTCCTGACGTTGATGAACAAGCACTAGTTTTGAAGGGCCATCCCCGCCCTAACTCGAGAACATTTCCAGGTTCCCACCGCAACTCCAGAAAAACAATGAGACTTTCCCCTTGCCGGGAGATGAGGCCCGATTCCCCTGCCATGCATGCAGAGTAAGTCCGTGTTCCCCATCAATCACAAAAGAAGCCTTGACTTCCTTGATGGAACTCCAGAGAGACCCCAAGAACACTGTCACAAGTCTTGCGGGACCCTTAGGTACCCACAGCAACAAGGAAGGGCTCCGTGTACTGAAATCAAATTGAGATGAGGCCCGATTCCGTTGCACTGTCTCCAGAACCATCATGCGTTCCCCATCAAACACGACAAGTGTCTTGACTTCCTTTAGGCAACTCCCGAGATTACCTGAAAAAACCGTCTCAAGTCTAGAGGAACACCACGTTCAGCACAGCAACTCGAGAAAAGCTACCTGTAACTCAAATCATCTTGAGATGAGAGCTGATTCCCTGGCTTCAACTCAAGAGGAATGCCAACTTTTCACAAGCCCCTCAAGAGGAGGCTTCTCTCAGCTATAGGTATGTGAGAGGGACCCTGAGGTTGCTGCCTCAAGTGGAATGGTCACCGAGATGCTGTGACTCGAGATAAGGTCAGATCTCCCTGCAGTGACTTGAATGCAAGCTTGTCTTTCATCACACAGGATGAAGGGGTATCTAAATCCCATGGAGATACCCAAGAGAAAGCCCTAGTTCCCTGGCTCATCTCGACAGGAGGCCGCACAGCCTTTTGAAACCTCCAGAGGCATGCGGAGTTAAATGCTTCAAAAAGAGAGGATGGCTGCCTCCTATTGAAAATTGATACTAATCCCAAAATTCTTGTGGCAACTGGCATGGACCCTGGGTCTCCCCCCTCACTTCGAGAGGCGTCCCTATTGTCCTCCCAAGACTTGAGGAGAATTCCAAGGTGTCCCTCGCAAGTAGACAGGAGTCCACACATCGCTGAACAAACACGAGTTTTGAAGGGCCATCCCCACCGTAACTCGAGAACATACCCAGGTTTCTGCCGCAACTCCAGAAAAACAATGAGACTTTCCCCTTGCCGCGAGATGAGGCCCAATTCCCCTGCAACGCATGCAGGGTAAGTCCGTGTTCCCCATCAAACAGGAAAGGAGACATGACTTCCTTGATGGAACTTCAGAGAGACCCCAAGAACACTGTCACAAGTCTAGAGGGACCTTGATGTCCCACAGCAAAATGAAACGGCTCTGTGTACTCCCAATCAACTCGAGATGAAGCCCGATTCCGCTGCAATGTGTTCAGAGCAAGTGTATGTACCCCATCAAACACGAAAGGAGCCTTGACTTCCTTGATGTAACTCCAGAGAGTCCCCAGGAACACTGTCACAAGTCTAGAGGGACCCTGAGGTCACCACAGCAAAAGGAAAGCGCACCATGTGCTTGAAATCAACTCGAGATGAGGCCCCATTCCCCTGCACTGCATGCAGAGCAAATCCGTGTTCCCCATCAAACATGAAAGGAACCTTGACTTCCTTGATGGAACTCCACAGAGTCCCCAGGAACACTGTCACAAGTCTAGAGGGACCCTGAGGTCCCCGCTACAACATGAAAGCACACTGTCTACATGAAATCAACTCGAGATGAGGCCCGATTCCCCTGCATTATCTGCAGAGCAATCACTCGTTCCCCATCAAACACGACAAGTGGCTTGACTTCCTTTAGGCAACTCCTGAGATTATCCAAGAATACCGTCTCAAGTCTAGAGGAATACCAAGTTCAGCACAGCAACTTTAGAAAAGCTTCGTCTACCCCAAATCATCTCGAGATGAGAGCTGATTCCCTGACTTCGACTCAAGAGGAATGCCAACTTTCCACAAGCCCCTCAAGAGGAGGCTTCTCTCAGCTATATGTATGTGAGAGGGATCCTGTGTTTGCTGAGTCAAGTGGAGTGGTATCCGAGATGACGTGACTCGAAATAAGGTCGTATCTCCCTGCAGTGACTTGAATGCAGGCTCGTCTTTCATCACACAAGATGAAGGGATGTCTGTATCCCCTGTGGAGACCCTAGAGAATACCCTAGTTCCCCGCCACATCTCGACAAGGGGCCTCACATCCCTTTGACAACACGAGAGGAACGTGGAGTTCAATGCTTCAAAAGGAGACGAAGCCTGACTCCTCTTGAAAACTGACAGGAGTTACAGTATCACTCTGGCAAGTGCACAGGGAAACTTGGTCTCCCGCCTCACCTGAGAGGCATCCCTATTGTCCTGCCAAGCCTCGAGGAGAATCCCAACATGTACCTCGCAACTAGACAGGAGTCCTGACGTCGATGAACAAACACGTGTTTTGAAGGGCCATTCCCGGCGTAACTCGAGAACATACCCAGGTTCCCACCGCAATTCCAGAAAAACAATGAGACTTTCCCCTTGCCGGGAGATGAGGCCCGATTCCCCTGCCATGCATGCAGAGTAAGTCCGTGTTCCCCATCAATCACAAAAGGAGCCTTGACTTCCTTGATGGAACTCCAGAGAGACCCCAAGAACACTGTCACAAGTCTAGAGGGACCCTTAGGTACCCACAGCAACAAGGAAGGGCTCCGTGTACTTGAAATTAACTTGAGATGAGGCCCGATTCCCTGCATTGTCTCCAGAGCCATCATGCATTCCCCATCAAACACGACAAGTGTCTTGACTTCCTTTAGGCAACTCCCGAGATTACCTGAAAAAACCGTCTCAAGTCTAGAGGAACACCACGTTCAGCACAGCAACTCGAGAAAAGCTACCTGTAACTCAAATCATCTTGAGATGAGAGCTGATTCCCTGGCTTCAACTCAAGAGGAATGCCAACTTTCCACAAGCCCCTCAAGAGGAGGCTTCTCTCAGCTATAGGTATGTGAGAGGGACCCTGAGGTTGCTGCCTCAAGTGGAATGGTCACCGAGATGCTGTGACTCGAGATAAGGTCAGATCTCCCTGCAGTGACTTGAATGCAAGCTTGTCTTTCATCACACAGGATGAAGGGGTGTCTGAATCCCATGGAGATACCCAAGAGAAAGCCCTAGTTCCCTGGCTCATCTCGACAGGAGGCCGCACAGCCTTTTGAAACCTCCAGAGGCATGCGGAGTTAAATGCTTCAAAAAGAGAGGATGGCTGCCTCCTATTGAAAATTGATACTAATCCCAAAATTCTTGTGGCAACTGGCATGGACCCTGGGTCTCCCCCCTCACTTCGAGAGGCGTCCCTATTGTCCTCCCAAGACTTGAGGAGAATTCCAAGGTGTCCCTCGCAAGTAGACAGGAGTCCACACATCGCTGAACAAACACGAGTTTTGAAGGGCCATCCCCACCGTAACTCGAGAACATACCCAGGTTTCTGCCGCAACTCCAGAAAAACAATGAGACTTTCCCCTTGCCGCGAGATGAGGCCCAATTCCCCTGCAACGCATGCAGGGTAAGTCCGTGTTCCCCATCAAACAGGAAAGGAGACATGACTTCCTTGATGGAACTTCAGAGAGACCCCAAGAACACTGTCACAAGTCTAGAGGGACCTTGATGTCCCACAGCAAAATGAAACGGCTCTGTGTACTCCCAATCAACTCGAGATGAAGCCCGATTCCGCTGCAATGTGTTCAGAGCAAGTGTATGTACCCCATCAAACACGAAAGGAGCCTTGACTTCCTTGATGTAACTCCAGAGAGTCCCCAGGAACACTGTCACAAGTCTAGAGGGACCCTGAGGTCACCACAGCAAAAGGAAAGCGCACCATGTGCTTGAAATCAACTCGAGATGAGGCCCCATTCCCCTGCACTGCATGCAGAGCAAATCCGTGTTCCCCATCAAACATGAAAGGAACCTTGACTTCCTTGATGGAACTCCACAGAGTCCCCAGGAACACTGTCACAAGTCTAGAGGGACCCTGAGGTCCCCGCTACAACATGAAAGCACACTGTCTACATGAAATCAACTCGAGATGAGGCCCGATTCCCCTGCATTGTCTGCAGAGCAATCACTCGTTCCCCATCAAACACGACAAGTGGCTTGACTTCCTTTAGGCAACTCCTGAGATTATCCAAGAATACCGTCTCAAGTCTAGAGGAATACCAAGTTCAGCACAGCAACTTTAGAAAAGCTTCGTCTACCCCAAATCATCTCGAGATGAGAGCTGATTCCCTGACTTCGACTCAAGAGGAATGCCAACTTTCCACAAGCCCCTCAAGAGGAGGCTTCTCTCAGCTATATGTATGTGAGAGGGATCCTGTGTTTGCTGAGTCAAGTGGAGTGGTATCCGAGATGACGTGACTTGAAATAAGGTCGTATCTCCCTGCAGTGACTTGAATGCAGGCTCGTCTTTCATCACACAAGATGAAGGGATGTCTGAATCCCCTGTGAAGACCCTAGAAAAAGCCCTATTTCCCAGGCTCATCTCGACAGGAGGCCTCACAACCCTCTGAAACCTCCAGATGCACACGGAGTTAAATGCTTCAAAAGGAGAGGATGGCTGCCTCCTATTGAAAATTGATAGGAATCCCAAAATTCCTGTGGCAACAGGAATGGAAGCTGGGTCTCCCCCCTCACCTCAAGAGGCTTCCCTCTTGTCCTGCCAAGCCTCGAGGAAAATCTCTACATGTCCCTCGCACTAGAAAGCAGTCCTGACGTCGCTGAACAAACACGAGTTTTGAAGGGCCATCCCCGTTGTCACTCGAGAATATAACCCAGGTTCCCTCCGCAACTCGAGAAAAACCATGAGACATACCGCTCGATGACAGATGAGATCAGATTCCCCTGCATTGTGTGCAGAGCAATTCCGTGTTCCCCATCAAACCATAAAGGAGTCTTGACTTCCTTGATGGAACTCCAGAGAGTCCCCAAGAACACTGATACAAGTCTAGAGGGAGCCTGAGGTCACCGCAGCAACACGAAAGAGCTCGGTGTACCCCAAATCAACTCGAGAAGAGGCCAGATTCCCCTACATTGGCTCCAGAGCCATCCGGCGTTCCCCATCAAACAAGACAAGAGGCTTGACTTCCTTTAGGCAACTCCAGAGATTCCCCGAGAACACCGTCCTAAGAATAGAGGAACACCATGTTCAGCACAGCAACTGGAAAACAGCTCCGTGTACCTCAAATCATCTCAAGATGAGAGCTGATTCCCTGACTTTGACTCAAGAGGAATGCCAGCTTTAAACAACACCTAAAGAGGAGGCTTCTCTCAGCTATGGGTATGTGAGAGGGACCCTGAGTTTGCTGTCTGAAGTGCAATGGACACCGAGATAAGGCTGACTCGAAATAAGGCTGGAATTCCCTGCAGTGACTTGAATGCAGGCTTGTCTTTCATTTCACAAGATGAAGGGATGTCTGAATCCCCTGTGGAGACCCTAGAGAATACCCTCGTTCCCCGCCTCATCTCAACAGGAGGCCTCACATCCCTTTCCAAAACGAGAGGCACGCGCAGTTCAATGCTTCAAAAGGAGACGAAGCCTGACTCCTCTTGAAAACTGACAGGAGTCACAGTATCGCTCTGGCAACTGCAAAGGGAAACTTGGTCTCCCGCCTCACCACAAGAGGCGTCCCTATTGTCCTGCCAAGCCTCGAGGAGAATACCAAGGTGTCCCTCGCAACTAGACAGGAGTCCTGAGGTCACTGAACCAACACGAGTTTTGAAGGTCCATTCGGGCTCTAACTCGAGAACATACACATGTTGCCGCCGCAGCTTCAGAAAAACAATGAGACTATCCCCTTGCCGCAAGATGAGGCACGATTCCCCGGCATTGTATTCAGAGCAAGTCCGTGCTCCCCATCTGACATGAAAGGAGACTTGACGTCCTAGATGAAACACCACATATTGCCCAAGAACTCTGTCACAAGTCTAGTGGGACCCTGAGGGCCCCGTAGCAATATGAAAGGGCCCCAAGTACTCCAAATCAACTCGAGATGAGGCCCGATTCCCCTGCCCTGTGAACAGAGCAAGTCCGTGTTCCCCATCACACCCGAATGGAGCCTTGACTTCCTTGATGGAACTCCAGAGAGACCCCAGAAACACTGTCACAAGTCTAGAGGAACCCTGAGTTCCCCGCAGCAATATGAAAGTGCACCATGTACTTCAAATCAACTCGAGAAGAGCCCGATTCCCCTGCATTGTCTCCAGAGCCATCACTCATTCCCCATCAAACACGACAAGTGGCTTGACTTCCTTTAGGCAACTCCAGAGATTATCCGAGAATATCGTCTCAAGTCTAGAGGAACACCAAGTTCCACACAGCAACTGGAGAAAAGCTCCGTGTATCCAAAATCATCTCGAGATGAGGGCTGATTCCCTGGCTTTGTCTCAAGAGGCATGCCAGCTTTAAACAACACCTAAAGAGGAGGCATCTCTCAGCTATATGTATGTGAGAGGGACCCTGAGTTTGCTGCCTCATGTGGAATGGACCCCAAGATGCTCTTACTTGAAATAAGACCGGAATTCCCTGCAGTTACATAAATGCAGGCTTGTCTTTCATCTCACAAGATGAAGGGATGTCTGAATCCCCTGTGGAGACCCTAGAGAATACCCCAGTTCCCCGCCTCATCTCGACAGGAGGCCTCTCATCCCTTTGACAACATGAGAGGCACGCGGAGTTCAATGCTTCAAAAGGAGACAAAGCCTGACTCTTCTGGACAATTGACAGGAGTCATAGTATCGCTCTGGAAACTGCAAAGGAAAACTTGGTCTCCCGCCTCACCTTGAGAGGCGTCCGTAATGTCCTGCCGAGCCTCGAGGAGAATCACAAGGTGTACCTCGCAACTAGACAGGAGTCCACACATTGCTGAACAAACACGAGTTTTGTAGTGCCTTCCCCACTGTAACTCGAGAACATTCCCAGGTTCCCACCGCAACTCCAGAAAAACAATGAGACATTCCCCTCGCCGTGAGATGTGGCCCAATTCCCCTGAAATGCATGCAGGGTAAGTCCGCATTCCCCATCAAACAGGAAAGGAGATTGACTTCCTTGTTGGAACTCCAGAGAGACCCCAAGAACACTGTCACAAGTCTAGAGGGAGCCTGAGGTCCACGCAGCAACAAGAAAAGGCTCTGTGTACACCAAATCAAATCGAGATGAGGCCCGATACCACTGTACTGCATTGAGAGCAAGTCCGTGTTCCCCATCAAACAAGATAGGAGCCTTGACTTCCTTGATGGAACTCGAGAGCGTCCACAGGAACACTGTCACAAGTCTGGAGGGACCCTGAGGTCTCCACAGCAATATGAAAGCGCACCGTGTACTTGAAATCAACTCGAGAAGAGGCCCGATTCCCCTGCACTGCGTGCAGAGCAAGTCCATGTTCCCCATCAAACACGAAAGGAGCCTTGACTTCCTTGATGGAACTCCAGAGAGTCCCCAGGGACACTGTCACAAGTGTGGAGGGACCCTGAGGTCCCCGCAGCAATATGAAAGCGCACCGTGTACTTGAAATCAGCTCGAGATGAGGCCCCATTCCCCTGCACTTCATTCAGAGCATGTCCATGTTCACCATCAAACACGAAAGGCGCCTTGATTTCCTTGATGGAACTCCAGAGAGTCGCCAGGAACACTGTCACAAGTCTAGAGGAACAATGAGGTCTGCGTAGCAACAGGAAAGCGCTCATTGTACTTGAAATCAACTCGAAATGAGGCCCGATTCCCTACACTGAATGCAAAGCAAGTCCGTGTTCCCCATGGAACATTAAAGGAGCCTTGACTTCCTTGATGGAACTCCAGAGAGTCCCCAGAAACACTGTCACAAGTCTAGAATGACCCTGAGATCCCCACAGCAACATGAAAGCACACCGTATTCTTCAAATCACCTCGAGATGAGGCCCGATTCCCCTGTATTGTCTCCAGAGCCATCACTCGTTCCCCATCAAACACGACAAGTGGCTTGACTTCCTTTAAGCAACTCCAGAGATTACCTGAGAATACTGTCTCAAGTCTAGAGGAACACCAAGTTCCACACAGCAACTCCAGAAAAGCTCCATGTATTCAAATTCATCTCGATATGAGGGCTGATTCCCTGGCTTTGACTCAAGAGGCATGCCAGCTTTATACAACACCTAAAGAGGAGGCATCTCTCAGCTATAGGTACGTGAGAGGGACCCTGAGTTTGCTGCCTCATGTGGAATGGACCCCAAGATGCCCTTACTCGAAATAAGGCCGGGATTCCCTAAAGTGACATGAATGCAGGCTTGTCTTTCATCTCACAAGATGAAGGGATGTCTGAATCCCCTGTGGAGACCCTAGAGAATACCCTAGTTCTCTGCCTCATCTCAAAGGCGGCCTCACATCCCTTTGACTACATGAGAGGTATGCGGAGTTTAATGCTTCAAAAGGAGCCGAAGGCTGAATCTTTTGGAAAACTCACGTGAGTCACAGTATCGCACTGGCAACTGCAAAGGGAAACTTGGTCTCCCGCCTCAAATCGAGAGGCATACCCATTGTCCTGCCAAGCCTCGAGGAGAATCACAAGGTGTCCCTCACAACTAGACAGGAGTCCTGAGGTTGCTGAACCAACACGAGTTTTGAAGGGCCATTCTGGCTCTAACTCGAGAACATACACAGGTTGGCGCCACAGCTTCAGAAAAACAATGTGACTTTCTTTCGCTGTGAGATGAGGCCCAATACCCCTGAAATGCATGCAAGGTAAGACCGTGTTCCCCATCAAACAGGAAAGGAGACTTGACTTCCTTGTTGGTACTCTATAGAGACCGCAAGAACACTGTCACAAGTCTAGAGGGACCCTGAGGTCCCTGCAGCAATAAGAAAGGGTTCCGTGTACACCAAATCAACTCGAGATGAGGCCCGATTCCCCTGCACTGCAAACAGAGCAAGTCCGTGTTCCCCATCAAACATGAAAGGATCCTTGACTTCCTTGATGAAACACCAGAGAGTCCCCAGAAACACTGTCACAAGTCTAGAGGGACCCTGAGTTCCCCGCAGCAACATGAAAGCACACAGTGTACTTCAAATCAACTCAAGATGAGGCCCAATTCCCCTGTATTGTCTCCAGAGCCATCACTCGTTCCCCATCAAACACGACAAGTGGCTTGACTTCCATTAGGCAACTCCAGAGATTACCGGAGAACACCGTCTCAAGTCTAGAGGAACACCAAGTTCCGCACAGCAACTGGAGAAAAGCTCCGTGTATCCAAAATCATCTAGAGATGAGGGCTGATTCCCTGGCTTTGACTCAAGAGGCATGCCAGCTTTAATCAAGACCTAAAGAGGAGGCATCACTCAGCTATAGGTACGTGAGAGGGACCCTGAGTTTGCTGCATAATGTGGAATGGACCCCAAAATGCCCTTACTCGAAATAAGGCCGGAATTCCCTGCAGTGACATGAATGCAGGCTTGTCTTTCATTTCACAAGATGAAGGGATGTCTGAATCCCCTGTGGAGACCCTAGAGAATACTCGAGTTCCCCACCTCATCTCGAATGAGGACTCACATCCCTTTGACTACACGAGAGGTATGTGGAGTTTAATGCTTCAAAAGGAGTCGAAGGCTGACTCCTTTGGAAAGCTGACATGAGTCACAGTATCGCACTGGCAACTGCTAAGGGAAACTTGGTCTCCCACCTCAAATCGAGAGGCATCCCTATTGTCCTGCCAAGCCTTGAGGAGAATCACAAGGTGTCCCTCGCAACTAGACAGGAGTCATGAGGTCACTGAACCAACACGAGCTTGGAAGGGCCATTCCAGCTCTAACTTGAGAACATACACAAGTTGCCGCTGCAGCTTCAGAAAAACAATGAGACTATCCCCTCGCCACAAGATGAGGCATGATTCCCCGGCATTGCATTCAGACCAAGTCCGTGTTCCCCATTCAACATGAAAGGAGCCTTGACGTCCTAGATGAAACTCCACTTAGTCCCCAAGAACTCTGTCACAAGTCTAGTGGGACCCTGAGGGCCCCGCAGCAAGATAAAAGTGCCCCGAGTACTCCAAATCAACACGAGATTGGGCCCGATTCCCCTGCACTGTGAACAGAGCAAGTCCGTGTTCCCCATCAAACCCGAATGGAGCCTTGACTTCCTTGATGGAACTCCAGAGAGTCCCCAGAAACACTGTCACAAGTTTAGAGGGACCCTGAGTTCCCTGCAGCAACATGAAAGCACACCATGTACTTCAAATCAACTAGAGAAGAGGCTCGATTCCCCTGTATTGTCTCCAGAGCCATCACTCATTCCCCATCAAACACGACAAGTGGCTTGACTTCTTTTAGGCAACTCCAGAGATTACCCGAGAATACCGTCTCAAGTCTAGAGGAACACCAAGTTCCGCACAGCAACTCCAGAAAAGCTCCGTGTATCCAAAATCATCTCGAGATGAGGGCTGATTCCCTGGCTTTGACTCAAGAAGAATGCCAGCTTTAAACAACACCTAAAGAGGAGGCATCTCTCAGCTATAGGTACGTGAGAGGGACCCTGAGCTTGCTGCCTCATGTGGAATGGACACCGAGATGTCCTGACTGGAAATAAGGCTGGAATTCCCTGCAGTGACATGAATGCAGGCTTGTCTTTCATCTCACAAGATGAAGGGATGTCTGAATCCCCTGTGGAGACCCTAGAGAATACCCCAGTTCCCCGCCTCATCTCGACAGGAGACCTCACATCCCTTTGACAACATGAGAGGCACGCGGAGTTCAATGCTTCAAAAGGAGACAAAGCCTGACTCTTCTGGAAAATTGACAGGAGTTACAGTATCGCTCTGGAAACTGCAAAGGGAAACTTGGTCTCCCGCCTCAACTCAAGAGGCGTCACTAATGTTCTGCCAAGCCTCGAGGAGAATCACAAGGTGTACCTCGCAACTAGACAGGAGTCCACACATTGCTGAGCAAACCCGAGTTTTGAAGTGCCATCCCCACCGTAACTCGAGAACGTTTCGAGGCTCCCGCCGCAACTCCAGAAAAACAATGAGACTTTCCCCTCACCGTGTGATGAGGCCCAATTCCCCTGAAATGCATGCAGGGTAAATCCATGTTCCCGATCAAACAGGAATGGAGACTTGACTTCCTTGTTGGAACTCCAGAGAGACCCCAAGAACACTGTAACAAGTCTAGAGGGACCCTGAGGTCCCCGCAGCAAAAAAAAAGTGCTCCATGAACACCAAATCAACTCGAGATGAGGTTCGATTCCCCTGAACTGCATTGAGAGCAAGTCTGTGTTCCACATCAAATAAGAAAGGAGCCTTGACTTCCTTGATGGAACTCGAGAGCGTCCACAGGCACACTGTCACAAGTCTAGAGGGACCGTGAGGTCCCCACAGCAGCATGCTAACGCACTGTGTACTTGAAATCAACTCGAGAAGAGGCCTGATTCCCCGGCACTGAGTGCAGAGCAAGTCCATGTTCCCCATTAAACACTAAGGGAGCCTTTATTTCCTTGATGCAACTCCAGAGAGACGCCAGGAACACTGTCACAAGTCTAGAGGGACCCTGAGGTCCGCGCAGCAACAGGAACGTGCACCGTGTTCTTGAAATCAACTCGAGTAGAGGCCCCATTCCTCTGCACTTCGTTCCAAGCATGTCTGGGTTCACGATCCAACACGAAAGGAGCCTTGATTTCCTTGATGGACCTCCAGAGAGTCCCCAGGAACACTGTCACAAGTCTAGAGGGACCCTGAGTTCCCCACAGCAACATGAAAGCGCACCGTGTATTTCAAATCAACTCGAGAAGAGGCCCGATTCCCCTGCATTGTCTCCAGAGCCATCACTCATTCCCCATCAAACACGACAAGTGGTTTTACTTCCTTTTGGCAACTCCAGAGATTACCCGAGAATACCGTCTCAAGTCTAGAGAAATACCACGTTCCGCACAGCAACTCCAGAAAAGCTTGGTGTATTCAAAATCATCTCGAGATGAGGGCTGATTCCCTGGCTTTGACTCAAGAGGAATGCAGCTTTAAACAACACCTAAAGAGGAGGCATCACTCAGCTATAGGTACGTGAGAGGGACCCTGAGTTTGCTGCCTCATGTGGAATGGACCCCAAGATGCCCTTACTCGAAATAAGTTCGGAATTCCCTGCAGTGACATGAATGCAGGCTTGTCTTTCATCTCACAAATGAAGGGATGTGTGAATCCCCTGTGGAGACCCTAGAGAATACCCTAGTTCCCTGCCTCATCTCGAAGGAGGCCTCACATGCCTTTGACTACACGAGAGGTATGCGGAGTTTAATGCTTCAAGAGGAGTCGAAGGCTGACTCTTTTAGGAAAGTGACAGGAGTCACAGTATTGCACTGGCAATTGAAAAGGGAAACTTGGTCTCTCACCTCAAATCGAGAGACATCCCTATTGTCCTGCCAAGCCTCGAGGAGAATCACAAGGTGTCCCTCGCCACTAGACAGGAGTCCTGAGGTTGCTGAACCAACACGAGTTTTGAAGGGCCATTCTGGCTCTAACTCGAGAAAATACATAGGTTGCCGCCGCAGCTTCAGAAAAACAATGAGACTTTCCCCTCGCCACAAGATGAGGCACGATTCCCCAGCATTGCATTCAGAGCAAGTCTGTGTTCCCCTTCCAACATGAAAGGAGACTTGACGTCCTAGATGAAACTTCACATAGCCCGCAAGAACTCTGTCACAAGTCTAGTGGGACCCTCAAGTCCCCGCAGCAACATGAAAGGGCTCCAAGTACTCCAAATCAACTCAAGATGAGGCCCAATTCCCCTGCACTTCGAACAGAGAAAGTAAGTGTTCCCCATCAAACCCGAATGGAGCCTTGACTTCCTTGATGGAACTCCAGAGAGTCCCCAGAAACACTGTCACAAGTCTAGAGGGACCCTGAGTTCCCCGCAGCAATATGAAAGTGCACCATGTACTTCAAATCAACTCGAGAAGAGGCCCGATTCCCCTGCATTGTCTCCAGAGCCATCACTCGTTCCCCATCAAACACGACAAGTGGTTTTACTTCCGTTAGGCCACTCCAGAGATTACCCAAGAATAACGTCTCAAGTCTAGAGGAACACCAAGTTCCGCACAGCAACTCGAGAAAAGCTCCATGTATCCAAAATCATCTCAAGATGAGGGCTGATTCCCTGGCTTTGACTCAAGAGGCATGCCAGCTTTAAACAACACCTAAAGAGGAGGCATCTCTCAGCTATATGTATGTGAGAGGGACCCTGAGTTTGCTGCCTCATGTGGAATGGACCCCAAGATGCCCTTACTCGAAATAAGGCTGGAATTCCCTGCAGTGACATGAATGCAGGCTTGTCTTTCATCTCACAAGATGAAGGGATGTCTGAATCCCCTGTGGAGACCCTAGAGAATACCCTAGTTCCCCGCCTCATCTCGAAGGAGTCCTCACATCCCTTTGACTTCACGAGAGGTATGCGGAGTTTAATGCTTCAAAAGGAGTCGAAAGCTGACTTTTGGAAAACAGACAGGAGTCACAGTATCGTACTGGCAACTGCAAATGGAAACTTGGTCTCCCACCTCAATTCGAGAAGCATCCCTATTGTCCTGCCAAACCTCGAGGAGAATCACAAGGTGTCCCTCGCAACTAGACAGGAGTCCTGAGGTCGCTTAACCAACACGAGTTTTGAAGGGCCATTGCGGTTCTAACTCGAGAACATACACAGGCTGCCACGGCAGCTTCATAAAATCAATGAGACTTTCCCCTCGCCGCAAGATCAGGCACAATTCCCCGGCATTGCATGCCTAGCAAGTCCGTGTTCCCCATCCAGCATGAAAGGAGACTTGACGTCCTAGATGAAACTCCACATAGTCCCCAAGAACACTGTGACAAGTCTAGAGGGACCCTGAGGTCCTGCAGCAACAAGAAAAGGCTCTGTGAACACCAAATCAATTCGAGATGAGGCTCGATTCACCTGTACTGCATTGAGAGCAAGTCCGTGTTCCACATCAAACAAGAAAGGAGCCTTGACTTCCTTAATGGAACTCGAGAGCGTCAACAGGAAATTGTCACAAGTCTAGAGGGACCGTGAGGTCGCAGCAGCAATATGATAACGAACCGTGTAATTGAAATCAACTCAAGAAGAGGCCCGGTTCCCCTGCATTGCATGCAGAGCAATTCCGTGTTCCACATCAAAATGAAAGGCTCCTTGTTTTCCTTGATGGCACTCCAGAGAAACCCCAAGAACACTGTCTGAAGACTAGAGGGATCCTGAGGTCACTGTAGCAACATGAGAGAGCTCTGCATACCTGAAATCAACAAGAGATGAGAGCCTAGTCACTGGCTTCAACTCAAGAGGAATACCAATATTCACAAGCACCTCAAGAGGAGGCTTCTCTCAGCTATAGTTATGTGAGAGGGACCCTCAGCTTGTGGCCTCAAGTGGAATGGACACTGAGATGCCCTGACTCGAAATAAGGCCGAATATCCCTGCAGTGACTTGAATGCAGGCTCGTCTTGCATCTTCCAAGACGAAGGGATGTCTGAACCCCTGTGGAGACCACAGAGTAAGACCTAGTTACTCGCCTCATCCCGACAGGAGGCCTCATATCCTTTGAAAACTCGAGAGGTACGCGGAGATCAATGCTTCAAAAGCAGACGATTCCTGACTCCTCCTGAAAATTCATAGGAGTTCCAGGATCCCTGTGGCACGTGGAAAGGGAGCCTGGGTCTCCCGCCTCAGCTGGAGAGGCGTCCCAATTGCCCTGCCAAGCCTCGAGGAGAATCCTGAGGTGTCCCTCGCAACTAGGCAGGAGTCCTGACGTCGCTGAACAAACATGTGTTTGGAAGGGCAATCCTCGTCGTAATTCGAGAATATATCCCAGGTTCCCTCCGCAACACTAGAAAAACCATGAGTCTTCCCCCTCGCCGAGAGATGAGGCCTGATTACCCTGCATTGCGTGCAGAGCAATTCCGTGTTCCACATCACACAGGAAAGGCGCCTTGATTTCCTTTATGCTCTCCAGAGAAACCCCAAGAACACTGTCTCAATTCTAGAGGGATCCTGAGGTCACTGTAGCAAAGAAAAGAGCTCAGTAGACCCCAAATCAACTCGAGATGAGAGCTTAGTCCCTGGCTTCAACTCAAGAGGAATACCAACTTTCCACAAGCACCTCAGGAGGAGGCTTCTCTCAGCTGTAGGTATGTGAGACGGTCCCTGAGTTTGCAGCCTCAAGTGGAATGGACACCGAGATGACCTGACTCGAAATAAGGCCGGATATCCCTGCAGTTACTTGAATGCAGGCTCGTCTTGCAACTCCTAAGACGAAAGGATGTCTGAATCCCCTGTGGAGACTACAGAGAAAGACTTAATTCCCCGCCTTATCGGAACTGGAGGCCTCACATACTTTGAAAACTGGACAGGTACGCAGAGATCAATGTTTCAAAAAGAGACGATGAATAACTCCTCTTGAAAATTGATAGGAGTCCCAGGATCCCTGTGGAACATGGAAAGCAACCCTGGGTGTTCTGCATCACGTGGAGAGGCGTCCCAATTGCCCTGCCAAGCCTCGAGGAGAATCCCGAGTTGTCCCTCGCAACTAGGCAGGAGTCCTGATGTCGCTGAACAAACACGTGTGTGGAAGGGCCATCCCCGACGTAACTCGAGAATATACCCCAGGTTCCCGCCGCAACTCGAGAAAAACCATGAGACTTCCCCCTCGCCACGAGATGAGGCCCGATTCCCCTGCACTGCGTGCAGAGCAATTCCGTGTTGCACATCAAACATGAAAGGAGCCTTGATTTCCTTGATGGCACTCCAGAGAAACCCCAAGAACACTGTTTCAAGGCTAGAGGGATCCTGAGGTCACTGTAGCAACACGAAAGAGCTCCGTGGACCAAAAATCAACTCGAGATGAGAGGTTAGTCGCTGGTTCGACTGAGAGGAATACCACCTTACCACAAGCACCTCAAGAGGAGGCTTCTCTCAGCTCTAGGTATGTGAGAGGGACCCTGAGTTTGCAGCATCCAATGGAATGGACACCGTGATGCCCTGACTCGAAATAAGGCCGGATATCCCCGCAGTGACTTGAATGCAGGCTTGTCTTGCATCTCCCAAGACGAAAGGATGTCTGAATCCCCTGTGGAGACCACAGAGAAAGACCTAGTTCCCCTCCTCATCGCGACAGGAGGCCTCACATCCTTTGAAAACTCCAGAGGTAAGCGGAGATCAATGCCTCAAAAGAAGACGATGCCTGACTCCTCTTGAAACTTGATAGAAGTCCCAGGATTCCTGGGGCACGTGGAAAGGGACCCTTGGTCTCCCGCCTCAGCTGGAGAGGCGTCCCAATTGCCCTGCGAAGGCTCGAGGAGAATCCCGAGTTGTCCCTCGCAACTAGGCAGGAGTCCTGACGTCGCTGAACAAACCCGTGTTTGGAAGGGCCATCCCCGTCGTAACTCGAGAATATACCCCAGGTTCCCGCCGCAACTCGAGAAAAACCATGAGACTTCCCCCTCGCCACGAGATGAGGCCCGATTCCCCTGCATTGCGTGCAGAGCAATTCCGTGTTGCACATCAAACATGAAAGGAGCCTTGATTTCCTTGATGGCACTCCAGAGAATCCCCAAGAACACTGTTTCAAGGCTCGAGGGTTCCTGAGGTCACTATAGCAACACGAAAGAGCTCCGTGGACCCCAAATCAACTCGAGATGAGAGGTTAGTCCCTGGCTTCGACTCCAGAGGAATAGCAACTTACCGCAAGCACCTCAAGAGGAGGCTTCTCTCAGCTCTAGGTATGTGACAGGGATCCTGAGTTTGCGGCCTCAAGTGGAATGGACACCGAGATGCCCTGACTCGAAATAAGGCCGGATATCCCTGCAGTGACTTAAATGCAGGCTCGTCTTGCATCTCCCAAGACGAAAGGATGTCTGAATCCCCTGTGCAGACCACAGAGAAAGACCTAGTACCCCACCTCATCGCAACCGGAGGCCTCACATCCTTTGAAAACTCCAGAGGTACATGGAGATCAGTGCCTCAAAAGAAGACGATGCCTGACTCCTCTTGAAACTTGATAGGAGTCCCAGGATTCCTGTGGCATGTGGAAAGGGACACTTGGTCTCCCGCTTCAGCTGGAGAGGTGTCCCAATTGCCCTGCCAAACCTCGAGGAGAATCCCGAGTTGTCCCTCGCAACTAGGCAGGAGTCCTGATGTCGCTGAACAAACACGTGTGTGGAAGGGCCATCCCCTTCGAAACTCGAGAATATACCCCAGGTTCCCGCCGCAACTCGAGAAAAACCATGAGACTTCCCCCTCACCGCGAGATGATGCCCGATTCCCCTGCATTGCGGGCAGAGCAATTCCGTGTTGCACATCAAACATGAAAGGAGCCTTGATTTCCTTGATGGCACTCCAGAGAAACCCCAAGAACACTGTTTCAAGGCTAGAGGGATCCTGAGGTCACTGTAGCAACACGAAAGAGCTCCGTGGACCAAAAATCAACTCGAGATGAGAGGTTTGTCCCTGGCTTCGACTCCAGAGGAATACCAACTTACCACAAGCACCTAAAGAGGAGGCTTCTCTCAGCTCTAGGTATGTGAGAGGGAACCTGAGTTTGTGGCCTCAAGTGGAATGGACAGCGAGATGCCCTGACTCGAAATAAAGCCGGATATCCCTGCAGTGACTTGAATGCAGGTTCGTGTTGCATCTCCCAAGACGAAAGGATGTCTGAATCCCCTGTGGAGACCACAGAGAAAGACCTAGTTCCCCTCCTCATCGCGACAGGAGGCCTCACATTCTTTGAAAACTCCAGAGGTACGCGGAGTTCAATGCCTCAAAAGGAGACGATGCCTGACTCCTCTTGAAACTTGATAGAAGTCCCAGGATTCCTGGGGCACGTGGAAAGGGACCCTTGGTCTCCCGCCTCAGCTGGAGAGGCGTCCCAATTGCCCTGCGAAGGCTCGAGGAGAATCCCGAGTTGTCCCTCGCAACTAGGCAGGAGTCCTGACGTCGCTGAACAAACCCGTGTTTGGAAGGGCCATCCCCGTCATCACTCGAGAATATACCCCAGGTTCCCGCCGCAACTCGAGAAAAACCATGAGACTTCCCCCTCGCCGCGAGATGAGGCCCGATTCCCCTGCATTGCATGCAGAGCAATTCCGTGTTGCATGTCACACATGAAAGGAGCCTTGATTTCCTTGATTGCACTCCAGAGAATCCCCAAGAACACTGTTTCAAGGCTCGAGGGTTCCTGAGGTCACTATAGCAACACGAAAGAGCTCTGTGGACCCCAAATCAACTCGAGATGAGAGGTTAGTCCCTGGCTTCGACTCCAGAGGAATACCAACTTACCACAAGCACCTCAAGAGGAGGCTTCTCTCAGCTCTAGGTATGTGATAGGGACCCTGAGTTTGTGGCCTCAAGTGGAATGGACACCGAGATGCCCTGACTCGAAATAAGGCCGGATATCCCTGCAGTGACTTAAATGCAGGCTCGTCTTTCATTTCCCAAGACGAAAGGATGTCTGGATCCCCTGTGGAGACCACAGAGAAAAACCTAGTTCCCCACCTCATCGCGACTGGAGGCCTCACATCCTTTGAAAACTCCAGAGGTACGTGGAGATCAGTGCCTCAAAAAAAGACGATGCCTGACTCCTCTTGAAACTTGATAGAAGTCCCAGGATTCCTGTGGCACGTGGAAAGGGACCCTAGGTCTCCCGCCTCAGCTGGAGAGGCGTCCCAATTGCCCTGCCAAGCCTCGAGGAGAATCCCGAGTTGTCCCTCGCAACTAGGCAGGAGTCCTGACATCGCTGAACAAACCCGTGTTTGGAAGGGCCATCCCCGTCGAAACTCGAGAATATACCCCAGGTTCCCGCCGCAACTCGAGAAAAACCATGAGACTTCCCCCTCACCGCGAGATGAGGCCCGATTCCCATGCATTGCGGGCAGAGCAATTCCGTGTTGCACATCAAACATGAAAGGAGCCTTGATTTCCTTGATGGCACTCCAGAGAAACCCCAAGAACACTGTTTCAAGGCTAGAGGGATCCTGAGGTCACTGTAGCAACACGAAAGAGCTCCGTGGACCAAAAATCAACTCGAGATGAGAGGTTAGTCCCTGGCTTCGACTCCAGAGGAATACCACCTTACCACAAGCACCTCAAGAGGAGGCTTCTCTCAGCCCTAGGTATGTGAGAGGGACCCTGAGTTTGCGGCCTCAAGTGGAATGGACACGGAGATGCCCTGACTGTAAATAAGGCCGGATATCCCTGCAGTGACTTGAATACAGGCTCGTCTTGCATCTCCCAAGACGAAAGGATGTCTGAATCCCCTGTGGAGACCACAGAGAAATACCTAGTTTCCCACCTCATCGCGACCGGAGGCCTCACATCCTTTGAAAACTCCAGAAGTAGGCGGAGATCAATGCCTCAAAAGGAGACGATGCCTGACTCCTCTTGAAACTTGATAGGAGTCGCAGGATTCCTGTGACACGTGGAAAGGGACCCTTGGTCTCACGCCTCAGCTGGAGAGGTGTCCGAATTGCCCTGCCAAGCCTCGAGGAGAATCCCGAGTTGTCCCTCACAACTAGGCAGGAGTCCTGACCTCGCTGAACAAACACGTGTTTGATTCAGTTTCATTATCCTCATATTTTTCACACCTTTTCATCCTTCTCATATTTTTCACACCTTTTCATCCTCTTCATATTTTTCACACTGTTTCATGCTCTTGATATTTTTAAGACCTTTTCATGCTCCTCGTATTTTTCAGACATTTTCATGCTCTTCGTATTTTTCAGACATTTTCATGCTCTTCGTATTTTTCACACCTTTTCATGCTCTTCATATTTTTCACACCTTTTGATGCTCCTCATATTTTTGACACCTCTTCATGTTCTTCATATTTTTAGATCTTTTCATGCTCCTCGTATTTTTGAGACCTTTTCATGATCCTCATATTTCTCAGACCTTTTCATGCTCCTTGTGTTTTTCAGACCTTTTAATGCTTCTTGTATGTTTCACACATTTTCACGCTCCTCGTATTTTTCACACCATTTCATGTTCCTCCTATTTTCACACGTTTTAATTCGCCTGGTTTTTTTTCACACCTTTTCATGATCTTCGTATTTTTCACACCTTTTCGTGCTCCTCGTATTATTCACTCCTTTTCATGCTCCTCATATTTTTCACACCTTTTTGTGCTCCTCCTATTTTTCACATTTTTTCGTGCTCTTCATATTTTTCGGAACTTTTCATGCTCTTCATATTTTTTACACCTTTTCTGGCACAGTAGCCTCATGGCAGCAGGGAGAGCAAGAGGCCCACTGTGCCCCTAGGTCGGCTCTGCCCCTTCCCGCACAGGCGCACAGCCCAGCAGCGGCCTGACAGATTCTGGCTCCCCCGAGCTCTCTGCCGGTGCAGGGTCAGGAACAGACCTGTGCATGTGGTTCTGCCGTGGCCTGGGACTGTGCACCCCCTGCCTGGCTCCCAGGCTCAGGGAAAAGGGCCCGGAGAGAGGACCACCCTGAAGCGCTTTTCTCCCGGGCCTGGGAGCATTGTGCGTGGCTTGGGGGAACAGCAGGCCAGAGTGCTTGCAAAGCGGCCTTTGGAGGCAGCCGGGGTGGTCTTCCAGTGGGAGAGGGCCGGTTGTGCTCAGAGACCCCACAGGACAGGGGCAGGACCCAGCAGGGCCCCTGGCCCTGGCCAGCTTTGCCCAGACCTTCCTGGCCTCCAGGGGTACTGCCCCACCAAGGGGCAGGCTGCGGGGACTGGGTCCAGATATGCCTGGGCGCCTTTCCCGGCTCATCCCTGCTGGCGCCTTTCCCCTGGGCCTAGGCCTCGGTTGAGGCCTCCTCGGAGGGGAGGTTGCTGGTAGGGGCTGTCTCCACACTGCAAGGTTCTGGAGCTCAGAGGGCCTCGTCAGAGGGAAGGGCCGAGCAAGGGGCTGGATGCCCAAAACCTCTTTGGCCCAGCAGCCTCAGGGCAAAAGGGAGAGCAAGAGGCCCACTGTGCCCCTAGGTTGGCTCTACCCCTTCCCACACAGGCGGCCAGCCCAGCAGCTGCTTTCCAGACTCTGGCTCCCCCGAGCTCTCTGCCGGTGCAGGCGGCAGGAACAGACGTGTGCATGTGGTTCTGCCTTCGCCAGGGAGTGTGGACCCCCTGGCTGGCCCCCAGGCTCAGGGGCAAGGGCCCGGAGAGAGGACCACCCCGAAGCGCTTTTCTCCCGGGCTTGGGAGCACTGTACGCGGCTTGCAGGAACAGCGGGCGAGAGTGCTTGCAAAGCGGCCTTTGGAGGCAGCCGGGGAGGTCTTCCAGCGGGAGTGGCCCAGTTGTGCTCAGAGGTCCCACAGGCCAGGGGCAGTTCCCAGCAGGGCCCCTGCCCCTGGCCAGCCTTGCCCAGACCTTCCTGGCCTCCGGGAGTGTACTGCCGCACCAAGGGGCAGGCTGTGGGGAGTGGGTCCAGACATTCCCGGGCGCCTCGCCAGGCTGATCCCCGTTAGCGCCTTTCCCATGGGCCTAGACCTCGCTGGAGGCCTAGGGTTAGGGTTAGGGTTAGGGTATGGTTACGTATAGGGTTAGGGTTAGAATTAGGGTTAGGGATAGGATTAGTGTTAGGGTTAGGGTTAGGGATAGGGTTAGGGTTAGGGATAGCGTTAGGGTTAGGGTTAGGGTTAGGGTTAGGGTTAGGAATAGTGTTAGGCTTAGGTTTATGCTTAGGGTTAGGGTTAGAGGACCACCCTGACGCGCTTTTCTCCCGGGTTTGGGAGCACTGTGCGCGGCTTGCGTGAACAGCAAGCGAGAGTGCATGCAAACCGGCATTTGGAGGCAGCCGGGGAGTTCTTCTAGCGGGAGAGGGTCGGTTGTGCTCAGAGGCCCCACAGGCCAGGGGCAGGACCCAGCAGGGCCCCTGTCCCTGGCCAGCCTTGCCCAAACCCTTCCTGGCCTCCGTGGGGGTACTGCCCCACCAAGGGGCAGGCTGCGGGGAGTGGGTCCAGACATGCCCGGGGCCTCCCCAGGCTCAGCCCCGCTAGCGCCTTTCCCCTGGGCCTAGGCCTCGCTGGAGGCCTAGGATTAGGGTTAGGTTTAGGGTTAGGGTTACGTATAGGGTTAGGGTTAAGTTTAGGGTTAGGGTTAGGGTTAGGGATAGGGTTACGCTTAGGGTTAGGGTTAGGTTTAGGGTTAGGGTTAGGGATAGGGTTACGCTTAGGGTTAGGGTTAGGGTTAGGGATAGGGTTAGGGTTAGGGATAGTATTAGGTTTAGGTTTAGGGTTAGGGTTAGGGATAGGGTTACGCTTAGGGTTAGTGTTAGGGTTAGGTTTAGGGACAGGGTTAGGGTTAGGGTTAGGCTTAGGTTTAGGCTTAGGTTTACCGTTAGGGCTAGGGTTAGATACCACCCCGAAGTGCTTTTCTCCTGGGCTTGGGAGCATTGTGTGCAGCTTGCGCGAACAGCGGGCCAGAGTTCTTGCAAACCAACCTTTGGAGGCAGCCGGTGAGGTCTTCAGCGGGAGAGGGCCGGTTGTGCTCAGAGGCCCCACAGGCCAGGGGCAGGAACCAGCAGCGCCCCTGCCCCTGCTCAGCCTTGCCCAGACATTCCTGGCCTCCTGGGGGGTACTTCCCCACCAGGTGGCAGGCTGCAGGAAGTGGGTCCAGACATGCTCGGTCGCCTCCCCAGGCTCTTCCCCGCTAGCGCCTTTCCCCTAGGCCTAGGCCTCTCTGGAGGCCTCCTTGGAGGGGAGGTTTCCGGCAGGGGCTGTCTCCACACTGCAAGGTGCTGGAGCTCAGAGGGCCTCGTCAGAGGGAAGGGGAGAGCAAGGGGCTGGATTCCCAAGACCTCCTTGGCCCAGCAGCCTCAGGGCAGCAGGGAGAGCAAGAGGCCCACTGTGCCCCTAGGTCGGCTCTGACCCTTCCCACACAGGCGGCCAGCTCAGCATCTGCCTGACAGACTCTGGCTCCCCGAGCTCTCTGCCGGTACAGGGGGCAAGAACAGACGTGTGCATGTGGTTCTGCCTTGGCCTGGGTGTGTGGACCCCTTCCCTGGCCCCCACGCTTAGCGGCAAGGTCCCGGAGAGAGGACCACTCCGAAGCGCTTTTCTCCCGGGCTTTGGAGCATTGTGCGCGGCTTGCGGGAACAGCGTGCGAGAGTGCTTACAATCCGGCATTTGGAGGCAGCCAGTGATGTCTTCCAACGGGAGAGGGCCGGTTGTTCTCAGAGGCCCCACAGGCCCGGGGCAGGACCCAGCAGGGCCCCTGCCCCTGGCCAGCCTTGCCCAGACCTTCCTGGCCTCCGGGGGGGTTCTGCCCCACCTAGCGGCAGGCTGCGGGGAGTGTGTCCAGACATGCTCGGGCGCCTCTCCAGGCTCATCCCGCTAGCCCCTTTCCCCTGGGTCTACGCCTCGCTGGAGGCCTAGGGTTAGGGTTAGGGTTAGGGTTAAGGTTAGGGTTAGGGATAGGGTTAGGGTTTGGGTTAGGAATAGGGTTAGTGCTAGGCTTAGAGTTAGGGTTAGAGATAGGGTTAGGGTTAGGGTTAGGGTTAGGGATAGGGTTAGGTTATGTTTACGGTTAGGGTTAGGGTTAGAGGACCACCCCGGAGCGCTTTTCTCCCGGGCTCGGGAGCGTTGTGTGCGGCTTCCTGGAATAGCGGGCTAGAGTGCTTACAATCCGGCATTTGGAGGCAGCCAGGGAGGTCTTCCAGCGGGAGAGGGCCGGTTCTGCTCAGAGGTCCCCCTGGCCAGCCTTGCCCAGACCTTCCCGACCTTCGGGGGAGGTACTGCCCCACCAAGGGGCAGGCTGTGGGAAGTGTGTCCAGACGTGCCCGGGCGCCTCCCCAAGCTTATCCCCGCTAGCGCCTTTCCCCTGGGCCTAGGCCTCGCTGGAGGACTTGGGTTAGGGTTAGGTTTACGGTTAGGTTTAGAGTTGGGGATAGGGTTAGGGTTAGGGATAGGGTTCGGTTTAGGGTTAGGGATAGGGTGAGGGATAGGCTTAGGCTTAGGGTTAGGGTTACGTACACGGTTAGGGTTAGGGTTAGGGTTAGGGATACGGTTAGGGTTAGGGTTAGGGACAGGGTTAGGGTTTGGGTTAGTGTTAGGGTTAAGGATAGGGTTAGGGTTAGGATTTGGGATAGGTTTAGGGTGAGATTTAGGGTTCGCGATAGGGTTAGGGTAATGGTTAGGGTTAGTGTTAGGGATTGGGTTAGGGCTAGGTTTAGGGTTAGGGATAGGGTTAGGGTTAGGGATAGGTTTAGGGTTAGGTTTACGGTTAGGGTTAGGGTTAGAGGACTACCCCGGAGCGCTTTTCTCCGGGCCTTGGAGCATTGTGTCGGCTGGCGGGAACAGCAGGCGAGAGTGTTTGCAAACCGGTCTTTGGAGACAGCCGGGGAGGTCTTCCAGCGGGAGAGGGCCGGTTGTGCTCAGAGGCCCCACAGGCCAGGGGCAGGACCCAGCAGGGCCCCTGCCCCTGGCCAGCCTTGCCCCGACCTTCCTGGCCTCCGGGGGTGTACAGCCCCACCAAGGGGTAGGCTGCGGGAAGTGGGTCCAGACATGCCCGGGCGCCTCCCCAGGCTCATCCCCGCTAGTGCCTTTCCCCTGGGCCTAGGCCTCGCTGGACGCTTCCTTAGAGGGGAGGTTTCTGGCAGGGGCTGTCTCCACACTGTACGGTGCTGGAGCCCAGAGGGCCTCGTCAGAGGGAAGGGGCGAGCAAGGGGCTGGATGCCCAAGACCTCTTTGGCCCAGCAGCCTCAGGGCAGCAGGGAGAGCAAGAGGCCCACTGTGCCCCTAGGTCAGCTCTGCCCCTTTCCACACAGGCGGCCAGCTCAGCATCTGCCTGACAGACTCTGGCTCCGCCGAGCTCTCTGCCGGTGCAGGCGGCAGGATCAGACGTATGCATGTGGTTCTGCCTTGGCCTGGGTGTGTGGACCCCCTCGCTGGCCCCTAGTCTCAGGGGCAAGGGCCCAGAGAGAAGACCACCCCGAAGCGCTTTTCTCCCGGGCTTGGGAGCATTGTGCGCTGCTTGCGGGACCAGCGGGCGAGAGTGCTAGCCAACCGGCCTTTGGAGGCAGTCGGCGAGCTCTTCCTGCGGGAGAGGGTCGGTTGTGCTCAGAGGCCCCACAGGCCAGGGGCAGAACCCAGCATGGCCCCTGCCCCTGGCCAGCCTTGCCCAGACCTTCCTGGCCTCTGGGGGGGGTACTTCCCCACCAAGGGGCAGGCTGCGGGGAGCGGGTCCACACATGCCCGGGCTCCTCCCCAAGCTCATCCCCGCTAGTGTCTTCCCCTGGGCCTAGGCCTCACTGGAGGACTAGGGTTAGGGTTAGGGTTAGGGATAGGGTTAGGGTTAGGGTTAGGGTTAGGGATAGGGTTAGGGTTAGGTTTAGGGTTACGGTTAGGGTTAGGGATAGGGTTAGGGTTTGTGTTAGGGTTCAGGTTATGGTTAGAGGACCAATCCGATGCGCTTTTCTCCTGGGCTTGGGAGCATTGTGCGCGGCTGGTGGGAACAGCGGGCGAGAGTGCTTGCAAACCGGCCTTTGGAGGCAGCCGGGCAGGTCTTCCAGTGGGAAAGGGCCGGTTGTGCTCAGAGGCCCCACAGGCCAGGGGCAGGACCCAGCATGGCCCCTGCCCCTGGCCAGCCTTGCCCAGACCTTCCTGACCTCCGGGGGTACTGCCCCACCTAAGGGCAGGCTGCGGGGAATGGGTCCAGACATGCCCAGGCGCCTCCCCAGGCTCATCCCCGCTAGCACCTTTCCACTGGGCCTAGGCCTCGCTGGCGGCCTCCTTGGAGCGGAGGTTTCTGGCAGGGGCTGTCTCCACACTGCAATGGCCCGGGGGGGGGAGCGCTTTGGCAGAGGGAAGGGGGAGGAAACGTGGTGGATGCCGAATCCCTGTTTGGCTCAGCAGCCTTAGGGGAGCAGGGAGAGCACGAGGCCCACTGTGCCCCTACGTCGGCTCTGCTCTGCGGCCCCACAGACCAAAGGCAGAATCCAGCATGGCCCATGCAATTCGCCAGCCTTGCCCAGACCTTCCTGGCCTCCATGGGTATTGCCCCATGAAGGGGCAGGCTGCGGGGAGTGTGTCCAGATATGCCCGGGCGCCTCGCCAGGCTCATCCTTGCTAGCGCCTTTCCCCTGGTGCTGGGTTCCAGCCTCAGCAGGATCCAGGGGTACCCTCAGGATGAACGGCGTCGGCGAGAAAAGGTGAGAGAGAGAGACCATACTGGAGGGGTGTAGTAGAATCTGGCAAATCTTTATTTTTTTACCGTAAAGTTCTAAATTGTTTCTTATTTGGAAAGAAATCAGGGAAGGCCTGCTGACTGTGTCACAGGAATTAGAGAAGAGTCTATTGAAGCAAGCATCAGAACGACAGATATCATCTTTAAGGTGAGCACCGGGGGCAGCTTTTCGGAATCCCTGAAAACCTGATCCGCCTTGCCCATCAGGCCTTCTCCTCATGACCTTGTCATAGGTGGGATCTCTTGTGCTGGCTCCCGGCACCATGGGCCTAGGCTTCATTTGAGGCCTACTTGGAGGGGAGGTGCTGGCAGGGGCTGTCTCCACACTGCAAAGGCCTAGAGGGCAGAGGCCCTGGTCAGAGGGAAGGGGAAGCCAGGGCGTGGTTGGCCAAGACCTCTTTGGCCCAGCAGCCTCAGGGAAGCAGGGAGAGCAAGAGGCCCAGTGTGCCCCTAGGTCGGCTCTGCCCCTTCACACACAGGCGGTGCTGCTGGGGGAGCCAAGGAGCTCTCTGGTAGACCTGGCTCACTGGAGCTCTCTGAAGGTGCAGTGTGCAGGAACAGACGTGTTCATGTGGTTCTGATATGGCCTGGGAGTGTGGGCCCCCTGGCTGGCCCCCAGACTCAGAGGCAAGGGCCCTGAAAGAGGGCCACCCTGAAGTGCTTTTCTCCCAGCCCTGGGAGCAGAGTCTTTGGGAGGCGGGGAAAGCGGGCCTCCCTTGGGAACGGTGCAGCAGCAAGCCTGCAAGAGTGCTTGCAAAGCGACCTTTGGGAGCAGCTGGGGAGGTCTTCCAGCAGGAGAGGGCCGGTTCTGCTCAGAGGCCCCACAGGCCAGAGGCAGAGCCCAGATGGCCCCTACCCTTGGCCAGCCTTTCCCAGACCTTCCTGGCCTCCGGGGGTACTGCTCCATGAAGGGGCAGGCTGCAAGGACTCTGTCAGACATGCCTGGAGCAATCCCTGGGGTCAGCCCTGCTAGGGCCTTTCATCTGGGCCTAGGCCTCTTTGAGGCCTACTTAGAGGGCAGGTGGGGGCAGGGGATGTCTCTACACTGCCAAGGCCTAGAGGGTGGAGGGTTAGGGTTAGGGTTAGGGCTGAGTGCAATGGATGGGGAGATGTGTGGAAAGCAGGCCTCCCTCGGGGAGGGAGTAGCAGCCAGCAGGCGAGAGTGCTTGCAAAGCGGCCTTTGGAAGCAGCCGGGGAGGTCTTCCAGCGGGAGAGGGCCGGTTCTGCTCAGAAGCCCCACAGGCAAGAGGCAGAGTCCAGCATGGCCCTTGCCCTTGGCCCACCTTGCCCAGACCTTCCCTTGTTTGTTTCACTGTCGTCTAGTTCATCGCCTTTCCTCTCTGGCTTTCGGGCCTCCAGCCATCACTCTTTCTTTACTGGTACCCAGTAACTGCCTGGCACTAGCTCTAGAAAATAAAGAGATACATAGCTTGTTCAAATCCTGTCTTTAACAAAAGCAAATAAACACACCCAAAGGAGCTCTCACACTAATACTAAGAAGTGTTTGTACAAGACTTGATAACTCAAAGATCTTCTTTAGTTACTAACCAATCTCAT
The DNA here is from genome assembly GCF_910594005.1 of Cervus elaphus. NCBI lineage: Eukaryota > Metazoa > Chordata > Mammalia > Artiodactyla > Cervidae > Cervus > Cervus elaphus. Next base: position 437,206 of record NW_025316694.1, on the reverse strand, counting down.
CAGACAGTTCCAAAGCAAGATACTGAATGACACAAACATCACTTTACTCTTCAAAACTGAGCACAAAAAAAAAAAAAAAAAAAAAAAAAAACTGAGCACAGACTTCCCAGCTAATGGGAATGAATTCACTCCCTGATGAAAGGAAACAGATACAGCAAGGTAATTTTTTTTTGTATTGTAAAAGAAATAAATGTTCACTGTAAAAACTCTGGGAATAGTTTCTATTAAAAAAAAAAGAATAAATAACAAAGATTCTTATACATAAATCTTTGAACAAATGTTTTATTTCCCAAGGACAATTTTCTGGAAATAAATTTTCTGAGAAAAAGGGTATATGTCATGAGATTTTTCATTATATTGCCTCATTGCCCTCCAGGAAGGTCTTGATATTATTATCATCAGGCAACCTAAGTTACCTTTTCTCAGTACCTCTTCTCAGTTTGGATATAATTTTCTAAAATTTTTTCTCATCATAAGTGTTAAATAGAGTTTCAGGGTTTTTTTAATGTCAATGCTTTAATTTGAATTTCTTTCTTAGGTTTAATATCTTTTCATGTAATTTGTTTTTTTTTTTTTTTTTGCATTAAGTCTTCAAAACTTTCTTGTTTTCTGCCCTTCATTTGTTTATTGGAATGTTTGTGCTTTTATCATTTTAACAGGTAAAGCTATTACATTTCATACATTTCATTGTGAAGTTATCAATTCTTTGTCATCTGTACTGGTAATATTTTCCCCATTTAATTCTTGTTTTTGGTGCTTTGTGAAGTCAAGAAGTATTACATTTTTATGTAGTCAGTTCCTTTTAAGCTTTCTTTACTAATGAGATATGCTTTTCCCACCCTGACCTGAAAACAGATAAATACTTAAATATATTTTTCTAGTTTTTTTTTAATAGTTTAGATTAAGTGTAACTCTTTATTCCATTTGGAATTTATTTTGATCTATGGTGTAAGGTAGAACTCAAACTTTATTTTTCTGCAAATAGTTATTAAGAGATTATCAGCCAGAATTTTAAAATATAATATCTTTTATTTATCCCCTTTTCCTACTGGATTTTTGTATTTTACAGTGTTTATGCTTTGGGCCTTCATAAAGTACCTCAAATTCGTTTTGAATGTAGGTAGGGAATAAATAAAATATAATTAATAAACTTTCCCCTGGAAAATTAGTTGTATTACTTTCTTGTGAATCAATCTAAAATCTCATATTGTGTCCACATTTTTCTTTGTTTTAGCAAGATTAACCCTTAACCAAGGTCACACTATGTAAGAAAGAATCAAATTAAAGAGGATTAAAATTGGATGACATTTTTCTCTTGGCCTTCTCTTCCATCTAGCCATAGAGAAGATTATCAGTAATAAAATTATCTCACCTCCACTTTTCTCAACCATAGCCAATTTTCTCGATATCTGATTCTTTGAAATCCCAACCAGAGGATATAAGAGAGCAGGGTAAAAATCACTTCTCCTGCATCAGGTTCACTTACCATCCTAAGTATGCTCCAGGAACTTCAAGTGCTAGCTGTCTGACTCTTGAACATCTCAAACCCCCCAAACCAATCAAGCTTTACAAAATCAGCTATGTTTAATTAACAGAAAGCATCTAGGAAGGAACTTATATGCAGAGTACATCATGAGAAATGCCAGGCTGGGTGAAGCACAAGTTGCAATCAAGATATTTGGGAGAAATATCAATAACCTCAGATATGCATATGACACCACCCTTACGGCAGAAAGTGAAGAACAACTGAAGAGCCTCTTGATGAAACTGAAAGAGGAGAGTGAAAAAGTTGGCTTAAAACTGATTCAGAAAACTAACATCATGGCATCCAGTCCCATCACTTCATGGCAAATAGATGGGGAAACAATGGAAACAGTGACAGACTTTAATTTAGGGGGCTCCAAAATCACTGCAGATGGTGACTGTGGCCATGACATTAAAAGATGTTTGCTCCTTAGAAGTAAAGCTATGACCAACCTAGACAGCATATTAAAAAGCAAAGACATCACTTTTCCAACAAAGGTCCTTCTAGTTAAAGCCATGGTTTTTCCAGTCGTCATGTACAAATGTGTGAGTTGGACCATAAAGAAGGCTGAGTGCTGAAGAATTGATGCTTTTGAGCTGCGGTGCTGGAGAAGACTCTTGAGAGTCCCTTGGACTGCAAGGAAATCCAACCAATCCATCCTAAAGGAAATCAGTCCTAAATATTCATTGGAAGGACAGATGCTGAAGCTGAAACTCCAATACTTTGGCCACCTGATGCAAAGAACTGACTCATTGGAAAAGACCCTGATGCTGGGAAAGATTGAAGGTGGAAGGAGAAGGGGACAACAGAGGATGAGATGGTTGGATGGCATCACTGACTCGATGGACATGAGTTTGAGTAAGCTCTGGGAGTTGCTGATGGACAGGAAAGCCTGGTGTGCTGCAGTCCATGGGGTGGCAAAGAGTTGGACACGACTGAAAGACTGAACTGACAAAAAGAATAAGTGAAAACTAATAATGTGCCAAGAAGTATAAAGGAGGAAAAGCTATCATTAAAAAATCCCATCATCAAGACTTTTACCTTTAATATTTTACCATTTCCTCTTCCAGTGTTTCTGCCTTGATTTATTCACAGATTTATTTATAGCCCATTCAACTTTGTATTCAGTTTAATCTAAAATTATAACCACATTCCCATTTTATTAATAATTTCTTGGAAAAAATTGCTTAATGACTTCACAATAATCCATTATAAATATATAATATCTGTCTTACAGTTTTGAATTTTCTTAAACTGTGGTAAAATACATATCACATAAAATTTACCATCCTAACCAATTTTAAGTATACTATGCAAGACTGTAAGTATTTTCACATTGTTGTACAGACACTAGGCTTCCCTGGTGGCTCAGATGGTAAAGAATCTGCCTGCAATGCAGGACACCCAGGTTTGATCCCTGGGTGGGGAGGATCCCCTGGAGTAGGAAATGGCAATGCACTCTGGTATGCTTGCCTGGAGAAGCCCATGGACAGAGGAGCCTGGCAGGCTACAGTCCATGGGATTGCAAAGAGTCAGCACGACTGAGCAACTAATACACACACACACACACAGACATTACCTTTTGTGTGCACCTGTGCTATCTCTTCATTTTCTCTACCTTTAAAATTTACATACAGTAAAATTTGGTGGGGGGGGATGCTCAATTTCATGATATTTAACAAACCCATACAGTTGTGTAAGCACTACCACAATTAACATGTGAAACAGATCCATCATCCCATAAATGCCCTCAGGTTGCCCCTTGTAGCCAACTTCTCTCCACCCTCAGACCTTGGCAACTACTGACTTGTTTTCTGTGCCCATTAATATTGCCTTGTCCTGTAAATGGAATCATACAGTTCACAGTCTTTTGAGACTGACCCCTGTCACTTAAAATAATACATGTGAAATCCACTCATGTTGATGTGTGTACCCGTAGTTCATTCCTTAATTGCTGAACAGTATTCCCCTGTGTGTATCACACAGTTTATTTACCTATACACCAGCTAGATGTTTGGGTTGTTTCCAGCTTTTAGCAATTATAGACACAAATGCCGTGAACATTCACATATGGGTTTTGTGTGAACACAACCTTTCATTTCTCTTGGGTAAATACTCAGAAGAGGGATTGCTGAGTCTCCTTATTTTACATAACTTTTTGCTAAACATCTTCATGCTTTCATTTTTGTTCAAATTTAGGATACATATCTATAAATGGATAACAAATACCAGTCCGCAAGACTCCTCAGTCCATTGAATTCTTTAGGCAAGAATACTGGCGTGGGCTGTCATTTCCTTTTCCAGGAGATCTTCCCGACCCAGGGATTGAACCCGGGTCTCCTGTATTGCAGGCAGACTCTTTACCAACTGAGCCACCAGGGAACAGAAAGAGAAATAGAGTGCACAATAAATGGACTGCACTTGAAACATCCCCTAACCTTCCCCCAGCCCTGTCTGTCAAAAACTTGTCTTCAAAAAAAATTCCCAAGGTCAAGGAAGAAACTGCAAGTGTACTCATCTGTCCCAGGTTGCTGGCTTAGGGAGATGCTGAAGCAGGGGTGTCCCAAGAGGTAGACCCTCCCTTGTGTGGGGTCCTCAACAGACATCTGAAAGCCTTGGTGATGATCAGAGAGATTTATTTCATTTTTTTTAATATCCTTGTGGGATAAACTTAAAACTTAGCAATTCTGTTGCAGTCTTCCTAAGAAAGTTTTCTTTCTTTACTGATCCATGAAGTACCAACTGTGGTGATCACTGTTCTAATATACCTCACAGTGTTGCTGACACTATGGATATAATTGTGTGACATTGAACTTATTCAATAAAAATGATGAAGCATCTGCCCTGTGCCCACCATTTTCCAAGGGTTGGGGAGTACAATGAAAATACTCCATAAGATGCACAGCCAGTAGGCACATTCTTTAAAAAAGCCTTTTACACTTCCACCAATAGCTTATTCTCAATGTCAACACTTGCCAATTAATGACCATGCTGGGCAGAAAGCTCATTAAAAACCCAAGAGCCAGGGTTCCTGGAAGGATATCCCATTCTCCCTTGGACAGTCCTCCACCCTCTCTGGCTCTCAGTTTCCTCATCTGCAAAATCATGGACAACTAACTATAATTCATCCCTGGAACTCAAGTCTATTGAGAGATGGGAAATATTACTCCAAGGCCTGGATGATAGACCAGATTTAAAGAAAAATATGCCATTGCTGCTTTTCAGTCAAACAGACAAATACAATGAAGAAAGGAGTCCCTGGCCCTAAGGGATTTGCCTAGGGGTCTAGTCTGGGAAATTCTTACACATCAGGAGATGGCTCTGAGCTGGATTTTCACAAACAAGAACATCCATGCAAAGGACAGGCCCGCAGAGCTCTGTGCCCATCGGTCACAAGAGACTGCCTCCCGACGGCCAGCAGCATTTACAAGTGACCTCCTAAGACCTTCACCAAACTACAGGGGCACCTCTGGCTTTTCTGTTTCCCTCACTTTTCTGACTCTTTTCTTTAAAAAAAAAAAAAGCAAATTTCTTCATAGAATGCCACAGTGGAAGGAAAATAGACCTTCAATTTTTAGACCTCAGGTTGCAAAAAACTTGGAGCTTTTTTTTTAAACTAAAGCATCACATAATTAAAAAACTTTACACGTTCTAATTATTCAGTTCCAAAACACCACACTTATTGCACAGGGTCCCTAAGGAAAGGCCCCCTTTCAGCAGGACAGCCACAGATTCCACCACGAAAGGGCAGCAAGGTGCCCTCCTCTTTCCTTTTCTGGCTGGGTGGCCACCAGGTTTTTAAATCCATGCACCCTACTAAGTTTCTAGGGTGCATTTCGTGGACCCTTCCCTTTCCCATTCCAGCAGGTGATTAAGGGCCCACTGGACTGCAAACTGCCGGTAGCAGGGCTGGGCCGGCCAGCCAGCCAGAGTAAGGGTTGTGGAGTGCCCAGCAGGTGAAAGAAATCACCAGGCAGGATAAATCCCTTGGACTTCCTTGGGACCTCGCTGCAGGCACTAGGCTGCTTGGAAAAATCACGAGGGTCTGAGCTTTATGCGAAGGGGTAAAGTGGTAAAGGCCTTGACCCCAATGGCAAGGCCTTTCTGCGACCTCCAGGTTAGGGGGCTCCGAGACTATGCCAACAGAGAGGGCAGAATACTTGGTTCCCTGCTCCACCCTACGCCACCGAGTCCCAGTTCCCTTACCTGTGGTCCGTACCCCTGCACTCTGCTCACTGGATGCTGATCGATGGGGATCCAGGAGCCAATGAAATGGGCAGTCCCAGTTGAAATGGTCCCTGAGACCTGGGACCCACTGCCTAGGAGCTCAGAGGAGGCACGCTCCATCCCCGACATGGGCCAAATGTGCTCCGCCGATACGCCCACTTCCAGGAGAGGCCCACGGGCCTCCCTACTGCCGCCAGGTGAAATCCATCCAGGAGCAAATCCACCCCAAGGAGACAACTCAAGCTTTCTCTCAGCTGTGAAGTGAAGTTGCTCAGTCGTGTCCGACTCTTTGAGACCCATGAACTGTAGCCTACCAGGCTCCTTCGTCCATGGAATTTTCCAGGCAAGGGTACTGAAGTGGGTTGCCATTTCCTTCTCCAGGGGATCTTCCCAAGCCAGGGATCAAACCTGGGTCTCCCGCACTGCAGGCAGATGCTTTCCCATCTGAGCCACCAGGGAAGCCCCTCAGTAGGTACCTGGAAAGGGGGAGGCAGGCGAGGCACAAGGCACGCCCTGCGGGCCACTGCCCGGATTTCGACCACCACTGCCGCGTCCCCGCCCGGGGGCCTCGACCCTGCCGGGCCCTTGACGCATGGGGGCCCCCAGTGCGCCGGTCGACCGCCGCCCGGAGGTCCCCGCCGACGCCAAAACACCACCCCCACATCCCCCCGAAACGGGCAGAGCCCTCCCCCACCACCTCCTACACCGGTACGGCCGCCCCCCCCCCCCCGGGATCCCGTCCTCTCCCCTCAACCACCAGGGCCCCCTACCCGCGCCCGCGGCCTAGGCACCCTCCTCCCTCCACCACTAAGGGCAGAGAGGACGGGAAGCGTGGCGCCAAGCGGACAGGGACACGACAGAGGTGAGAGGGTGAGAGACAAGACAGAGGCCTGGGGAGGGGTGGCTGGGAGCAAGCCCGGAGGCTCGGAGGGCGTGAGGAGGCGTCTGGCGACCGCGCAGCAGGCCCAGAGCAGCGGACGACGACCGGCTGAGGCAAACAGGTTCAGGGCCAGCGGCGGGGCGCGTCGGGCAGGCAAGCGGCCCAGCGACGGGGAGCCGCCAGCCGTCACACCGCACAGCCCGCAAGACGCGACCGGAGGATCCGCGCTGTGCGGTCTGCTGCTGGGGGTAAGGCAGCCATGGCCGGCGCCGCGGGCAAGGCGCCTGCGGTGGGGTGGGGGCGCGCTGAGCACCTCCCACCACCCCCCCCCCACCCGCCCCCAACCCTTGGACCCAACCTCGAGGGAACTTGGCGGGGAGGTCGGGCGGAAGAGGGACACCGGAGACGCCGCCACCGGGCGCGGGGCAAGGGTGGCGGGGGCGCCCGGCCGAGGATGGAGGGGCGGGCGGGAAGGCGGAGGAGAGCCGTCTTTCCCACCCGACCCGCACTCTCCCCGCCGCCCCCCCCCCACAGTCTCCCGCGGGGCCCCTCCTCCCAGATGGCTTTCCCTCCCTTACCTTCCAATCCGGCCACGTTAATGATCCTTCCCCAGGTTCAACTATGGAAAACTTGTCAGCTGATCTGTCTATAATTCAGGGATAAAACTATGACTACAGAAAGGAAAGATGACCTGACCTAGGATGGCCATGATGTTCTATAGAACCAGAGAAAACTGGTTAAAATAAAAAAAAACAAAACAAAACTTTTTTTCTTGGAAACTGTAAAGCTGGTTCTTTTGCATATCAATTAAAAACAGAGCTTGTTACAAAGGCCTGCCTAGGGCAGAGCTTGAAGTTAACCATTTCCTTAGAAAACAATGCCCACTTTCCCTGAGACCTCAGCCTTGGGCAAATGAGAACTTCAACACCCCCCTCCCCCCAAAAAAGGGGAAGTCAAAGAGATATTTTCAATCTTAGGCGGAAAACTAGAAGACCTCTGTGTGGATTTCTGTATGTCTCAGTGTGAGTCTTCTGTTTTTTGATAATATTGCTGAAGCTGTGAGTGAGTTCTTATTTAAATAATCTAAAGAAAAGGAAGCCCTCAAGAAATGCAAAGAAATACTCTAATATTTCTAAATACAAGAAAAAAAAAGCTCTAAATATAAGCAAAAAATGGACCTAAATGAATTTTGGATTCCTGTGAATTGGGAACTAGTCAATAGTAAATATCTAATATTTTATTTTTTTCACTACTCTAATATAGACATGTTTAAGAGTCATTAACATTAAGCATAAACTTTTCACAGTGCCTAGGTTTACTATAACTTAAATATTGCTATATTGTTATCTCTCTCACAGACTGGTCAACAAAGAAAGTACCTCTAAAAACAAACCAAAACCACTCCTAAAAAATGGAAATGCGATATGAGCTTTTAGGTAAGCTATTAAAAATAATTATACTTTAAAATATCTGTCTATAGTAGTCTCGATTGAAGGCAGAGGAGAAGGGGACAACAGAGGATAAGATGGTTGGATGGCATCGCTGACTCGATGGACAGGAGGTTGAGCAAGCCCCGGGAGTTGGTGATGGACAGGGAAGCCTGGCAGCCTGCAGTCCATGGGGTCGCAAAGAGTCAGACGCAACTGAACTGAACTGAATTTACAATAGTTTCTCCAGATCTTGGCTACCTGAATGTCTATGGTTGTGCTAAACTAAGTGATGACAGTGTATTGAATAGCTAGGTCATTTCATAAATTAAGGTTCTGAAACATTCACCACTTGACAGGGCCTTCGTCTTACACAGCAACTAAAGAGATTTTGGCTATCCATGAATAGTGTCTGGTGCCATGCTGAGATGTGCAGTGTAAGAAAGCTTTTTTTTTTTTTTAGATAGTATCACTGATACGTATGTTCACCAATCTGTAAAATGCCAATATAAAAGTCAGCTCTCGGTTGCTTAAGGAAAAATGTATGACTTGTAATTAAAGAAGGTACGAGGAATGAAATCGCATTTGATGAAGGAAAAAGAAGTAGTTCTGACTTACAGGTGGCAGTTTCAGGATGGGGGAAGCAAAGGAATGGGTACAGAATGGCATAGGGAGGTTTTATGGAAAGTGGACCCCCAGAAAAGAGTTTTGTGCCTAGTACAAGGTTTCTTGAGATGTTGAACTGCCTTTGCTAGTGGATTTTAAGTTTCTTTACCTCTTAAATGATCCGTCCTAGGTTTACCTTTGAAATCTTTTGTTAACTTTGGCTAAGTGGATAAGTATTCTTTCACAGCCTACCTGACTGTCATAAACCCTTTTGATATTTGTGAACAAACCTTCCTAAATAACTGACTTCTAGCTAACTTTGGGATGCTTCAGAGGGCCCCTGAGACCTCCCAAAGAGAGATATTTATTAAACAACCTGAGTTCATTTGGCATGTTAAACTACATGGGAAGTGTTGTTCAGAAGGAGTGATTGAATCTTCTCAAGTTATATTGTATGGTTGATGCTACTAATATAGATATCCTAGAAGTTATGTGACATTCATGAAAATCTGATATGTTCTGATAAAATGCTGTCAGTTATAATTTGAGTTATCATATTAAAGTGTTTCAAATCACAGCAATGACCAGATTTACTTTGTCAATTTCAATTTAATCAGATTTTCAACATGCCTTCTGTGGTTTCACACTGATGCCTTTGCAAAAATACTGCTACTTCCAGATATACGGAAAAGCCGCAGCCGCCGATTCCGGAGCCGGGGTAGCTGCCGCCGCCGCCACCTCTGCAGCCGCCGCCGCCGCCGCCGGAGGAGTGGGCTTGGGAAGGAGGTGGTCACCACGCCCGGAGCTCCGCTCGCAAGGTTCTCTGCTCCCTGCAGTCCTCCCACGGGAATGACTGAGAGGGTAACAGGCAGGAAGGCCAGGGGTCTCCAAATGGAGGAAAGAGGCTGTAAGTGCCAGACATTTTTATCTCTCTTAAATGGCAAGAAGAAACAAACCAGCGATCTGTTTTTCATTCTCTATACAAATTTAAAAGGAGGTTTCTCTTAACATTCTGTGTTGCCATGACACCTGGTCTCACCTAAAGCTAACCACTCTCAAACTTTGAGTTAACCAATACATGCCTTTTTCGTATGGAAATGTGGTCTTAAGCTATGTTAATGAACCCCAGACTCAATCTTCAAGTTGGTTCCGCTAAACGGCCTAACTTACTTCCTCAGGTATTGTTCTCCTAATCTATGTAAACGGAACTATTTGTTGGTATTCTGCCCTTCTAAAAGATTCAAGTCAATCGTTTTATGGCCTGGGATGAATTATCTGATGCCATTCTAAATTTTATGACATTCCTTTCATTTCATTAACAGACTGTGAGTGACTATATAACATACAGCTAAAGACTAGGAGGGGGGTACTCTTTTGCCCCCTTTTGATGCCTATGTCAGAAGCTTTCTCTATACTTTAATAAAACTTTATAACACAAAAGCTCTGAGCGATCCAGCCTCGTCTCTGGCCCCGGATTGAATTCGTCTCCTCCGGAGGCCAAGAATCCCGCGTCTTATCGTTCAGCAACAACCTTTCATCTTGGGGGCTCGTCCGGGATCCTTCAGGGCAAGGTAAGGATGCTTGGAGCTCTAGTTCTTTGTTCTCCTAGCGAACACGTTTTCCGCTGTACTTTACTAACTCTATGGTGTGCTTGTGTAAATGAATGAAATGCCCTGCGCGAAGCAAGTGAGGAGCCCTGCTCTGTGGTCCCGCGGTGACCTCATAAGGCTATGGCAAAAACCTGTCGGGGGTTTACACCGACCTGCCAATGCCAAGAGGCAACCAATGTCTCCTTCGGGAACTGACCAGAAACTGGCAAAGCGTGTGGACCGAACTCTCCTTTCTCGGTCAAACTTTTCGGTCTCTTTGACCATTTCATAGCTCCTTGGGAATTAGAAGTACTAACCTTATCTATCGGATCATAGACTTTCAAGGGGCTTGTGGCCTATGTTGCTACTCTACTGTGGTATAGGTCTCAAACTTGGATTGGTGGTCAGGAAGCGCCTAGCCTCGCTAGGCATGGAAAGTTCGGAAGCTAGATGGAGCTCTAACTCCCAGAGCATCTCTGAGGTTAAAGGTTACTCGGATTGGAACTGCAATGGTTTTTTCCTTTGGTAACACTGGCTCTTAGTGGACCAGAGGAGGCTCTTATACCGGTGTGGTGACGCTTGGAAGGAACATCTCAGTTTCATGTTTGTATCGGTCTTATTGCGGTCAGGAATGTACTCAGGGTCGTGCACAGGTACTCAGGTGATGAATGTGTCCCCCAGAGGTCTTAGCTTGGGAAGCATTCCGGAAGGTTACTCTGATTGCGCCCCGGGTGGCATCAGAGGCAAGCAAGGTGAAGGGCTGGACGTCAGTCAGGGATGCCATCAGGTCTACTCCTGGTGCATCCCCACCCCGTCTCGGTGGTAGAACCGGGAGGGACGAATGTGACGCCTGCGTCGGTAAGAGACAGACTAAGTCCGACCAGAAAGGAAAAGCTTTTGGTGTAACGTCTGTCTACACCCCCATCTAGAGCAGGGAGGGACGCCTCCGGTAGAAAAAATGGCGCTGGTCGCTTTTTTTCTCTCTTACAGATGGGAGCTAACAATTCCAGCCTCACTCCTTTGAACTGTATCCTGAAAAACTGGGATAGATTTGATCCCCAGGGCTTAAAGAAGACACACCTGGTCTTCCTATGTGATACTGCATGGCCGCGGTACCCACTGGAGGACGGCGAACGGTGGCCAGTTGGAGGGTCTCTTAAGTATAACACTGTTTTACAATTAGACCGGTTCTGTAAAAAGCAAGGGAAATGGGTAGAAGTAGCGTATGTGTTGCCCTTTTTCTCTCTGCGAAATATGCCAGACTTATGTCCTAAGGGTGTAGATTTGGGTGTGAAACCTTCCGCTCCCCCCTGTCCTCCTACTTTGCCCCCGTATCCGGGTCTCCAAGATGAGGTTCAAACTGCTTTGGTCTCAGTAGAAACACAAACTGAGATTCAAACTGCCTCGGTCTCAGTGGGAACCCAAATTGAGATTCGAATTGCTCATGTAGAGGTCCAAACAACTCCTGTCTCAGTACGACTTCAGACTACTCTGGTTTCAGTAGAAACTCAGACCATCGAAGTAAGAGATGAGATAGAGAACAGGAGGCAAAGAGACAAAGAAAAGCAGGTTTTTCCAATCTATCCCTGGGATATGTGCAGAGCAGCCAGAGAGACTGAGGGACAGCCACTCATGCTGTTGCCTCTTCACGAAGTACCCACCGGGAGAAATTATCAGTCTATGAGAGTTAATAAGCCTTTTTCTTATCAAGAGATACAAAGAATTAAAGAGGACCTGGGAGACTATTTAGAGGACCCAGAAAAATATATTAGAGCTTTTAAAGGTGTTACTCTGCATTATGACCTCACTTGGAAGGATGTGATGTATATCTTGGGACAAACGCTGACTCCCGACTCAAAGGCTCGAGTTTTGGGGAAAGCGGTTGCTTATGGTGATGAGTGGCTTGGTAATGAATCAGTGGGAAAGAGGGAGGACGAGATAACTGCCCTCCCCACTGGGAGTCAGGCGGTCCCAGCTACAGAACCAGACTGGGACTATAACACTGCTAAAGGAAGATGGGATCAGAGTCATTTTGTCAGATGTATTCTTGAAGGACTCAGACAGGCGCGTTCTAAGCCTTTAAACTATGGCAAACTGGCAGACATAGAACAGGAGGAGAAGGAAGCTCCTGGTAAATTCCTAGATAGATTGAGAGAAGCCCTTCGCAGATTCACTGAAATTGATCCCGAAAGTGAAGAAGGGAAAGTGATCTTAAAAGATAAATTTCTCACTCAGTCGGCTCCAGATATTCGCCGTAAGTTATCAAAATGGGCGTATGGACCAAATCAGTCTTTAGATAATCTGTTACAACTGGCTCAGACAGTCTATTATGGTAGGGAATATGAGGAAAAAAAAGAAAGGCAGAGAAAGACGAAGGAAAAGGCGGAAGCCCTCGCAATGGCTATGAAAACCGTTCTTAAGCAGCCTGAGAAAAATGCCCAGAGGGACCCAGGTGAAAAGGGATGGGCTTGCTATTGCTGTGGAAAGGAGGGGCATCTCAAGCGGGATTGCCCTCAGGCATCTAAGCCGCCCCTGGCTCCATGTCCGGTCTGCAAGGGACCACACTGGAGGAGAGACTGCCCCCAGAGGCGTAGGTCTCAGGGGTCTGACTCTCAAGACAATCAGGACTGAAGGTGCCCGGGGGTCCCCACACAAGCTCCCGTCCTAATTACACCTGAGGAACCCCGGGTATTAATAACAGTGGGAGGCCAATCCGTCAATTTCCTTTTAGATACTGGGGCAACTTACTCCGTGCTTACTGAAGCCCCTGGTCCACTTTCTTCCCGATCCGCTTCCGTAATGGGACTGTCTGGACGAGCCAAAAGGTATTACTTCAGTTATTCTCTATCATGCAACTGGGATTCTGTGCTATTTTCACACGAGTTTCTTATCGTGCCAGAATCACCCTCACCCCTTTTGGGGAGGGATATACTGAGCAAAGTCCATGCCTCTGTTTTCATGAATATGGAGCCTTCCCTTTCTCTCCCTTTAGTTGAACAAAATGTGAATCCTAGAGTATGGGCTGATGGAAAATCTGTGCAGGTCGTGCTATTCCTGTAGTTGTCAAGCTCAAGGACCCACACTTATTCCCACATAAGAAGCAGTATCCACTGAAACCTGAGGTTAAGGAAGGGTTAAAACCCATCATTGAGAATTTAAAGGAACAGGGACTATTAGTTCCCTGTAACAGTCCATGCAACACTCCTATTTTGGGTGTAAAAAAATCAAATGATAAATGGAGATTAGTTCAAGATTTACGAATAATAAATGAGGCTGTGGTTCCTTTACACCCTGTGGTGCCTAATCCTTATACTCTATTGTCTGAAATTCCTGAACGAGCCAAATATTTTTCAGTAATTGATTTGAAAGATGCCTTCTATTCAGTGCCTTTGGCAGAGGAAAGTCAATTTCTATTTGCCTTTGAAGACCCCACACAGCCAGCTTCCCAGTTAACCTGGACAGTTTTGCCCCAGGGATTTCGTGACAGTCCTCACTTATTTGGACAAAGTTTGTCACGAGATCTACAAAACTTTAATAGCTCTGAAGCGGTAATGTTACAATATGTAGATGATATTTTGCTCTGTGCTGAGACAGAGGAAGCTTGTTCACGAGCCTCAGAAGATTTCTTAAACTTTCTGGCAGGCTGCGGTTACAAGGCATCAAGAGAAAAGGCTCAGCTTTGTCAACAATCTGTTAGATATCTGGGCCTAATCATCTCAGAAGGGACTAGGGCCATAGGCCCTGAGAGAATTAAACCTATACTAAACCATCCCCTACCTATGACTTTAAGACAATTGAGAGGATTTTTGGGAATCACAGGCTACTGTCGTATTTGGATTCCGAGCTATGGGGAACTTGCCCGGCCTTTATATAAACTTATAGCTGAAACTCAGCAGGCCCAAACCGACAAACTGGTTTGGTCTCCAGATACTCAAAAGGCTTTTAAGGTTCTTCAGACTGCTCTCCTGCAAGCTCCGCCTTTGAGTTTGCCCACAGGGTCAGAATTTAACCTGTTTGTCACTGAAAGAAAAGGTATGGCCTTGGGAGTTTTGACACAACCCCGGGGACCTCACCAGCAACCTATTGCTTATCTAAGCAAAGAATTAGATGTAATTGCACGTGGGTGGCCCCACTGCCTAAGAGTAATTGGGGCAACGGTTTTATTAGCACCTGAACCTTTAAAAATAATGGGCGAAACCTTACCGTACTGACTTCTCATGATGTGAGTGGAATCTTAAATTCTAAGGTTAATATTTGGATGACAGACAGTAGACTTCTTAAATATCAGTCACTGTTGTTAGAAGGACCAGTAACTAAGCTTAAAGTTTGTGGAAATTTAAATCCTGCCACTTTCCTTCCTAAGAAGGAAGATGAAACACCTGATCACGATTGTTCCCAATTCCTAACCTTAAACTATGCAGCTCGGGAGGATCTAATGGATACCCCATTAGACAATCCTGACATGGAAATATTTACAGACGGCAGTTCTTTTGTTCGGGATGGAAAGCGCAAAGCAGGTTATGCGGTGGTGACTGCTGAACAGGTTTTAGAAGCAAAATCTCTTCCCCAGGGAACCAGTGCCCAGTTAGCGGAGCTTGTGGCTCTGACCCGAGCTCTAGAGTTAAGCAAAGGGCAGCGAGTGAATATCTACACTGATTCTAAGTATGCTTATTTGATTTTACATGCTCATGCTGCAATATGGAAAGAAAGACAGTTTAAAACAGCAACAGGAGAACCTATTAAGCATTTCAGAGAGATTGAGAGACTTTTAACTGCTATCTATTGTCCTAAAGAAGTAGCGGTTATGCATTGCAAAGGGCACAACAGGGATGGGAGTAAAGTAGCTGCCGGTAACCTGCTGGCTGATTCTCAAGCCAAAAAAGCGGCACTTTACGAAACCCCCTCCCTACAGACGCCTTTGATCTGGACAGGTCCTGTGGAACAGGAAAAACCACAATATACTGAGGAAGAATTAGAAAGATATGAGAAAAGAGGAGCAAAGATTACTGATAAAGGATGGTTACAGTCCGAGGATGGACGATTAATAATTCCTGAAAATGCTCAGTGGAAAATTCTTAAGGGTTTTCATTTGGGTGTAGAAAGTACTTACCAGATGGCTTCTCGTTTGTTTGAAGGTAAAAATATAATGAAAACTTTAAAGAACATTATCAAACGGTGTGAGGTATGTCAGAAAAATAACCCAAAGACTGAAAAGCTAGCAAAATCTGGATTATAACGAAAGGGAAAGTATCCTGGAGAAGACTGGGAAATTGATTTTACTCATATGCCAAAAGCTAATGGATATTCTTGCTTACAAGTTTGGGTGGATACTTTTACTGGATGGATTGAGGCGTTCCCCTGTCGTAGTGAACAGGCTAAGGAGGTTATAAAGATTTTAATCCATGAAATTATCCCCAGGTTTGGGCTGCCACGGAGCCTTCAGAGCGACAATGGTTCTGCCTTTAAAGCTGCTGTAACTCAGGGGGTGTCTAAATCTCTAGGAATAGAGTATCACTTACACTGTTCCTGGAGACCCCAATCCTCAGGAAAGGTTGAAAAAGCTAATGACATTATCAAAAGACATCTGCGCAAATTAACTCAAGAAACGCAAGACAACTGGATTAAAGTCCTACCCATAGCTTTAATGAGGGCTCGAACTGCCCCAAAAAAGGAGGGACTGCCCCCCTTTGAATGTATTTATGGAAGGCCTTTCTTACGCACAGACATTGTTATAGATCCTGAGGCCGTAGAGTTAACTAATTATGTAACTCAACTCTCAGCTTTTCAACAGGCATTAAAAGAACTCCGGGAGACGACTCCTGACCCAGCCTCTGAATCCAGCAAGCCTCTATTTGAGCCAGGAACCGAGGTCCTCATAAAAACATTGGGATCTGGGGGCTCATCCCTCGAGCCCCTCTGGGAAGGCCCTTACCAGGTTATTCTTTCTTCTCCCACAGCTGTCAAAGTCCCAGGAATTGATTCGTGGGTACATCACACTCGAGTCAAGAGGTGGCACCCTGACCAGAACTAAGTGATGTCATTTTATGTTTTTACTTTCTATGCTCTGACTTTGTATGTTTCAGATGGGCCTGATAATCTATGTGAGCCTACTTCTGCTGACTCCAGAAATCCTGAGTCTGCCCTTTGATCCTCAAGACAATGCCTTCCTGTCCTGGGCTCACTCCTATGCTGCATTCCACAATCGGTCTAACTGCTGGGTCTGCGGAGCACTCCCCTCTTCATCAGTGGAAGGCTTCCCGTGGTGGACATCTCCACTTCAAGGAAAAGACTTTCTCCAAGTCTGCGAATACCTTCGACAACAATCACATGTGATGCCTCTTCTTCGTCTGATGACATCTAACAGCCCTAGAATAGACTGGTGCAATACTTTGTACCTTAACTATGGACATAACGTGACTTTTAATACAGATTGTTTTGTTTTTGCTGTTTGCTCCCTGCATCTGTAACTGTGTAACTGGATTTGTTTCTAGTCGCGTGAAAGCTTTTAAGTTACAAATGGTTGTTCAAACTCCTGCTATCACTGCAGCTTCTTCCGACTACTATTTGGGGCCCCTGGATCAGACATCCTCATTATGAGGATTAGGAGAATATGTTGCCTCACCAATTTAGGGACAACGCCCCTTGTCAGCTCGGAAGCAGTTATGAAATGGAAACGACGCCCCTTTTCCCTAGGCAACATAATTCTCCTAAAAGAAAAGGGGAGAATGAGAGGGTAACAGGCAGGAAGGCCAGGGGTCTCCAAATGGAGGAAAGAGGCTGTAAGTGCCAGACATTTTTATCTCTCTTAAATGGCAAGAAGAAACAAACCAGCGATCTGTTTTTCATTCTCTATACAAATTTAAAAGGAGGTTTCTCTTAACATTCTGTGTTGCCATGACACCTGGTCTCACCTAAAGCTAACCACTCTCAAACTTTGAGTTAACCAATACATGCCTTTTTCGTATGGAAATGTGGTCTTAAGCTATGTTAATGAACCCCAGACTCAATCTTCAAGTTGGTTCCGCTAAACGGCCTAACTTACTTCCTCAGGTATTGTTCTCCTAATCTATGTAAACGGAACTATTTGTTGGTATTCTGCCCTTCTAAAAGATTCAAGTCAATCGTTTTATGGCCTGGGATGAATTATCTGATGCCATTCTAAATTTTATGACATTCCTTTCATTTCATTAACAGACTGTGAGTGACTATATAACATACAGCTAAAGACTAGGAGGGGGGTACTCTTTTGCCCCCTTTTGATGCCTATGTCAGAAGCTTTCTCTATACTTTAATAAAACTTTATAACACAAAAGCTCTGAGCGATCCAGCCTCGTCTCTGGCCCCGGATTGAATTCGTCTCCTCCGGAGGCCAAGAATCCCGCGTCTTATCGTTCAGCAACAACCTTTCATGACCATGGATAAAAGTGAACTGGTACAGAAAGCCAAGCTCGCCGAGCAGGCCGAGCGCTACGATGACATGGCTGCGGCCATGAAGGCGGTCACGGAGCAGGGGCATGAGCTTTCCAACGAGGAGAGAAACCTGCTGTCGGTCGCCTACAAGAATGTGGTCGGTGCCCGCCGTTCGTCCTGGCGTGTCATCTCCAGCATCGAACAGAAAACTGAGCGGAACGAGAAGAAGCAGCAGATGGGCAAAGAGTACCGCGAGAAGATCGAGGCCGAGCTGCAGGACATCTGCAACGACGTGCTGGAGCTGTTGGATAAATACCTTATTCCCAATGCTACACAGCCAGAAAGTAAGGTGTTCTACTTGAAAATGAAAGGCGATTATTTTAGATATCTTTCTGAGGTGGCATCTGGAGACAATAAACAAACCACTGGGCGGAGCGGCTGTAGCCTGTGAGCTGCGAGATCCAGGGACAGAGTCTCAGCCTCGCCGTTGCCGCCCAGAGACTGCTGATCCCCGTCCGTCCGTCGCCACCTACTCCGGACACAGAACATCCAGTCATGGATAAAAACGAGCTGGTACAGAAGGCCAAACTGGCTGAGCAGGCTGAGCGATATGATGACATGGCAGCCTGCATGAAGTCTGTAACTGAGCAAGGAGCTGAATTATCCAATGAGGAGAGGAATCTTCTCTCAGTTGCTTATAAAAATGTTGTAGGAGCCCGTAGGTCATCTTGGAAGGTCGTCTCCAGTATTGAGCAAAAGACGGAAGGTGCTGAGAAAAAACAGCAGATGGCTCGAGAATACAGAGAGAAAATAGAGACCGAGCTAAGAGATATCTGCAATGATGTACTGTCTCTTTTGGAAAAGTTCTTGATCCCCAATGCTTCACAAGCAGAGAGCAAAGTCTTCTACTTGAAAATGAAAGGAGACTACTACCGCTACTTGGCTGAGGTTGCGGCTGGTGATGACAAGAAAGGGATTGTGGATCAGTCACAGCAAGCATACCAAGAAGCTTAACTTCTCTGTGTTCTATTATGAGATTCTGAACTCCCCTGAGAAAGCCTGCTCTCTTGCAAAGACAGCA
Source organism: Cervus elaphus (assembly GCF_910594005.1). Lineage (NCBI taxonomy): Eukaryota > Metazoa > Chordata > Mammalia > Artiodactyla > Cervidae > Cervus > Cervus elaphus. The sequence continues at coordinate 418,461 of NW_025316694.1, read as the reverse complement.
TTTGATGAAGCCATTGCTGAACTTGATACATTAAGTGAAGAGTCATACAAAGACAGCACGCTAATAATGCAGTTACTGAGAGATAATTTGACATTGTGGACATCGGATACCCAAGGAGACGAAGCTGAAGCAGGAGAAGGAGGGGAAAATTAACCGGCCTTCCAACTTTTGTCTGCCTCATTCTAAAATTTACACAGTAGACCATTTGTCATCCATGCTGTCCCACAAATAGTTTTTTGTTTACGATTTATGACAGGTTTATGTTACTTCTATTTGAATTTCTATATTTCCCATGTGGTTTTTATGTTTAATATTAGGGGAGTAGAGCCAGTTAACATTTAGGGAGTTATCTGTTTTCATCTTGAGGTGGCCAATATGGGGATGTGGAATTTTTATACAAGTTATAAAGGTTTGGCATAGTACTTTTGGTACATTGTGGCTTCACAAGGGCCAGTGTTAAAACTGCTTCCATGTCTAAGCAAAGAAAACTGCCTGCATATTGGTATGTCCTGGTGGGGAATAAAAGGGATAATTGGTTCCAGTCACAGGTGGTGTGTGGGTACTTCTTAGGTTTGGAGCACTTACAAAGCTGTAGTAGAAATGGATATCCCATGGATATTGCATGTTAAACCATGTGTTATCTGTGGAATACTCAGACGCAGTGTGCACACTGTTGACTGCAGCTACAGAAGTGTTCCTTTAGTTGTGACCCAATTTACTCTGGATAAGGGCAGAAACGGTTCACATTCCATTATTTGTAAAGTTACCTGCTGTTTGCTTTCATTATTTTTGCTACACTCATTTTATTTGTATTTAAATGTTTTAGGCAACCTAAGAACAAATGTACAAGTAAAGATGCAGTAAAAATGAATTGCTTGATATTCATTACTTCATGTATATCAAGCACAGCAGTAAAACAAAAACCCATGTATTTAACTTTTTTTAGTTTTTTTTTTGCTTTTGTGATTTTTTTTTTTTTGATACTTGCCTAACATGCATGTGCTGTAAAAAATAGTTAACAGGGAAATAACTTGAGATGATGGCTAGCTTTGTTTAATGTCTTATGAGATTTTCATGAACAATCCAAGCATAATTGTTAAGAACACGTGTATTAAGTTCATGTAAGTGGAATAAAAGTTTTATGAATGGACTTTTCAAAAAATAAAAATAAACAAACCACTGTGTCCCAGCAGGCTTACCAAGAAGCATTTGAAATTAGTAAGAAAGAAATGCAGCCTACACACCCCATTCGACTGGGCCTGGCACTTAATTTCTCCGTCTTTTATTATGAGATTCTAAACTCTCCTGAAAAGGCTTGCAGCCTGGCAAAAATGGCGTTTGATGAGGCGATTGCTGAGTTGGACACGCTGAATGAAGAGTCCTACAAAGACAGCACCCTGATCATGCAGCTGCTGAGGGACAATCTCACTCTGTGGACGTCGGAAAACCAGGGAGACGAAGGAGATGCTGGGGAGGGAGAGAACTAATGTCTACCATGCTTCGTGATCTCTTCAGTGTCACTCTGTACCCTCCACATATATCCCTTTGTGCGATAAAAAAAAAAAAAAAAAAGAAACGTACGTCGACTTTCAATTTTTCACAGCCTCAGCCTAGCAAAAATGGTCCATGGGATGAACAGCTGGTATTTGTATCTAAAATTCAGATTGGTCACATAAATGCCACGGCATTCTGAAGTTTTGATTTTGATTAACATTGACAGGATTACTATGTGTTTCATTTTTAAAAAAAAATAACAAAACTGAACACTGTGATTATGGGGTTTTGTAATTCAGCAGAACTCTTACTGCTAGAAAAAAAAATAGACCTGAATTATGTGTAACTTTTTGGAAAGTTAAATTTGATTCAAAACAGTTGTCCCTGAAATACAGTTCCATTGTAAAGTTGTACAGAAAGTTATAGATTCTATTGTGACACTGGGACTTGGAGTGGGTCACCTCTCGTTTGGCATTCGAGTTTTACAGTAATTTCTAGTGATTCTGCCCATTCTGATCAGGGCTTTTAGACACTTGGTATGTTGGGGCTTGTTGCCACTGAAAAGTTCGTGACCACAGATGGCCACAGTGTCTTCCTCCATGGAAACTCGAAGCCAGAAATGAACATTCCTGGCGGCAGATAACTGGGTTATGACAGCATGCAAAGGTCCAGTGCTCATAGACCACCTGTGACTCCAGCCCCTTCCCCTATATAGCAGCATGTTTGCTGATTGGCAGCTTGTGCTTAGGTAGTGGAATCTGTTTTCCCTGTAACCATGAGCTCAAGATGGGAAAAAAAAAAGCCGTGTATCTTATGAATGGCCTTATCTGTTTCCTGGGTAATACCTTTAAGAATAATGTTCTGCAGAGATTGTCTTTCACTTGAGGAGTTAAGTACTCAGTGTTTGGGTTCTTCCTAGCTCGGGGCTTTAAAATTTTGAAATCTAAACATTCTTTCCCACAGTCCTTTTTGACTGTTAACTTTAGTCTTCTCTAAATTTCTGTCCTGCTTCCGTACATTTTTTTCTTTGTGCATTCTCTCTCTTTGCCTTTTGTTCATGATTTAGTACTAGATGGGCAGGGACAGGGGGCCCATAGGGGGGGTGAGGGATGTTGGCGAGCACTTTGGTGAGCCAGCCTTGCTTCAGAGAGTTGAAAAGAGCTTCCCACGTTTCAGCTCTGTCTTCTTCCAGTTCTCAGCACGGTGGTTGCTCTTCAGTCACACCAAGATCTGACTCCAAAAAGTATTTTTAAATACCCATGGTTTCTCTTTATATTGCAGCCAACCCTGATAATGCTTGTTAGCACCTGTCACCAGCTCTCCCAAGGGTACCCATCCCGTCAAGTTCACAGACAAATGTCAGGGAAGTTGCATGAACACAGCGATGGGGAGAGTCAGGAATAGCCCGGCCTACCAGTCTCAGTCTCCACCTTCCTCCCCGAACATTCCACGTAGCCGTAGTGTCCCATCTGTTTGTCCATCTGCTGAAATAAGAAAAGAAACATTCATGCACTGATTTCAAACAAACCAAAAGGAAAAAAAGAAAAAAAAAAAAAAAACCTCTCTCCTTTCTAGCTGAACAAAAATGTGCAGTTAATACTTGCCGCTTGAAAATGCAGTAGTGAATGTGGAACGAGCCTGTCTGTATATCTGGTAGCTCTCTTGCTTTGTTTTTCCTCACCAGTATTCTGCCTCACGTTTGCTTCTGTGATGGTTATATTGCCTAGCAAGCACACCCGTGGTTGTGAAAATAGTATAGCAAAAAAGAAAAAAACCCGGTTATTGATGTACTAGATTTGTGTATGTCTTTTAAACAGTTCTAGTTTCCACCTTACACGGAATAATCAGGAAAAGTGTAAAAACTTAAAAGTGAAATAAAAATTTTATCAGTTAGTTGGCTGATGCAAAAAAAAAAAAAAAAAAAAGATAAACGGAAAAGACTTTTCTAAGCTTACCCATAAACAATTTTTTTGTTTGTTTGTTATCTGGTAAGCTGGTACCAGATTGGAATTTAGTCTCCTCTCTAGGTTAAGAGAACACACTTTTCTTAGAATGCAGCTTTCAATCACAGATTATTAATTTCTTTACCTTTCAGTGATTTATCTTTGTTTTTATAATTTTCTTTTTTTTTTTTTTTACTTCGGTAAAGTAAATAACCATTGTTTAAGATTATGGTACATGTAGGATGGACCAAGCTTTCCCCGCTCCTACAAATTCTCTTAACCCCTCCTATTCTTCTGATGGGACCAAGGTCTCACTTCCCTCCAGAGGGACAATCCAAGCTTTTTTATCAGCTGATCTGCCCCTGGTATCAGAGTCAATTTGAGCACTGTTTGGTCTATAATTTAGGCATGAAACTATGACTACCTAAAGGAAAGATGACTTTTTGATGCAGGATGGCCATGATAGTCCTTGGACTTCAGAGAAAATTGGTTAAAATGAAACTTTTCTTCCCCCCCCCCTTGGAAACTGCAAAGCTGGTTCTTTTAGCATATGCAATTGAAAATATCTAGGTTGTTAGGTCAGTTTTCATTCCAGTCCCAAAGAAAGGCAATGACAAAGAATGTTCAAACTGCTGCACAGTTGCACTCATCTCACACACTAGTAAAGTAATGCTCAAAATTCTCCAAGCCAGGCTTCAACAATACATGTGCTGTGAGCTTCCAGATGTTCAAGCTGGATTTAGAAAAGGCAGGGGAACCAGAGATCAAATTGCCAACATCCACTGGATCAAGGAAAAAGCAAGAGAGTACCAGAGAAACACCTATTTCTGCTTTATTGACTGTGCCAAAGCCTTTGACTGCATGTATCACAATAAACTGGGGAAAATTCTGAAAGAGATGGGAATACCAGCCCACCTGACCTGCCTCTTGAGAAACCTGTATGCAGCTCAGGAAGAAACAGAACTGGACCTGGAACAACAGACTGGTTCCAAACAGGAAAAGGAGTATGTCAAGGCTGCATACTGTCACCTTGCTTATTTAACTTATATGCAGAGTACATCGTGAGAAATGCCGGGCTGGATGAAGCACAAGCTGGAATCAAAACTGCCAGGAGAAATATCAATAACGTCAGATAGGCAGATGACACCACCCTTATGGCAGAAAGGGAAGAAGAACTATAGAGCCTCTTGACGAGAGGGAAAGCGGAGAGTGTAAAAGCTACCTTAAAGCTCAACATTCAGAAAACGAAGATCATTGTATCTGGCCTCATCACTTCATGGCAAATAGATGGGCAAGCAGTGGAAACAGTGGCAGACCTTATTTTGGGGGGGCTCGGACATCACTGCAGATGGTGACTGCAGGCATGAAATTAAAAGATGCTTGCTACTGCTGCTGCTAAGTCACTTCAGTCATGTCTGACTCTGTGCGACCCCACAGGTGGCAGCCCACCTGGCTCCCCCATCCCTGGGATTCTCCAGGCAAGAAGACTGGAGTGGGTTGCCATTTCCTTCTCCACTGCAGGAAGGTGAAAAGTGAAAGTGAAGTTGGTCAGTCGTGTCCGACTCTTAGCGACCCCATGGACTGCAACCTACCAGGCTAGTCTCTCCATGGGATTTTCCAGGCAAGAGTACTGGAGTGGGTTGGCATTGCCCTCTCCGAAAAGATGCTTTACGGCTTGTGCCTTAGCCAGACTACTTTGGGTTAGAGGGCGTTTTTGAGGAGATCGAGTGGGGAGCAAATCAGAAGGCTGTGGTAGGTGTCCTGGTATACGATCTCAGGACCTGAACAAGGATGGCCGTGGGGATGGAGAGAAGGAGCTGCAACGGAGAAAGATTTTAGTGGATATGACTTCACAGCTCAGTAGTTAATTACAGACAGGGGAAATATGAGCAAGAGGCAAAGAATGACGGCAGGCTTCTAGTCTAAGGAACTGACAGCAAAGCCTGGAACCATACTTGCGTGGTTGAGATTCAATGAGTAACTTGTGCTCAAGCAACTTTCTCCAAGGGGAGTAATTCCACCATTAAACTGTAGAAATACTGTTCCTGGGCCCTCACACGTGCAAGTCCCTGAGCACTTGGCATTTCATGAGAATGACGATCGCTCTTTATCTGGTCATCCAGGAAGGCTGTGGGCTTAGGAGCGAGGATGGGCGTGTTTTAAATAAAGGGTGTTGAGAGCCTTGCAGGATCTTGGGCAGTCAAATAGCTTCCTGAGCACTGACATTTATTTCTTAATTTTTAAATTTACAATTCATCCAAATCTTGCAGTCCAAAACAAACAAACAAAACATGTGAAAACATCACAGAAAAATAATATCTGAAAATATCTGATCGCCCTGTGATTCGTAGGGGATAAGCCTAAACTGCCCTTGAAATTGAGGGACTAGTGAATATTGGCCCTCAGATCTCATCATAATCAACGATGAGCAACTTTTTAAGAATTGCCAGAAGTATTTTCAAGTTCGCTGACTTCTCCTGAAGTCAAGATTGCTAGCTGTGATGATTTAAAAATCACTAATTGATAAACACCAATACAATTAATTAACATCCACATAGCCAATGTCTGCGGAGCCAGGCATAACAGAGTCTAAATTAATCAGATGGGATTCCTATTTTGCAGTGCAGTTGATGAGACAAGTTACACAAGATAGGAGATAATATAAATGAAAAGTGAAGCTATATGAGCAGTGCTTTGGGGAATAAACACTGATATGTAAATCGTCACTTCTGTGAAGGATTATTTCATAGATCCAGCCTATGATTTCCTAATCTGTTCATAGACGTCAGTGTTTAAGTAAGGGATTTTACTCCAGATGGAGCAAAGTGTGAATTTTCCAGATCAGTCAAATTGAATCCTTCAAGAAACAAATAATTTTTTGAGTCAACTTCTCTTAGAGATCTCTGAAAATTGAATTCTACATTACAAAAACTTCCAACATTTCTGCCTGGAAAAATCAGAGTAGATGGAGCTGTGGTAGCCATTAGGAATATTCATAAGTATCCAGCCCATGGAGGACTGCACTTCCCCACTCCCTTGGAAATGAAGTGTGATCACTGACTATCTTTGGCCGGCGAAATATGCATCTAAGTGTCTCTGTCACTTCTGTTAGACGCTTCAAGGGTCAGCATGTAAGCCACACATTCCCCTCCTGGCCACTGTACTTATTATGCAAAATGTCTGTGCAAATAAAGCCTCCCTCAGACTGGGTCTCTGAGACAGGAAAGGGCAGAGACCCCTGCTGTCCCACACTGACCACGTAAGTAGCATGAGCTAAAAGTTAGCTTTAATTGTTTTAAGCTCAGAGTGTTGGGGGTGGGGGGGTGGGGGGGTGGATTCATTCCTGAAGGGATACCTAGCCTGTATTACATTGGAATTCTATCTAACCATTAACGGACAGAGCAAGGTCATTAACATCATGGCGTTGTTTGAAAGTGGACACTTCACATTAAAATCTAGATTTCTGGCGCCTGTTGGCAAAAACCCTGACATGTTTGTACATGGTTGATCCCTTGAGCACATCAACAAGCAGGTATATATTCTCCAGCTCATGACAGCCCTCGTGACTCACTATGACCATACCTGAGCAGTCTTCCTCCCTGAGGCGGGGTGTAGATATTTGACTTTCATCCTCTATCCTAAACGGTCTAAGCATCATACACGTACTGTGCTGACTGTGGTCCACTAGATTGCATCTCATTTCCAGTTACAAACTTCAGTGACACTTGTAGCAACACAAAAAAGTACAAATATCCTCAATACAGCACAACGAAATCTCTTAAGAAAAGAGATTTTGGAATTCAGTTTCCTAGGTTCAAATACCGGCTCTACCATTTTCTATCTGTATCTGGATGGCCTTGCCAGAAGAGCACTCAGCTTTCAGCAAGGTACCACCTGCCCCAAACATCCACTTGTCCAGCAGACTAACAAAAACATGTTAGGAAGCACACATTCTTCCTTATTTATTTATTTATTTATTTATTTATTTATTTACCTTTTGGATCCTAGCTCGCCAACCAAGAACGAAACCTGCGCCCCGCCCTCTGCATTGGAAGCATGGAGTCTTAACCCCTGAACTGCCCGCGAAGTCCAAGGAAGCACACATTCTAGAGGGACAAATTCAGCATTGAAAACAACCTTTATCCTGTGCTCCTGCTCAGTCGCTCAGTCGTGTCCAACTCTTTGTGACCCCCATGGACTGTAGCCCACAAAGTTCCTCTGTCCATGGCATTTCACAGGCAAAAATACTGGAGTGGATTGCCAAGTCCTACTCCAGGGGATCTTCCCAAGCCAGGGATCGAACCTGGGTCTCCCGCACTGCAGGCAGACGCTTTCCCATCTGAGCCACCAGGGAAGCCCCTCGCTAGGTACCTGGAGAGGGGGAGGCGGGCGAGGCGCAAGGCACGCCCTGCGGGCCACCGGCCGGATTTCGACCACCACCACCGCCGCCGCGTCCCGCCCGCGGGCCTCGACCCTGCCGGGCCCGTGACGCATGGGGGCCCCCAGTGCGCCGGTCGACCGCCGCCCGGAGGTCCCCGCCGACGCCAAAAGACCACCCCCACATCCCCCCGAAACGGGCAGAGCCCTCCCCCACCACCTCCTACACCGGTACGGCCGCCCCCCAGGGACCCCGTCCTCTCCCCTCAACCACCGGGGCCCCCTACCCGCGCCCGCGGCCCAGGCACCCTCCTCCCTCCACCACCAAGGGCAGAGAGGACGGGAAGCGTGGCGCCAAGCGGGCAGGGACACGACAGAGGTGACAGGGCGAGAGACAAGACAGCCGCGCGAGGCGTGGGGAGGGGTGGCCGGGAGCAAGCCCGGAGGCTCGGAGGGCGTGAGGAGGCGTCTGGCGACCGCGCGGCAGGCCCAGAGCAGCGGACGACGACCGGCTGAGGCAAACAGGTCCAGGGCCAGCGGCGGGACGCGTCGGGCAGGCAAGCGGCCCAGCGACGGGGAGCCGCCAGCCGTCAGGCCGCACAGCCCGCAAGACGCGACCGGAGGATCCGCGCCGTGCGGTCTGCGGCTGGGGGGAAGGCAGCCATGGCCGGCGCCGCGGGCATGGCGCCTGCGGTGGGGTGGGGGCGAGCTGAGCACCTCCCACCACCCCCCCACCCCACCCCACCCCACCCCAACCCTCGGACCCAACCTCGAGGGAACTTGGCGGGGAGGTCGGGCGGAAGAGGGACACCGGAGACGCCGCCACCGGGCGCGGGGCAAGGGTGGCGGGGCGCCCGGCCGAGGATGGAGGGGCGGGCGGGAAGGCGGAGGAGAGCTGTCTTTCCCACCAGACCCGCACTCTGCACGCCGCCCCCCACCTTCTCCCGCGGCCCTTCTTCCCCTACCACCAGAAATGCCACCGGACCCGACCGCCCGCCCGGCGCGCGGCGCCTTCCAGACGTCTTTCCCTCCCTTACCTTCCCATCCGGCGCCTCTGGGGTGGAGGAGAGGCTCAGGAGCCAAGCAGGGCGAGGAGAGACCACCGCGCCGCTCTCAGAACCGACCACATTAATGATCCTTCCGCAAGTTCAACTACGGAAAACTTGTCAGCTGATCTGTCTATAATTCAGGGATAAAACTATGACTACAGAAAGGAAAGATGACCTGACCTAGGATGGCCATGATGTTCTATAGAACCAGAGAAAACTGGTTAAAATAAAAAAAAAATTATCTTGGAAACTGTAAAGCTGGTTCTTTTGCATATCAATTAAAAACAGAGCTTGTTAAAAAGGCCTGCCTAGGGCAAAGCTTGAAGTTAACCATTTTCTTAGAAAACAATGCCCACTTTGCCTGAGACCTCAGCCTTGGGCAAATGAGAACTTCAACACCCCCCTCCTCCCCAAATAAAGGGAAGTCAAAGAGATATTTTCAATCTTAGGCGGAAAACTAGAAGATCTCTGTGTGGATTTCTGTATGTCTCAGTGTGAGTCTTCTGTTTTTTGATAATATTGCTGAAGCTGTGAGTGAGTTCTTATTTAAATAATCTAAAGAAAAAGAAGCCCTCACAAGTCAAATAGCTCTAAATACAAGAAAAAAATTGACCTAAATGAATTTTGCATTCATGTGAATTGGGAAATAGTCAATATTAAATATCTAGTATTTTATTTTTTTCACTACTCTAATATAGACATGTCTAAGAGTCATTAACATTAAGCATAAACTTTTCATAGTGCCTAGGTTTATTATAAGTTAAATATTGCTATATTGTTATATCTCTCACAAACTGGTCAACAAAGAAAGTACCTCTAAAAACAAACAAACAAAAAAACTCCTAAAAAATGTAAATGAGATATGAGCTTTTAGATAAACTATTACAAATAATTATACTTTAAAATATCTGTCTATAGTAGTCTCGATTGAAGGCAGAGGAGAAGGGGACAACAGAGGATAAGATGGTTGGAGATCATCACTGACTCGATGGACATGAGGTTGAGCAAGCCCCGGGAGTTGGTGATGGACAGGGAAGCCTGGCAGCCTGCAGTCCATGGGGTCGCAAAGAGTCAGACGCAACTGAACTGAACTGAACTTACAATAGTTTCTCCAGATTTTGGTTACCTGAATTTCTATGGTTGTGCTAAAAACAAGTGATGACAGTGTATTGAATAGCTAGGTCATTTCATAAATTAAGGTTCTGAAACATTCACTACTTGATAGGACCTTCCTCTTACACAGAAACTCTAAAGAGATTTTGACTATCCATGAATAGTGTCTGGTGCCATGCTGAGATGTGCAGTGTAAGAAAGCAATTTTTTTTTTTAGATAGTATCACTGATACCAATCAGTTCACCAATGTGTAAAATGCCAATATGAAAGTCAGTTCTTTGTTGCTTAAGGAAAAATGTATGACTTGTTATTAAAGAAGGTACAAGGAATGAAATCGCATTTTATGAAGGAAAAAGAAGTAGTTCTGACTTACAGGTGGCAGTTTCAGGATGGGAGAAGCAAAGGAATGGGTACAGAATGGGATAAGGAGGTTTTATGGAAAGTGGACCCCCAGAAAAGAGTTTGTGCCTAGTACAAGGTTTCTTGAGATGTTGAACTGCCTTTGCTAGTGGATTTTAAGTTTCTTTACCTCTTAAATGATCTGTCCTAGATTTACCTTTGAAATCTTTTGTTAACTTTGGCTAAGTGGATAAATATTCTTTCACAGCCTACCTGACTGTCATAAACCCTTTTGATATTTATGAACAAACCTTCCTAAATAATTGACTTCTAGCTAACTTTGGGATGCTTCAGAGGGCCCCTGAGACCTCCCAAAGAGAGATATTAAACAACCTGAGTTCGTTTGGCATGTTAAACTACATGGGAAGTGCTGTCAGAAGGAGTGATGAATCTTCCCAAGTTATATGGTGGATGTTACTGTAAGGTATAGTTTGGGCTGAGGCAGAAAAGAAGGAGAGAGAGATAGCATTTGTAGTTGGTCAGGGGGTGATAAGTCCCCTGGGCAGGGGGTAATAAGTTCCAGATAGATACAACTGGCCTGGAGCCTCAGGGTGGGACCTAAAGTTCGATTTTGTTTTCTCTGAAGTTAAATGATACAAGCAAGGGCCTTTGAGACTGTTGTTTTCTTTCCTTAGCCCAAAGACTCCTTCAGTTACTAATGTAGATATCCTAGAAACTATTTGACATCCATGAAAATCTGATATGTCCTGGTAAAATGCTGTCAGTTATAATTCTAGTTATCATATTAAAGTGTTTCAAGTCACAGCAGTGACCAGATTTACTTTGTCAATTTCTATCTAATCAGGTTTTAAACATGCCTTCCATGGTTTCACACTGATGCATTTGCAAAAATACTGCTACTTCAAGATACATGGAAAAGACTTTCCTAAGCTTACCCATAAACAACGGTTTTTGTTTGTTATCTGGTAAGCTGGTACCAGACTGGAATTTAGTCTCCTTACTAGGTTAAGAGAACAAATTTTTCTTAGAATGCAGCTTTCAATCACAGGTGATGAATTTATTTACCTTTCAGTGATTTATATTTGTTTTTATCATCTGTTTTTACTTCTGTAAAGTAAATAAGCATTATTTAAGATTATGGTACATGTAGGATGGACCAAGCTTTCCCCACTCCTGCAAATTCCCTTAAGCCCTCAGATTCTTCTCATGGGACCAAGGTCTCACTTTCCTCCAGAGGGGCAATCCAAGCTTTTTATCAGCTAGCTGATCTGCCCCTGATATCAGAGCCAATTTGAGCATGAGTTGGTCTATAATTTAGGCATGAAACTATGATTACATAAAAGAAAGATGACTTTTTGATGGAGGATGGCCATGATATTCCTTGGACTTCAGAAAAAATTGGTTAAAATGAAACTTTTTTCCTTGGAAACTGCAAAGGCAGTTCTTTTAGCATATGCAATTGAAAACATCTAGGTTGTTAGGTCAGTTTTCATTCCAGTCTCAAAGAAAGGCAATGACAAAGAATGTTCAAACTGTCACACAACTGGACTCATCTCACAGGCTAGTAAAGTAATGCTCAAAATTCTCCAAGCCAGGCTTCAGCAATACGTCAGCCGTGAAATTCCAAATGTTCAAGATGGATTTAGAAAAGGCAGAGGAACCAGAGATCAAATTGCCAACATCCACTGGATCATTGAAAAAGCAAGAGAGTTCCAGAAAAACACTTATTTCTGCTTTATTGATTATGCCAAAGCCTTTGACTACATGTATCACAATAAACTGGGGAAAATTCTGAAAGAGATGGGAATACCAGACCACCTGACCTGCCTCTTGAAAGACCTATATGCAGGTCAGGAAGAAACAGAACTGGACCTGGACCAACAGACTGGTTCTAAATAGGAAAAGGAATATGTCAAGGCTGTATATTGGCACCCTGCTTATTTAACTTATATGCAGAGTGCATTGTGAGAAATGCTGGGCTGGATGAAGCACAAACTGGAATCAAGATTGCTGGGAGAAATATCAATAACCTCAGATATGCAGATGACACCACCCTGATGGCAGAAAGTGAAGAACTAAAGAGTCTCTTGATGAAAGAGAAAGAGGAGAGTGAAAAAGTTAGCTTAACGCTCAGCATTCAGAAAACTAAGATCATTGCATCCAGTCTCATCACTTCTCGTCAAATAGATGGGAAAACAGTGGAAACAGCGGCAGACTTTATTTTTCGGGGCTCGGAAATCATTGCAGATGGTGACTGCAGCCATGAAATTAAAAGATGCTTACGATTTGGAAGGAACGTGATAACCAAGCTAGACAGCATATTAAAAAGCTGAGACGTTGCTTTGCCAACAAAGATCCGTCTAGTCAAGGCTAAGGTTTTTCCATGTCATGTATGGATGTGAAAGATGGACTATAAAGAAAGTTGACAGCCAAAGATATGATGCTTTTGCACTGTGGTGCTGAAGAGGATGCTTGAAGGTCGCTTAGACTATAAGAAGACCCAACCACTCCATCCTAAAGGAAATCAAGTCTGAATATACATTGGAAAGACTAATATTGAACCTGAAACTCCAATACTTTGGCCACTAGATGCGAAGAGCTGACTCTTTTGGAAGTTGCTTTGATTTGCCTGTGAGTGTGGGAGCCCTACCTGGGCACAGGGCCTCAGGGGCCATTGCCGCTGAATCATGACCTCCACGCAAGTGCATTCCAGCTGTGTGACACTCAGCACGCAGGAGACTGGGAAAGCTATCTTCCTTGGAGGAAGGAAAGGCATACACAGAGAGTGTGTTTTCAGGCCTCTATTTGCAGCAAGTGTTTTGCTTCTCAGATGTCAGACCTGCAGGCCTACCCCGAGGACCTCAATTCCAGAGTCAGGGCCGTGTGTCTCCCTACACATTCCGAGCCTTGCAAACACATTCCTGGGTCAGAGAGGTGCTGCCCATGAGGAAGAAGGCTGCGGGAGTGTGTCTGAGGGGGCCAGGTGCCATGCTGGGGTCACCTGGTCGAGGGCACCTTGCACATCCATTGGGCCCCAGGCGAGCAGTTATGGACTTGCCCCTTGCTTGAGATATCCCAAAGCAAGGAGCAATGCTAGCTGTATCAGAAGGAGGAAAACAGCAATGGGATGGATTTTCAAGCAGTTGCTAGGTCACACTGTGTTAGGGCTCCCCAGGAGACATGTGAGAATTTTGGCCCCTAGGCCCGGTATCCAGGGGTGTGCACAGGGTGTTTTCCCCGCAGGACCCAAGAATGTTCCAGACAGACCTAGGCTCAACAGCTGTTGCTAGGCTGCACTGCTTCAGGCACACCGAGAGAAGCAGGCACACTGTGGCCCCGAGGTCCGGTATGCAGGTTCACATACGGGGTGTGTCCCCGTAGGAGCCAAGAATTTTCCTGACAGTCCTAGGCCCCCTAGAGCTCTCAGGTCTGCTCAGAGGACTGAAGTTCCAGAGGCAGGGTCATGTATCTCCCCTTCCCTTTGCGATCCTTGCAAAGACATTCCAAGCTGATAGTGGTACTGCCCATGAAGAAGCAAGCAGTGGGAGTATGTTTGACATGACTGGGTGCCTTGATGGGCTCAGCTCCTCAAGGGGCCTTTCCTTTCAAAGTAGGCCCCATGTCCGCTTGGGGAGGGGGTTGGGCCCTCTTCCCTCCACACTGCCAAAGGGTGGAGCAAAGCTAGCTGTCAGAGGTAAGAAAGGAGCAATTGGATGGATTTTCAAGCTCTCGCTAGGCTGTACTGCTTCAAGGCCCACTCGAGCAAAACAGGTGCTCTGTGGCCCCTAGGTCGGGTATGCAGGTTCACACACAGGGTGTGTTCCCGTCAAAGTCAAGAATTTTCTGACAGACCTAGGCTCACTAGAGTTGTCCTACAAAGCAAAGGGGACAGAAGAGATGTGTGGAGGTGGGTCTGCCTTTCCCTGTGAGTGTGGGGCTACTCCCTATGGCCCCAAGTTCAGGGATAACTGCCACTAAGAAAGGAACTCCAAGAAGGAACTCCAAGAAGCGCTTTTACAGGAGGCTGGGACAGGGAGTTCGCAGGCTGCAGGGAAAGGGAGCCTTCTTCCGGGAAGAAGAGGCAGCCACCCGGCGTGTGTTTGCAAGCCTCTTTGGAAGGCACAGTTTCACTGATACAATTGAATTCCAGTTCTGCTCAGAGGACTGAAGTTTCAGAGGCAGGGCCATGTATCTCTCCTTCCCTTTGCAATCCTTGCAAAGACATTCCTAGCTGATAGTGATACTGCCCATGAAGAAGCAAGCAGTGGGAGTATGTTTGACATGACTGGGTGCCTTCCTGGGCTCAGCTCCTCAAGGGGCCTTTCTACTCAAAGTAGGCCCATTGCCTACTTGGGAAGAGGGTATGAAGGGCTTGCTTCCAAATGGCGAAAAGGTGGAGCAAAACTAGCTTTGTCAGAGGTATGTAAAGTGCAATTTAATGGATTTTCAAGCTGTTGCCAGGCAACACCGCTTCAGGGTCCCCTCTCCCAGAAGGAAACAGGCGCCCTGTGGCCCCTAGGTCCGGTATGCAGATTCACACACAGGGTGTGTCCCCACAGGAGCCAAGAGTTTTCCTAACAGGCCTAGGCTTACTAGAGCTCTACTATAGAGCAAAGGGGATGGAACAGACTTGTGAATGTGACTCTGCCTTTACCTTTGACTGTGAGGCCCCTCCATAAGGTCCCAGGCGAAACTGCCTTCACCCTTGCCCTAACCCTAACCCCAACACGACACTCTAACCCTAACCTGACACCCTAACCCTAACGCATCACCCCAACCCTAACCTGACACCTTCACCCCTCAGCCCTCACCCTCACCCACACCCCTAACTTCTAACCCCTAAGCCACAATGTAACCCACACCCTAATCCACACCCTTAACCTAACCCACACCCTCCCCCCCACCCTACTCACACCCTCAACCCTAGACTTAACCTGCATCATCTTCAATTTCAGCACTTCTCATGCATCACAAAAGACAAGGGAGTCATATTTCAAATGTGAATCCAAGACCCATTAACCGCATAACAGGAATATAAACACTGTGAACACATCATTTAAATCACTTGCACCACCAAATACCTCTCCACCACATATCCTATCAATAACAGTGGAACTCATGTATGTCATACATATTGTAACATAGCAATCTAATACCCAACAGTAATCTGGATAATTATATACACAAGATATATTTAAACCAAAAATGTTTAAACAAATTCCAGTTTTTACGGTGGTTTCAATCCTCACAAAAGTAGGATTAACAGCATGTTTTTCCACTAGGATTCAAAGCATTGAGCAAAATTGCCGAGGTCCAGCCCCAGCAGGACCAGGAATACCCAAGGGATGAGTGGCGTCAGCGAGGAAGAAGACAGACACACACACACACACAGACATTGTGTAGAAGAGGTAGCTTTTTTTTTTTATTTTTAGGATAACTCAGTTTTTATAGAATGAATGTTACCTCCACCTTAAGTCACCACATATTACATCAGATATTGGTTTGTGCTTCCATCAATATTTTTTTTTCCACATGTTTTTCCCCTAAGCATTCATCTAGAACGTTTCTGATTACAGGGTTTATACTTAAATGTCCCGTACATAGTCTTCTTGCCTCAATGGCCTAACATTTTCACTCTAACAAAAACAATGTTTTACAAATCTCAGGTATAGTGTAAATTCTTTAGACAATAAAACAATACATGGGAAGGGTTACAGTAACATGTTTGACATTTCTGAAAATAGTACCATGAGAAAAACCTGATATTTTTCTTTACCTGAAACCACAAAATCTCAATTTACAACGATTAATTATTAAACAGCAAAAACACCTCTAAAGCAGCAAAACACCTCTATTAATAGTAAGATAATGGCAGTAAAGCTGGTTAATATAAATCTTCTATTAAAATCCTATATACCCCATTTTCTAATTTTACAAAAATACCCATAATATCCCATGTTGTTTAAAGAAAGGGAAGCAACGAACAAATAACAGCAAGGAAATAGCAATAGTGAAAACCCTTTCAACCAAGGAGCAAGTAAACTAAAGCAGTATATCTACTTCTAAATCTAAATACCTCTACTCTTTTCTATTCTAGAACGTTATAATCTTTTAGGCAAGCAGCCAAACTATACCCGTGGCCTTTTCTTTTATGACTTGATGTTTATGGTCGTGTCCTGAGCCAGAGCAATCTTAAACATTTCCAAAAAGGCTTGGACTTTTCCAGCGAGGCCTTATTACTATATATTATCATTTCCAAAAATTAATAGAAAGCCCAGCAACAGTAAGACAGAAGGAAGACAGAGACATGCTGGGCCCCTGGGAAAACCTCGAGGGGAAGAGCTGCCTTGCAGGTTCCTTTCTCGTCCCAGTGGCTCCAGAGGGGACATATTGGGCCCCCGGGGCAGCCCCATGTAAGGAAGAGCTGCCTTGCAGGTTCCTCTCTCGTCCCATGACCTTGTCATGGACTGGGTGCATCCCAGCGGCTCCCAACACAAAATGACAGTACAAATGTCATACTCACCATTGACAATGAAAATCTTAATTATGACCATCAGAAAAAAGGTCAGTATGGTTGCTCTAACAGATTTTTCAGTGTTCCAATACAAGTTCTACCCAAATCCATAAAGAAAGACATACGCATAGGAAACTACAAATTGAAAGCAAGTCTATTCAGATAAATATTGGACATCATCTGTATTAATGTTTAAGGCATAAACAACTTCAGACATTTTTCAAATTCACAGAATGACAATAAGAAAGTATGGCTACACACAATCCATTCAGTTTTATAAACTACCAATGAATAACCTCACAAGGAATTTAAAAACAGATGAAAAATAAAGATGACCATTTCAAGTGTCATTTTCAATATTTAATAGCTTTGATCTATGAACAAGACTGTAAGACAGAAAATTAAACAAGTATGACCAAAATAAATGAAGTAAATCCTCAATAGGTATGAAAACATCCCATGGTACTTTTACTTTTAAAATGATCCTGCATGATAATCAAACAAAACACTGGATTAACACCTAAACAGTGTTTGAGTTCTGTACTAAATAATTTTAAAGCTAGTAGATGGAGTGAGCTGATGAGGAAGACTACGAACGAGCCATGTTCTTCAACTTGGTCAAACTGCTGATGGTCATACAAATTAATGAAAAATTAAGCCTGTTGTCATTAAATCAGTTTAAAAGAAATAGAATAATAAAATGAATTAGTAAATCTTGTTTTCTTAATAAACATTATATTATTTCTGTACAGCTTTTTTACTGGTATTAATAGAATACCTTAAATAATAACGTCACAGTGAAAAAGATTCACATTCTATATCTATTCACATCTATAATTGATGCCATAGCTGTTTGATACTATTGCTTGAATGAATACAACTTATGTGACTTCACAAACTACAAACACTAATAACATAATAGGTATTAAAATACCTTGAGTGACATGAGCATTAAGAATTAGTAGAGTTGCTCTCATGAATAATGATAGCATTATTCACTCTAGCCATGGTACTGGAATCTGTACATTAACACCCCTGCAAAAGAAACTGAAAGGATAGAATAATACTAAAGGAACTTCATATCTATAAATTTAATCCTACTGTAATCATTCAACATTGTATATTTTCTTTTAAACTAACTTTCATATTTGGTCTACTCTAACCTCTTCTGTGTTCACATTATGCTATACTTAGTGCTAACAGTAAAACTACCACTGCAGCTCTAATTAATTTTTTTTTACTTGCAATGCTTGTGATAGAACCAAAGGCCGATATCTACATCAAACAGGAGAAACATAATGGAAACTAAACAATTTAATAACATTGCCATGCTCCTATACAGTCAAATGAACATTCAAAAGGACATGATTTTTCTGAGTGTTTATTTCAGAAAGTTAGAGTTGGATGACTGCAAATAAAACTAATAATATATTAATACATAATGTTAAAAATATACAGTTGGTCATTCTTTTTCCTATTCTACCACAGCTAACTGATTGGAAGTCAGTCTTAGTAACTACTACTAACATAAGACCCTCATTAATAAGTGAAGATATATAGGAAAATCCATAATATATCTAAAAAACATCAAAGATAAAATGATGATTAATAAAAATACAGTGACATCTTAGTTCGTATAAGAAACAGGATGACTATGAAAGCAAAGCCCACGATCATGTACAGGCCATGGAAGCCTGTGGCTGTCACGAGTGTTGACTTCTCCTTCATCTGAGGTTGTAAAAAGTGCTTTGTATAATCCTGAGGTTTGCAGCTATTGTAACCTCCTGAAGAGACTGCAATAAAAACACTTTCTAGAATATCCTGACAATTTCCATCTACCAGGCTATGGTGAGCTCAAGCAATACATACTTCAGAGGACAGAAGACAGGCATGTTGGGAAGTGGGAATGACTTCTACTGCACTTAGGGAGAAAGGGCATGTTGCTACTCAGCCTAGTACAAGTGTAGAAGCAACACCTCAGTGATTAAACCTTAAAGACTCTATAAAAATGATAACAACTGGTAGGAATAAACCTTCAGAAGTGCCTTCTCAGACCTCCCATCATAAGCACAAGCATAATAAAAACACTGAGCTTTCACGGTCTCACACAAAATTATGACAATGGCCGGAGAGGCTCCTAAAAGACATCAGGGCTGGGATTTACTGTAGGATGCACATCGGTTGAGTGCATCGCTATGTGTTATGAAATATGTGTTATTGACAGGGTGAAGGCATATTCTTGAATAACACAACCAAGAACACTACAAATTCAAGGAACAAGGCTACAATGACAATACCTAATTTCATGATGGTTACTACTTGGTAGGGCTAGGATTGCTTCACCCATTAAGTACTTAAATGGCCAGCTGTGATATTAGCCATTAGTTTCTCACTGTAATTCTCACTTAGAAACCGAACCTAATACTTTCCATGTTCACTAGCACAAGAATAGTGAAAGATCCTTGTAGAGGACAGTCAGACAGTCATGCTTCTGTTTTATCACAGAAGCTGCTTATGACCAGTCCTGCTCACAGACAGATTGCTAATTCCAAATTTATAGACAGTTATGCAGATATTCTTTACCAACTGAACCACCAGGGAAGCCCTAATAGCTCAGTTGGTAAAGAACCTGCCTGCAATGCAGGAGACCCTGGTTTGATTCCTGGGTCAGGAAGATCCCCTGGGGAAGGGATAGGCTACTCACTCCAGTATTCTGGCCTAGAGAATTCCATGGACTGTATAGTCCATGGGGTCACAAAGAGTCAGGCATGACTGAGCTACTTGCACTGTCACATGCAGATATTATTTTTTTTAAAATGTGGTAACAGATCTAGTACCTTTGTCAAGCTAATGAATGAGTAATATAAATATGAATAATCAACTTCGTCCTTCATAGTTATTACCATCCGATATTTGCTTTGAGAGGAGCTGAACTACTCATTGTTAAAGAGAAATGATCCTTTCCTCTCTGAAACATTGGTGAATCATTCAGTTGGGTGTGGTGAATAAAATACTTAAGGATCTAATACATAAAAATGCAATAGGCAAAGCGATAGATTTTTCGCTCCCGTTCTCAAAGGATGGAATATTTTGTATTTGCCCTGATTTTATGTCTTGACTTCATGTACAATTGTATATTGATATTTTTAGTTGAAATACAATGCTGCTAAGTTGCTTCAGTCGTGTTCGACTCTGTGTGACCCCATAGAAGACAGCCCACTAGGCTCTTCTGTCCCTGGGATTCTCCACGCAAGAACACTGGAGTGGGTTGCCATTTCCTTCTCCAATGCATGAAAGTGAAAAGCAAAAGTGAAGTAACTCAGTCGTGCCCGACTCTTAGCGACCCCATGGACTGCAGCCTACCAGGCTCCTCTGTCCATGGGATTTTCCAGGCAAGAATATTGGAGTGGGGTTCCATTGCCTTCTCCATGAAATAGGACTAAAAATATTGATATAATACTAATAAATCATGTTGGTATGTGTGGTTGTCACACATGATTCACAGGAGATTTAAATTCACAGTTGTCAATGTAAAGGAGTAATGCTATTTAGCTTCTTCATGAATCTATGCCATGAATGAAGAGCTTTCTCAACGTATTTCACTGAGGAAACTACAAGGATGATAGGCATAATACTATGCTTCAACTCATGGATTTCCAAGCATTGCTCACAACACAGATCTGATTTTCAACATTAGGGTTCTTTCAGTGTCCTTGAACAGCATTTGTTTTTCTGTTCAGTTCAGTTCAGTTGCTCAGTCGTGTCCAACTCTTTGCGACCCCATGAACCGCAGCATGCCAGGCCTCCCTGTCCATCACCAACTCC
Source organism: Cervus elaphus (assembly GCF_910594005.1). Lineage (NCBI taxonomy): Eukaryota > Metazoa > Chordata > Mammalia > Artiodactyla > Cervidae > Cervus > Cervus elaphus. The sequence goes on along the minus strand of NW_025316694.1, from coordinate 397,785 downwards.
CAGAGTTTACCCAAACTCGTGTCCATTGAGTTGGTGATGCCATCCAACCATCTCATCCTCTGTCGTCCCCTTCTCCTCCTGCATTCAATCTTTCCCAATATCAGGGTCTTTTCAAATGAGTCAGCTCTTCACATTAGGTGGCCAAAATATTGGAGTTTCAGCTTCAACATCAGTCCTTCCAATGAACACCCAGAACTGATTTCCTTTAGGATAGACTGGTTGGATTTCCTTGCAGTCCAAGGGACTCTCAAGAGTCTTCTCCAACACCACAGTTCAAAAGCATCCATTCTTCTGCGCTCAGCTTTCTTTATGGTCCAACTATATATTCTGTATACAGAAGAAAAAAACTCATGAGTATAAAACTTAATCACATAAAACGAGTATATGAATTGTTATCTTCCCGACCCAGGGATCAAACCCACATCACTTCCATCTCCTGCACTGGTAGGCAGATTATTTACCGACTGTGCCACCTAGGAATCAATATACATTTCAAGAACCACTGCCATCCGCTTCTCCTGTTCATGACCAAAGTAGGAGAAAGAACATTGGAAGAAGTACTCGTAAGCGTATTGTTTAGTCAAGCAACTGTTATGTTGGGTACTCCAGTTATTACTGGGACAAGTCAGTTCCTCCAATGATGATGGGTATAACTGAAAAATTATTACAAATTCATGGGATGTGATGTCTACATGATAAATGTGTTCCTCTTATGCTATTGCTTCAGGTATGCCTACTTCAGCATGAAGGACTGCACTTAAAGGGATGCCTACTATTCCAGCTCAAGCAACAGATAGTGAAGTGTAGATCATTGTCCTTTGTTGAAAATAATCAGCAGTTTGTTAACATATGTAACATGCCAGAGCAAGCCTTGGGATGGAACTCTAAAAACAGGTTAGGCCCTCTTTTTGCCAAGCCCTGCAATAAAATACAAATCAAAAAAAGAAAAATAGCAATGCTTTTGTCAGGACTTCCTCACCTTTTCTTTCTGGATGGCAGGAAGCAGACATTGAGGCCAGGTGACTGCAGGATTTAATTGTGAGCTAACATTGGGTGGGGTGGAAGCTCATCACTCTAGTAAGAATGTGGCTCAATTAAACCATTGGACTTTCATTCACTTCATGTACATAGAGTTCTATAATCCTTCATTAAGGAATTAAATAAGTTATACTTCCTTATACCTTCACAATCTCTTGGTTTACACGAATGTAAATTCCTAGTCCAGCACTTATACAATGAGTATTACAGGTAGTAATAGTGCATAAGTGATGATGATCAATGATGGGAAGTTTATTTATTCTCTGTTTGAATTCTTTATTTTTACATAATCAAGCAGTGAAATATACTTACAGATGTGAATATTTTAGTGGCATGTATAAATACATGTTGACTAGTGTTATGATAACTCATAGTGTTGGCACAATAATTATCATGGTATTATGTCTTTTTCATATATTCCTTTTGAGATTCTGTTCCATTATATGTTATCATAAGATATTCAATACAGTTTCCTAAACTATACAGTAGGTCCTTGTGGTTTCTTTCATATATAGTACTATGTATTTGTTAATAATTCAAATACAAACTGATACGCAAATATTCATAACGACATTATTCACAATAGCCCAAAGGTAGAACCCATTCAAGTGTCCATCGGTGGGTGAATGAATATGCAACACAAGGTATATTCAAAAGCTTGAACAGTATTCTACCATACTGAAATGGTATGAAATGGTCTTAAATGGTTCTGCCACTGTGTAAGACATTACAGAAATTACTCCAAAACTAACACATGGAATGAACATATATTTCAATTCTAAATCATGCTATGTACCCAAAAGGTTTGAAAAAAGGGGCTGAAAAACTGCATATTTCTGCAGTCATATTCATAATAGCATGAGTCACACTGGCCAACAAACAGAAGCAATCTAAGTGTCCACGGACAGCCAATTCCATAAACAAACTGTGGTATACACACAATGGAATATGATTCAGCCCTTCAAAGATGGTAATTCTGACAATGCTACAATCTGGATTAACCTTAGGGTCATTATATTAAGTGAAATACACCAGACCAAAAAAGGACAAACGTTCTGTGATTCCGCTAGTATGAGATATCCAAACAAGTCAAATCCAAAGCCAGAAAAAGCAGAAAGTGATTCCCAGGGAACAAAGACAGTTCATGTTTCATGGAACACACCCAGTTTCCTTTAGGGAAACTGACTTCCCATGATATCTCCAAAACCAACTATACAAATAATTGGAAGCCATATCTAATCAAATGAATGTAGACATAATTTTACAATTTACACCAACCTCACTCAAACTTCTCAATGGACAAAAGGCAAAACTGTATCTATGGTACCTCAGCTTTGCTTAAAACTGTATCTACAGTACCTCAGTTTTGCTTATGAAATTTAACCAAAAAAAAAACCAAAACACTAAAGTCTATCCAAAAAAAGATATAAAATTTATGACATGAACTTTAAAAAATTATGAATTTAAACTGTGAAAAACCTTATTCACAAAACTTACACACAAGCCACAGAAAAATACATTTACAAAATACATATTTGATAAAGGATTGTACTCCAACTATACCAAAAAATCTGGAACAAACAACCTCATTAAAAATGTATAAATCTGAATGCCTGGCCAAAGAAAATATACAGATAGTAAATAAGCATATCAAAAATAGTCAAAATCATATATCACTAGGAAATTACAAACTAAAACAACAGTGAAGTAGCACTGCACACCTATTAGATCCAGTAAACTGAAAAAAAGCGGAGGGGGCGGGGCTTCTCTGGTGGCTCGGTGGTAAAGACTCTGCCTGACAATGCAAGACACTCAAGTTCGATACCTTACTCAGGAAGATCCCACATGCCAGAGAAACTTAGCTGGATTTTTCCACAGCTAAACAAGGCTCACCAGTGACCTGAACACTACATGTTTAGCACTTAGTAAACAGCTTTGAAAAAGTATCCAGACAAAAACTATCACACAACAGCAGCTCTACTTGTAACAGCTAAATATCAGGATGTCTTTGGTAGATGACTGTGTAAGCAAATTGGGATACATCCAAAGTGAAGGGAAGAAAATGCTACTGCAAAATATACCTCTTAAGCGTGAGAATTAGTTGGACCTAATTAACTTTTTTTTTTTAAAGAGGACACATGATCATCTCTGAAACCCAAGTTCAAGACGGCTCTTCTGTGAGTCACATTTACAAGAGAAATCTCATTTCAAAGGAATCCTTGGTATATACCAGATAGAAGGATGACAGTCTTGTGAAACTCCTTTTTTTTTTTAATCAGTAGGGAAAGCTAAGATGTAAATCTGTACAACAACCATACCCTTCCTTTCCTTTGGTTTTATTTTTTTTTTATTTGACTGCGCCAGGTCGACCTTCATTGAGGCAAGCCAGATATTTAGCTACAGCATGCAAACTCTTCATTGCGGCATGGGAAATCTAGTTCTTGGATCAGGGATTGAACTTGGGCCTCCTTCTTTGGGAGTGTCCAGTCTTAGCCACTGGACCACCAGGAAGCCCGGGTTCTGTTTTTAGATGAAGATGCTATCTAAGGTGCTATCTTGGGCCATTTCAGTCACTGACTCAGTTTCCTGAGTTTCTCCAAAGCATGCACAAGGTACACATTATTAAACTGGTTTGCAAAAGAAGTAAAGGTAGTTCATACTACAACACTCTATGCTTACAAATATCTAAATGGTAAATGGCATGTTATTTATTTTTAATTACTATGGGGAAAAAAAGAATGCAGGAGTCATGCATATTACAACATGAATAAACATTAAAACCCTCTTTAGAGAAAAAAATCCATATAAAAAAGCCCACCCAGATCCCATATTCACCGGGTCTGCTTTAAATCCATCAAGTTGGTCCAAATAACTGAAAATCTCAATAACACTCTAAAGCCCTTTCCTCTCGAAGTAGGCCCCAGGTCCCCTTGGGGAGGGGGTTGGGCCCTCTTCCCTCCACACTGCCAAAGAGTGGAGCAAAGCTAGCTCTTTCAGAGGTACAAAAAGAGCAATTGGATGGATTTTCAAGCTCTTGTTGGGCTGCAACAATTCAGGGCCCACTCGAGTGAAACAGGCACCCTGTGGCCCCTAGGTAGGATATGCAGGTTCACACCCAGGATGTGTTCCCATCAAAGCCAAGAATTTTCTGACAGACCTAGGCTTACTAGAGCTGTCCTACAGAGCAAAGGGGACGGAAGAGATGTGTGGAGGTGGGTCTGCCTTTCCCTGTGAATGTGGGGCTACTACTCCCCATGGCCCCAAGTTCAGGGATAACTGCCCCTAAGAAAGGAACTACAAGAAGCACTTTGCCAGGAGGCTGGCACTAGAGCTTTATTATTGCTTAATAATTGCTTTAGATTTCTTGTTGGTTAGTCATGATCTGTGCCATTCCTAACACCATACTTGTGTCATTGAAATAGGGAAGCTGAGACGGACAATACATGCCTTCTGGCAAAGTTACTTCACTCTGTAATAAATTTGATCCTCATGGTCTATATGGGATTTGTGCTTGGCTTGGGTTGGAATTCTTGGTTCAATAAACCTTAGAGGGTTTATTAACTGTTCATGTTTTTGTCCTAGTGGTCATGATGCTGGTTCTTTGCATCTGTCTGGGACCCAAATGCTTTTGAACAGCCACTTTCTTGTCAGGTGATCAACATGATGATACAACAGGAAGGTAAGGGAAAATCAAGTCCAAACAACCATGGCATATTACCTCACATTTGTTAGAATGACTCTTATTAAAAACAAAGACAATCAACAGGGACTTCCCTGGTGGTCCAGTGGTTAAGACTCCATGCTTCCAGAATGCAAGGGATATGAGATTGGTTACTGGTCTGGGAATTAAGATTCCACATACTCCCTCAGCATGACCAAATAAATAAACACTGAAAGTAAATAAATATAATCCACCCATTAAAAAAAATACCTCACAATATAGTTAGCCATGGAGATGACTGAACAATCAGCCTCTAAGCGGTGAAGGCCGGAATTTCTAAAGTTCCTTGTATTCATCAACTTTCAAGCAAAAAAATGAACAAAAGAGAGGAACTGAGAGACTGAATATGCAAACAGACAACGGCCAGCCCATGAATAACCAAAGAACTGGAGTTCCCGTAACCTCTGCAGTCACCAGCCCAAAATGGTCAGGATTTTGTCAATGACTGCCAGCTTCCCTGTTTTATTTTGCCCCAATTTCCAACTTGAAACTGCCCAAAGAAAGCCAAATATATTCTCCAAGTGAATCACCTAAGATGCTGTTTCTAGTTACTTTAGTGCCTTCAGCCTCCTCATGCCAAGAGCCTCCACAGTATACCTGAAGCCTCCCCCACTATTTTTTTTCCTGTAAAGCTTTCTACCTCCTCTGCCTGCCTTTGAGTCTCTGCCATAAGCAAGAAGATGGTGGCCTCTTCCTTTGCAATAGCAAGTGCAGAATAAATAAACCCTGCATGTTCTCTTTTGGGTGGTCTTATTTCTACAAAGCTATATGGATGATTCAGCTCTCTTAAAAAGTACAATTTTCCATGGTGGTCCAGTGTTTATAACTCCATGCTTCTATTGCAGGGGGCATGGGTTCAATCCCTGGTTGGGGAACTAAGATCCTGCAAACAGCGCAGACAAAAAAAAATTCTATTTTTTGCCATAACACTTCTTTTAATTTCTTTCAATGACTGTCCTTTGAGAAACTGCAATCTTTCCCTCTTCTGTGTCATTCCTGACATTAAAAATTGTTTCCTATGGGCACTTTCCTGTTGGTCCAGTGGCTAAGACTCCACACTAAATAAACCCATACACACACACACACACACACACACACACACACACACACACACACACACACACACACACACACACACACACACACACACACACACACACACACACACACACACACACATACATATATATATATTTGTTTCCTGTAATCTTCTTTATTAATATGTTCATGAAGTCCTCCAACTGCTTTACCCTGGAGTTCTGAAAAATCCAAGAACTTTGGCTTCTCACGTCCTGTGGCCAGAGAGTCTCAAGGAAAAATTTCAATTTTTAAAATTGAAGTTTTAAAAATTTTTTAGTTTAAAAATTTTAAAAAAGTTTTAAAAATTTCAAGTTTAAAAAATTTTTTTAAAACTCCCAGAAAAAAAAGGTACAAGACATGGAGCAAGTCACTTGCTTTTGTTGAGAGGAGCTCCTAAGGGCAGAGTCTGTGACAAGGCATATATGGGCTCCCTGAAGTCCTTCAAAGTCCCTTGCCTCCGGTAGCAAGAGGCAGCCTTATGTTCTTTTCTTCTGGGCTATGTGTGTGCAGTTGCTCAGTCGTGTCCAACTCTCTGCACCCCCATGGAGCCCGCCAGGCTCCTCTGTCCATGGGATTTCCCAGGCAAGAACACTGGAGACCCAACCCAGGGATCGAACCCATCTCTTGCACCTTCTGCATTGGCAGGCGGATTCTTTTCCACTGTGCCACCTGGGGCTAGATCCTTCCCAACCCACAAGAATGACCTTCCTCTATGGGAAAATGAAAAGTGCAGAAAAGGACTGGACCACAGGTGAAAACCAAGTGCAGCCTGAAAGAGTACCATTGACAAAACTGACATCAATAAAAATAGGGATATAAAAAATGAACTTTGCATTTTTATTCAAAAAACTGATGGTCTGCATGATAAATACAGTCTGTGTCTGAAGCATCAAAAATTTTTTTTCTTGAAAAATGATTTTTTCCCTCTTAGTTTTAGAATGCACTTACCTCGACTCCCCACACCAATTTTGAACTTGAACTGCGCAGTGTCATCTGAAAGGATGCAGAATCATGGTCTCTCCTGGGGTGATACATAAGTGCTGTGGTCACACTGATTGGTGGTCTCTGGTCACGGCTCCCTCCATGTGCCTGGCCCAGTTCCTGTGACACTGATGTCCCTGAAGCTGACACAGTGAGACAACCTCCCAGTCACGGCCCCCCTGAGAGATTACCATTCACCAGGTCCTGTGACTTAGCACATTCCAGAAACTTCTGAAAAAATATCTTGTCACTTGATACAGCAATTGAAATCTGAGTTGCACAGATTAACGGATTTCTTTCAAGCATTCACATACGTCCCTCTTTAATTCTGGGAGTGAAGCTTATCCTCCCAGCTGTTAGTTAACACAGCCACCCAGCCAGCCTCTTCTGCAGGCACAGCACCATACTCCACAGTGAAAAACTCTCTACATACAGGTTCTGGTTTCTCCTGATCTCAGCCAAGAATTATTCATGTGAATCCCAACTCCCTAAAGATGTGGGAAACTCTACAAAGTTCTTTTAATTATTAAAAAAAAAAAACTTTGGCTGTGCTGGGTGGCATGTGGGGGATCTTAGTTCCCTGACCAGGGATCGAACTAATGACCCCTGCTGTGGAAGCACAGAGTCTTAACTACCAGACTGCCAGGGAAGTTCCTATAAAGTTCTAGTGAGCCTGCCAAGGTTGTTTCCATGGAGAAGGGATGGAGTGGGGCAGGCAACCTGAGTGGATGGTGCTTTCTGGATGTATAGGCCCACCCAGAGGGTAAGCACCACATGCAAATTCACGTGGAAGGGAGGGTGTGCCCCACTGTGGCACATGCCGTTCAGAGCATGTCTTTCCAGGGACACAGAGATAAGGATTTCTTCTGCACTTTCTAGAGTCACCCTAAATACCACCATCCAAATACCCCACATATAAACATGCTCAAAGGAGAAGAAGGAAATATCCACTCCTCTGCCTGGAAAAATGCTCTGTTTCTAGTGGGGGAAACTCTGCTTTCCCTTTTATGTTAAGCGTTTGTCCGAGACATGTTCTCAGATATTATATTCAAATACCTGCTCAGTTGCTCAGTCGTGTGTCTGACTTTTGTGATGCCATGGACTGTAGCCCACCAGGCTCCTCTGTCCATGGAATTTTCCAGGCAAGAATACTGGAACAGGTAACCATTCCCTCCTCCAATATTCAACTACATTTCTAGCCAAATAAGCTGACCTTGTGGCTAAGCAATCCTGTGTGGAGCTTGGTGGAGAATGTGCCTTTTCAGAAAAATAAACCACACATACACACACACACTACTAATGGAAGGTTTCTCCTCTTGAAAAAGGAGTTTTTCATATTTTAGTATTAGCTTTTTTCAACACGGGTTTCTAAACATTCAGAGGCAAACAACTGAGTCTAGAAATTACATTCATTTCCCATCCCTGAGGTCTAGATTGAAGGAGGCACTAAGGGCTAGGAGCTGGAGCACTATGGGCCTGGGGCAGCCCCTGGGTGACTTACGCACCTGACTATGTGTACACGTGTGCACCCAAGGCCCTCAGTATCCAGTGCACAATGTAACCACAAATCAGACTTACGTTGCTAATAACTTGTGTTTCCCTACTGACCCACCATCTGCTCCTTGCCAGATTTCTGAGGAGCTCATAGCATCCCTGCATAACCCAACAGGAAGTCATAAACAGAAGCATTTAGTATTTTAGATTTCATAGTGGTTCAGAGCAAAATTTTTCCTCCAATGGACCTTCAGTCATGACAATGCATTTTACAGTCTCTCTCACAACTGTCCAACTCCAGCTTCAAGAAACAAACAGCAAATTACTAGACAAGAGCAAATACCTGCTCTGTTTTAGGGAAGGAATCCTTTGAGTGGCAGAACGAGCTTAGTTTTCACAATTACTATAAATGTGGCTGTTCATGTACATATTATACAAGACAAGTCAATAACATCACCAAGAGCCCCCACGGTCCTTCGATCAGTCTTACTTCCCCAGTGGTCACCACAATAGATCCCCTTGTGATGTCTTACTCTTTATATGGAAACTTTAAAATCAGAAACCTAATGTTTCCAACCAGAAGGTTAAAAAGAGAAAAGAAGTTTACACATTGTATGATACATGATTTTATTTACATAACTGAAATGATTTTCTTAGTCACCTTGACTACAAAAGCAAATTGACACAGTATGATTTAATAACCTTTCATAAACAGATTTAACAAATTTTAAAACAGTAATACTCAGTAATACTTAAATACTTAGTAACTTCTGTGTATATGCATATGAAAATTGTCTGATAGACTAACAAGTATGAGTACCTGGATAACTCAGGAACAGACAATTAGGTTATGAGTCAAGGGTTAACTCCCCAGCACTGGGTCAGCCAGTTAGACTTGGAGTTCTCCCCCTGCTGAGGACAAATCTGCTACAGCCTCTCACACTGAGTAGGCATTTTTAATAACTTGAGAAAGTTTCTCCCTACTTCTGCATTTAACAAGACTATCATCAAGTACATCTGAAACCCACAAGTTTACTACCATGACTAGATATCTGTAAAAGAACTTATCACAGTGCGTCTGAACAATGGCCCAAACTAAAGCCATGTTACATCTGCAGTTAAGTGTTTTTCCAGTGCTCTCCCTGGGTGTGTACACACACACATGCGTGCACACACAGATGCGCATGCACACACACACACAGCTCTTCCACAAAACTCATCCAATTCTTCTTGGCCACAAAAATGCCATAATTTTTACCACTTTACCACTTTGGTGAAATGGCTATAAAAGCCAGCATTCTCATGAGACATCGTTAGGTTCTTTCACAGTGCTTTAAGTATGAAGACCAGGCAGTATTTTGGTAACTGACCCTCTCCTGCAAAGTGACAGCATTGGGACAGAAAGAAGAGCCACCAGGACTTCCCGAAAGCCACCCCCACAGGATGGGAGGAGTGCTGAGTGTCTGTGACCACAAACAAGCAGTGAAGAATGACAAGAAGCTTATGAGTCATGGTCAGAACCTAAGAACAAAAATGTCTGGCCATAGCAGCATTACGTTACAGACACAGCAAGAGTGGACACATGTACCTTTTCACACAAGCTCTGTAAGAGCCAAAACCCTGTCGTTTCCCCATCAGAACTGTCATCAGAGGTGTCACAGTCCTTGGTCATTTGTCGACACTACTTCTAACCTAACTAGCTGAGACTGAGCACAAGTCCCAACCATGAATGTGTGAGATGAGCCCCTGCCACTTTGGGGCACTGGATGGGTGGGTACTGAAGGCTGTGGTGGGGTAGGCTGGGGAGTTCACGGCAGCCAAGTCTCTGTGGTCAGCAATACTTGGATATGAGTCCACTCCACTCCAAGGCCCCCTCCTCCATACACTTCTCATCACAGGGGTGTGATCTCTCAGCCAGGTGGACAGATGTATCCTAGAAGCCCCCTCCCCTCACACCACCTACCTACATACCAAATGTGGCATCACGTCTCTCCATTGTGCTAAACCTAAGGATCATTTTAATCATAATAAGAATCAAATGTCTTCCTAAGAAGAGGTTACATGATTTAAAAAGAAACAAAACAGGATATTGAAGGTTGCGGCGAGGCCTGTCCAGAAGTCCCCTCTTCCCCTCCAGCCTTGGTCGGGCTTTGACATCCCTATGCAGCCTGGCCGGGCTCTTGTTTTGAACAAGGACATGTTTAAATCATGTGACCTTGTTTGGAGGCAACCAGAAAAAAGTCAAACAGTTCAGGTAGTGAGTGAGGGACCGATACGTGTGAGCGCGGAGTGCGTGGTGCTCACGGATGCACCGGTTGGGTGCTGCGGAGGGCTGAAGAAGGAACACCTACACCGTCCAGTGTGCTACATCTGCTGGGTGGCAAGACCGCCAGCCAGTGTGAAATGTGCAAATAGGGGCCGGCAGATCTGTTCTCAGCATGTTTCTTCCCCTCCAAAGTCCATTACTTTTCACAAAGAAATGTTAACTATCAAACGCGTCCATTAATTGTGCCGCTGAGGGTGAAACCATCCAGTTAGCATATACACTATCATTTGCATATCTCGGACACCCAGTGTTGGTGCCAGCGGCTCTTGTGGGTGGTACAGGACTCTCTTCAGGCCAGTTCGGGTCTGACATGCCTAAAAATGAAAACAGATCATTTGTTCTGTGCTGAAGAACCCAAACTTCATGTCCAGACAGTAAGGCCTTGGCAAAACTCCCTTTGAGGTTCAAACCAAACTTCTGGTTTCTGGGCCAACTGCCTGCAGGGTTTCATGCTCCAGGTTTCCAAAACATGTTTGGGAGAAGGGGGGAACATCACATGTTCTCTTGGTAACTGTAGCTTACCAGAAACTACCAATTTTGACTTTTATAAGCTTCAGACTCTCAAATCTGATCAATCTCTGGTGACCTGTTTAACTCTTTCTGTAAGGCAGCATAATGCAACAGCACCTTGTTGTACTGCCTGGATATACAGTGCTCTAACGTAAAGGAGCCTACTTGTCTTCCATCCCAGCCTACTACGGAGGAGGGGATCTTTCCAAATCAAGGGTGCACGCAGCCCAGTCCCACAGCGTTGACGGGACAAATGGCAAGGAACACTAGCCAGCAAGGAATCAATGACCCAGGAGGCATGCGAAAGGAACAACCTCGGCTGAAAAAGGCTTGAGACTCCAAGAGTTCAAAACACTCCATGATGAAGTTAGGAAACAGGAAAAAAATTTCAAGTATTAAAGACAGAAGAAGGAGTTTTGGCAAGAACCATATTTACTGTCCATTGCAAGACCACAGCACCACAGACTACGTTCTTTCAAAAAGCATTTTGCTCCAGCTTTTAGCACTGACTTCATAAGTGACAACTGTCATGACAGTGTGTGATACAAAGGATGTGAAAACAGTACTCTGTGTGTGTCCCTCCCACCGATGGTGGTCCCCAGCACCGGGTGGCCTCCAAGCCGCCCCCCTCCACTCACCCAGAGCCTGGGGGGCTGCTGGCTGTGTTCTCAGTGCAGGCAGGGTAGTTCTGGTTCTGCCTTTCTAGATTAAATGCCTCCCCAGGTCAGGAAAATGTACCCCAGTAGTTAAATTAGAAGTACTATGACTAAATCCCCACCCGGGAAATGACCGAGTCATCATTTCTCAATATCCCCTGAGAGTTCTGCCCCACCCTCTCCTCTATCATCTTAAGCTGCTGGGCAATGTGATCATCACACATATTTTCACATCCTTTAAAAAAAACATAGTTTTAAAAAAAATGCCTGAATGTAAATGGATGCAAAGTCAGACATTTACAAACAAAAAGGTTCAGAGCAGACTTTGGTTTCATTCAAACCAGAAACACTCTTAAAAAGCATTACAGAGAGTAAGGACAGTGCAGAGAGCAGGAACAACGTGGCTAGAATCTAGTAAATGCATGTGAAATTCTACCATAGAGTTTGTTTTCAATCCACGTGGAGGGGAGGGTGCGAGGGAGGGGAACATTATTACAGTCCCCCAGGGGTGTCTCCTCCTCTGACAGGCCATCATCATACAACAGTGAGTTGGATGGGGTGGACACGGCCAGGTCCAAGTAGTCCTAGAAGGGAGAGAGAGCTGGTCACTCCTGGAGCAGGCCATTGCTGGACATGCCCACCCCTCCCCACCCCCGCCCTGCCTGATAGCAGAAGCCCCAGCCGAGTCCCACCCCACACCTATCAACCTCTCGCCAGATCTGAGCCCCTGGCCAGGTCTGTCAGCATGAGTTCCCCCAGCCTCTGGTCCTCATCACAGAAAATCACCTCTTGGAGGCAGAAATGTGTTCCCTCATTGTTCTGGTCCTCTCTCTGCAGCGCTAGGGGCACCAGGCCCAGCACTGGAGAACAGGCCTGTTTATAAAACCTGAGGCTCCGGGATTGCAGTCCCATGACTCATGTGGGAAGGCCAAGACACATTCCCCATCTGCTCCACACTTTCTGGCTTCCCTCCAGGCACTCCTGCCATCTCCAATATCAAGTCAGGACCAAGAAATCTGAGTCATCGGTGTGGGTTTTGCATAAGATGCTGCTAGAGGCTTCAGCTCCCAAGCAGGATGATTTGTGAGGACCGGCTACTTCCACTGCCCTGGTTAAAGGTGTCAAGAATGCTTCCAGTGTGTTTCTGGCTGGTTCTCAGCACTGTTCTAGGAAAGCTGTCTGTAGGCATCAGCTATTACCTCTGTTTAGGGCAAATCATAGGATGTGCCCAAACGATACACCAAGGTTGGGTTTTATTCCAAGGGGCCCAGTCCATGCATCTTGCCTTCCATGTTTGGAGAAATGACAACTTTCAGTAACTGTGTCAACTTAAGGATGAAACCACCAGAGGGCAAGCAAGGTCTGTGTCTATTTTCTTTACTTGCATCCCCAGCATCTAAGGCAGAATACAGGAGGCAGCCCATTGCCCAATCAATATTAGTGAAAACTGTGTTGATTTCCTCTATCACCTAGAGTTGTAAACTGGAGGCACACAGATATGTTGTTTGGCCCACACTGAGCTTTTGGAAATTGCTATAAAAACTGGGAAACATAAACATCCCTTAAAAAGCCCTGGCATGCTGGCACTCTTATTCCTACAGGTTACATTGTCTATGGTAAGAGGTCCTTCAGAGCCAGCTGGGAGGCTACTATTTGTCACAGTTTCCACTGCTCCCTTCACTTCCCACCCCTAGCCGGACCCTTCATAGAATCTGAATTTAGGACACATTCATTCCAACTTTACTTCCTCAAGTTCCATTATTGAAAATAATTTTGTTTGGCTTTGGCATATCTTCTTCCCATCCCTGTCTGTGGAGGGCTCTTCCTAAGTGTCAAGGTAAAAATCCTGGTTTCTCCCTAATTTCAAGAAGTCCAAGAGGCCTGGATTAAGGATAAAGGTTTGTGCCCACCCCCCCCCCCCCCGCCCCCAATCTGCCCTGCCCCCTACCAGGAGACGACATGACCATCTCACTCTGCACAGCCACACTCTGCCTTTGTATTGGGAATTCCATGAACTGGGGTGAGGGAAGTGGCACCAGGGATTGGCTCCGGGTACTCACTCTGCTCTTAACCATCATATCTAGGTCTTTGCTGATGTCGGCAAACACTGGCCTCTTGTCTGGTTCCCGCTTCCAGCACTGCAGCATTAGACTGTACCTGGTGAGACAAACAGGTGGGTGGTGACAATCCAGCAAGGATTGCCCAGTCACAACCACCACACCCAGTACAGTGCACCTGGGCCCCAGAGGCTCTGGTCCAAAATCCCAAAGCTGTTCCTGTGTCACTGACATCCTTCTCTGAGTTGGGCCAGGGTATGATGGGTCAGCAGGGGCTCACAGTGTCTGGCGCTGTGGTCCAGCCATGCTTGTTATGGCAGCTAACGCAGAAATGCCAGTCCTTAAAACTCTTATGAAGGATGAACTGTGTATGAACACAAAAACCTGCCAAGCACACTCTGTCTTGCACCTCCCTCCCTCCCTCCCCTGGGGCTCTGGCAGGGCTGCAGGGGCCACCTTGTGGGTGAGTGCTGGGCCTGTGCCTGCCAGTCTAGGGTGCCCAGGGAGGCAGCACCTACTCACCCTTGCACTCCCACAGCCCTGAGCCAGGCACATGGCAGGTGCATGACAGACTTTGTAGAATGAATGGACCAGTGTGTGTCTAACTATGGACGACCCCCCTCTCATGTGTTCTCAACCTGTTCTCCAAGGATCATCTGATGGAACCACCATTTGATGAGAAGATTCTGGTGCCCTCGAGCTGAAGTCCAGGTGCCATCTGCCTGCTCTTTGCCTGCCTTGGTGTCTCCACTTGGGCGCTCCCCTGTATGTACCCCTGGGGCCATTCTGAATTACCTGCCCCTCCCCAAGCATCCTGGGACAGGTCTCTAGCCTTAGATTGAAGCTGCTCCCTCATCCTTCCACCACCTCTCCTGGGGTCCTGCTCCCCCTCAGCTTGTAAGTCCCCCCAGGAGGCCCACCCAGCCCCCAGTGGAATCTGGGTCCCCAGCATCTGCCATCATGCCCAAGGGTGGTTCTCTGTCATCTGTGCCTTTGTCTTAGCCCGTCGCTTCCAGCTGCCCAGCTCGCCTGGGGCTGGCACCCAGGGCTGCCCAGCAGTGGGAAAGGATGAGTGTGCATGACCCCACCCCTCCAAAACCTGGAGTGTCAGTGTCTGGGGAGGCTGGACCAGAGAAAGCATGCTCACATCTCCTCGCTGCAGTTGTCTGGCCTCTCCATCCGATAGCCTGTCTTCAGAAGGTTGAAGAGCCGCTCTGGAGGAATCCCAGGGTAGGGGTTGCCGCCCAGGGTCACAATCTCCCACAGCAGGACACCAAAGGACCACCTGCAGAACCAGAGGGCCAATGAGCGACTGCACTGAGTCTGTGGCATCCTCAGCGCCCCAGATATCCTCCCCCTGAGCAGCAACAGGACCCGAGTTCCCTGTACAGAGAGTGGTCCACGTGCCCACAGTTTCAGCCTAGGCTGACCAGACAGATGGAAGTGGAATGGAGGCGGGACCAGGTGTCTGCCTGCCCTGCCCCAACCCCCTGGCAAGCTGCTGCCCAAGCTCAGCCCCCATATCCAAAAAGGGCAGGTGGCTGACCCCTGAGGTGGAGCTCTGTAGCATCAGAGACGGCACAGGGAATGCAAATGAGCACAGTGAAAAGCAGGTCGAACTGAGGCCACAGGGCACCAGGGCACTCTGCAAAACCCCTTCACCTTTTCTGTGTGCCTGGAAATTTTCATAAGATGTTAAAAGGAAAAAACACTGCAATGGGAAAATATCAACTGTGAGGGAAAATTTACTGTCAAGTGGGGACAAAATCATCACAAAACAGCATTATCACACAAGCCCGTTTACAGTAATAAAGAATGCCTGCATGCCACGGACAACTCTAGGCAAGGCCTGTGAGTGCTGGCCGTAGTTATTTAGGGATGGTGGGGCCCCATTGACTTTTAGTCTCTTCATTATGCTTTCCCCTGCATTTCCAGTTGTTTTACAGTCAACTTGGTAATCAGAACACAGCTGTTAAAACTGTTTAAGAATTGCCTTTTCACAGCCTACCTTATTTAAAACATGCAAGGCTGTTTACAGCAGAACATTTGGAAACAAGTCTGTTGTGGTTTTGAAAACAATTGAGAATGCAGTTGGACTTGGAAGACTGAGTTTTGGTCTTGGAGCAGTTTGGGTACCGGAAACCCATTCAAGGTCACTCCACCCTAAACCTGTCTCTGGGTGGGGACCAGTCTCCAGGGACCTGCTTGAAGCCCGCTCACACTCAGGCTCACAGAGAGGGAACTGTTCAGCTGGGACTGTGTGTCACTGAGATGTCTAAAGAGAGGGCAGGGGAGGTGGGGGAGGTAAGGGGGGCTGCAGCTATGGCTCACATCCTCATGCATTCCACCGTGGCACTCAGAACTACTGCCTGGGCCTTTGCCATTTGCTGTGTGAGTACACAAAGCTCCCCCATCCGCAGCCCCCCAGTTTGGGGAGGTCACTCTGGACGGCTGGAATGAGCTGACAGGGACTCAGGGCAACTCTGTTCCCCAGCGGAGCTGCCCAGACAGGTGCATACATGTAACCTCCACCCCAGGAAGGCAACACCCAGACTCACACATCACTCTGGGTGGTGTAGATATGATCAAAGAGGGACTCAATGGCCATCCACTTGACTGGGATCCGACCCTAAGGAAGGAGTGAAAGAAAGGCATTAACGTTGCTCTGAGATTCTAGGAACTGGTGTGTGTGGGGGACACATCTCAGGCTCTTTCAGCTCTTAGGGAACACTGAGTAATGACTCCAGTGTGTTCCTGGGTAGAGGCCAGCAGCCCAGCCTCACAGGTGCTGGAGTCCTAGCCCCGCCTTCCTAGGCTTGGCTGAGACCCGTGAGGGAGTCAGTCGGCCTGCCCACAGCTATACAAGGTGTGCTGGTCATGCACCACATCGCAAGGAATTGATGCTAAGTGCAAGCCAGGCCCCACTGTGGTCACTTCTCGGGAGATCAGGGGCACTGCACCCTGGGTGCTGCCCAGTGGGTAGGCTGGAAGCACTTCCATCAAGATCTCCCCTGATTTCTGAGGGTGAAGGGGTCTGGGAAGCCAACATCCAGTGTTTCCATCTTGGGAATTTCTGACACAAACGAACACACTAAAGGCCTTTCTAAGAAGCTCTGAGCGAAGAAATCAATGTGAGTGTCTTGAGTCTGATTTTTCCCTCTTATTTTATCCCAGGGCCCTTTTAGCATCCTCTGAAAGACTGTCCTCCACCATGGAGAGGCTGGAGTTCAACCTAACAAATCCTTTCTAATGCAACTTAAGAAATAGCTTTTTGGTACAAATAGATCAGCGGGCTTTCCTGGTGGCTCAGTGGTAAAGAATCCACCTGCAGTGCAGGAGATGCGGGTTTGATCCATGGGTCAGGAAGATACCCTGGAGGAGGAAATGGCAACCCACTCCAGTATTCTTGCCTGGGGAATTCCATAGACAGAGGATCCTGCTGGGCTACAGTCCATGGGTCGCAAAGAGTCAGACACGACTGATCGATTAAACAACAACAAACAGGTCAGCATCAAGGCACAATCAATTTAAAAAAAGGCATTTGCTTTGGATTTTAATGCATTTATTGTACTTCTTTTTTTTTTTTTTAAACTACTATTTAGGATTCATACCCTACATGAAGTGTGACTGCTTCGAGGGTGTGTGTTTCTAACAATGCAACCTGCAGGCTGTGCTCTCAGGGGCCGAGCTTGGGCACCTTGTGCTTCCTTGCTGGGTGACACAGGGCCTTCCTGAGGACCAGTGCATCAACAGGAAGTTCCATCCAGCCCCCTCCATGGGGTAGGGAGCACCCCTCTCCACTTCCCCTTCAGCACTTCTAAGACGTGCTGTCACAACAGAAACCCCACAAGAAATCAAATGTCATCCTCACAGCCCCAGGAGCACCTGGGCTTCACTCGCCCCTCAGAGCAAAGCTGAAGTGTATGTCGTGGCTTTCTGTGTTTTTCTTTTTGAGCAGCATCTGTTCTGAATGCCAGCTTAGCTGTGTGTCTTGAGGGGGCCTGTGATCTTCCCTGTCTAGTCTGTCACAGGGAGGCTACTAGAAAGGGATTGGGAGGATAGCAGCACCAAGAAAGTCAAGACCAATGTCACAGGGAAGGGGACCATACCAGGGAACCAGGTTTCCCAAGAAGGTCCCCGAACCACCTGTTTTAGTGACTTGGAAAAAGCTTCCCAAATCTCTACACTGCAACTCTGGACTTTGTCTCCAGGATCCTCCTGATTGCCTTCCAAACTCACTTAGTCAGCCGTTCCTAGGCCCTTGGACCAGGAGCATACCCTGCTGTAAAGTGGTTCAATCCTTTCTGTAAAGAATGACTAGCAAGCTTGAGTTTAATTCATTTCTTTTCCCCAAGCAAAGGACTAAAGTTACACAGAAAGTAAAACAGTGACCTTCACTCTGCAGCAGTGAGAGGAGCAACTGCAGACAAGAAGATTGTTATTTCTGCAGTGGTGGGTGACCTTTAGAAGTGATAGTGATGAAAAGTGAGAGAAGCTGCAGGAACCCCACTCCCAGCAGGGAGCTCCAAAACAGCACGTGTGGCTGTGAGGAAGAGAAGGAACAGGCTCAAGACTGAGTCCTGCTCTGGGTCTCTGGGGACCCAGGACTAGGAAAGAGTTCGGGGATGAGGACTGGAAGTTTGCACTCTAAAAACCCGCTTTATCTTCCTCAGATCAAAATCTGTCCCCACCCTGTGGGCTCCCTGACCATGCCCTCTGCCCTCAGGCCATCACACCCCAGAGCCTGGTACCTCGCTCCTCTTCACGTAGGAATCCTCTTCATAAACATCTCGGGACAGACCAAAATCTGAGATTTTCATCCTGTGGCCTTCGGCTACCAGGACGTTTCTGGCTGCCAAGTCCCGATGGACAAGCTGTGGAAAAGACAACAGCAGGGACCCCTGAACCCCGGGCCAATCGCTGGCGGAGGGGGCGCGGGGCTGGGGCGGCACGCACCTTCATCTCAGCCAGGTACTGCATTCCTTGTGAGATCTGCCAGGCAAAGGAGACAAGGTTGCCCATGGTCAGGGCCTGCTCCTCCAGGTTGTCCAGGTAACTGGAGTTGCGGCTGCCCCCGCTGCCCACGTAGCCAGGTCCCGCCTTGCGGCTCTCTCGGAGGAAGCCCCGCAGGGAGCCGTACTTGGCATACTCCAAGATGAGGAGCAGTGGCCCTAGGGGCAGAGCAGTAGGTACGTGGGCTGGCTGCTTAGGTGACCCTGGGCAGGCAGAAGTTGGGCCAGCACGGGGCAATCGTTTCCAGCAGCCTGAGGACTCAAGCCTCAGCTCACTCTCACATCACTCTGCTCTCCACCTTGCAGCACTATGTTACTTCAGTCATGTCTGACTCTTTGTGACCCTATAGACTGTAGCCTGCCAAGCTCCTCTGTCCATGGGATTTTCCAGGCAAGAAGAGTGGAGTAGGTTGTCATGTCCCCCTCCAAGGGATCTTCCTGACTCAGGGATTGAACCCAAGTCTTTTACATCTCCTGCATTGGCAGGCAGGTTCTTTATCACTAGTGCCACTTGGGAAGCTCCTGCATCTTGCAGGGGCTTTGGATTCCAAAGCCAGCTGCCTGGACAGTTGACCACAACCTCTTTCCTGGGTGTCCAGGGCAAGCAGTCACTGCATTTGAAGCTGCCCTGGGAGATAACCACTGCTGCTCGGATGTCAGGAACTTTCTGTACCCCTGGTCTTGCCACAGTATGGCCTGGGGACAGCTGATGGAGGCAGAGGTTTTGGACTGCCCCTGGCCACCCTCTCCCTGCCCTGCCTGCTCTCAGGCCACAGTCCTCCCCGAGGCCCGGCCCTGAGTGCTACTGGTGCCCCTGCTGCTCTCTCCCTGTCGGCCTCCCATCTCCCTCACACCCCAAATACACATGCACCCACACGCACATGCACACACACACACACACACACACACACACACACACACACACACAAAGTGGGAGGCCCCCAGGGTGGCAAAGCAGTTTTGGAAGACCAATAGAGCAAAATGCTCTTATGTGAAAAACGATCTGCCATTGCCTTTGCCACCCCAGGCTGGGGTGGGGTTGAGATCACCTGGAGGTTATGGCATATCTAGTAGGTGCCCAGGAGACACTGCTCATCTCTGGACTTCCCTGTCTTAAGGGCTCGGCCTGGGGCAGGGTGCTGACAACCAGGATGTCGCCAGAGACCCCAGGGAACACTCCTGTGGCAGCCCTCATGGTCCACTGACACACAAGTTTCAGGCAAGGGCCAGAGAAACCATGCTTCCAGGAAGAGAGAGGACAGGTGCCAGAGAAGAAAAGGATGGGGATGAGGGAGAATGCAGAATGGAGCAGCCCAGAGCCCCTGGCTTGTGCCCAGCAGCTGCTAGTCCCCGGCTGGTCTTACCATCCTGGCTGCAGGCCCCGTACAGCTTGATGACTTGTGGGTGGTTGAGCTGCTTCAGGAGGTTGAACTCTGATAGCAGGTCCCACAGCTCGCTTGGGGAGGCATTCTCTGAAATGCACAGAAACAAAGCAGGTCACAAAGTCCCTGCTACCACCGTGCTGGGTCACAGGCGCACACGAGGGGTCTACACAGACTTGTCTCCTTCCCAGACATCCTACTCAGGTTCAGACTAAGGCCTGCCAGGACCTCACTGCTTGGAGCTACTCTCAGCCCATGGGAGGGTCAACAGCGGCCTCAATTGCCTACAGGGAGTAAGAACCAGAGGAGCGCACTTCCAAGTGAGCAGAGTCTTTCCATGGAAAGCCTTCTGGGCTGGGCTATGCATGCAAATGGCATTATTTCCCTGCAATCACCATCTCTCAAAGACAGTGGCGTTAACCCTTCATTAACCCTTCTGGGGAGGTAAAGGGACTCCCTGGTGTCCCCAAACACCTGCCAACCAAGCACTTGGCAAAGGGGGGTGAGGCCCTGGAGAAAGGTGAAGGCCATGAGACTTCACGGAAGTCGTCTTGCCATGCTGAGTGTGTGTTTTCCAAGGGCAGAGACAGTTGTGCTCAGGAGCTTGGGTGTGGAGGTCTCCTGGCCAACTGTCCTCCTGGGTCATGGCCCCACATCCCACTGCCCAGTTGTGCCACTGCCTCTGGCTGTAGACTTGTCTGGAAATGAGAAGACAGCTGCAAGATGGGGCATTGGAACCCTTTGGACCACACATGAGTGACCCAGGGCCAGTCTCACTGTGCCCTCTTAGGGCCTGGGGTCTCATAGACAAGGGGCAACCCTAGTCTGAGGGCCTGGGTAAGTACACAAAAGTACCCGGCACTGCATGGCTCCCCGACTGCTGAACATCAGAGTGCATCAGCCTAAAATGTGCCCATCACATGGCCACTGGGCCCTCAGTTGGTCAAGCTGAGGCAGAACTCAGCCATGGCAGAGGACTGTCTACCCAGTCCCTGCTGAGAAGCAGCAGTGAGGATACCCAGCATGTGCTAAGACTGGGGCAGTGCTGGCCCACTAAGGGCTGGGGGGGATGGGGACTGGGAAAGGCAGGGACCTGGGGGACAGGGGCCAGTCCTTACAGGTGGTCTCTTCACCAGGACCTCAGTGGACGCTTGGCGAAAGAAATTAATGGGGCAGACTGAGGTGGGGAGAGTTGTCGGTTTTGAACTTAAGGGCTTTTAATTTAAACTCGGATCTTTACCCAACATTGATACACAAGCAACATGGCTCTGAAAGCTTTCAAGGGAGGAATGTCTTACCCTGCTTCTCCAGGGACCACACCAACCCACATCATCCATGGTGGAGGTCCCTAGACTGCAGCCACTCAAGAAGAGCAGGGGAGGCGTATTGGTTCTTCAGGAGGCAGCAGGCTGATTGCCAGAGTCCTGGCTGTCATAAGGGCTTCATCCACCCACTGGGGCCCCCGCAGGTGTGAGTGGCAGAGCCCCCTGTGTACTGCCTGGGCACGTACCTTTCAGCATCTTCACAGCCACAGTCGTGTACCCTGCTTTGCCTTTCAGCCGAAAGGCTGTGGCCTTGACCACTTTTCCAAATTCACCTTCTCCCAGAGTTTGTCCAAGCACCAAGTTCTTCCGTGGGAATTCCCACTTGGGATCCTCCTACATTGGGTTTGAAGGAAAAAGAGAGGGAAGAGAGATGGCGAAGGTAAGAAGAAAGGAAGAAGGCAAGAGCCGGCGGACAAGCTCCGTGTGCAGACGGCCGACTGTCACCTGAAGTGACAGGTGACAGTCACCATGTCCAAGGGCAAGACCCCACAGTCAGGCCCTGAGGTGCCATGACAAGATGCGTCCCCCCACAGGAAGGCAGGTGTTGCCACAGTCTGGCTGGACTCCGTATGCTCATACCCTCACTGGCCTCCATCTACTGTAGATGCCCTGGGCCACCTCAGGCCCAGGGCCTGGTATCTCCAGTGAGGGAGTCAGGGTTTACTCAGCACCCACAGGTGCTCACAGGGGGACCACAGCCTCTTCCCTGGGACTCAGGCCCAAGCCTCATGGCACCACCTCTGTTTTGGACACCAGGCACTGACAGTGGCCCAGGCTCCAGGACTTCCAAGAGAACTCAAGTGGCAGCTGTGGCCCCAGTTGCCTATCAGCCCTGCACTCCCAGCTACAGGAGGGGGTGTCAAGAACACCTTCCTGGTGTGGCAGCCTCTAGAAAGTTACCACTGTGCCCCTCAGGTACGCCCCCATCCCTCCCTGACAATGTGTGGAAGAGTCTGCTCCTCCCACAGCCCAGCCACTGGCCAGAACTTGCACACACCGGCCTTCCCAACACACCATGCCCACTGAAGACCCCTCTGGGGTGGGGTCTTCCCAGACCCCAAGACTGGCTCGAAGACCTGAACTCTGGGGATGCTGAAGCCTGTCTGGAACCTGCCTTCCCGTCAGCACTGGATGCCCAGGTCCCCAAGTCTTGCTGTGGCTGGGTGTGGGCATGGCTCCAGGGGCTGCTTATGATGTGCCTGGCAGGCTCGCCTAACCCACAGACACACACTGGTGACCCACTGCCCCCCACCCAGGGACCAGAACCCTGTGTTCTTACGTCTGGGAGCAGAGGCAGGCTCCTCTAAGCACCACGGCCAGGGGCGCCTTCCAGCCAGCTCCCCAGGTGTCCTGGTGTCTCAGCTTCCCCAATAACCCATGTTGTTTGTTCTTTAAGTTGCAAAAGAGGCAGTCGTGTCTGACTCCCATGGACTGTAGCCAGGCTCCTCTGTCCATGAGATTCTCCAGTCAAGAATACTGGAGTGGGTTGCCATTTCCTCCTCTACCAAGAATCCATAGTCAAGCTCAAAGGTGACAACACAGTCACCACCACCCTGGTGTCCACACTGCACTGGATAACAGCTGACTGCACACAAAGACTGGGCTAAGAGGGGATATCTCTCATTTGTTTCTCTTTAAAAGTGCTAAAACCCCAAAGTGTCCTCCCCACTTTATGTAAGACAGAACTAAGGCCAAAGGGTCAAATAATGTGTCTAAGACCTCAGAGCTGGTCAGTGTGGTCCTGGGCCTCTGGCCCAGCTCTGGCTTCTCTGCACTCTGGGCTAGAGGCTGAAAGTGGTCCGTGGCCCCCCCCCACAGAAGAACCTCTCTCATTGTGTGTCTCAGCACAAACCGCCAGGGCATATAAGGGAATCAAATGGCTCGTCCCTGGGCCACGAGGGCCATTCCCAGATGTGGTGGCCACAGGGGCCTCCTTCCTGACTTTGCTGGTTCCAAACACTCAGCAGGTGGGAGGTCTCCAGCCCCCAGTCCCCATAGTATTTCAGTCTCCTCAGCAAAAACACTGGAGGGCAGACAGGCGGAGGAGCAGCCTGGCTGGGCAGGAGGTGGTGTCTGAGCCTCCCACACTAACTGCTGGCCCAGACCATGCCATGGAGGAGGAGGCTTGGGCTGATTCTCCCCTCTTGGCAGGCCAGTCACAGAGTCCTGGGGCCAGGCTCCCCTGATCGTGCCTGAGAGGCCTCTCAGCAACCCCACTCTCCAAGCCACAGACAGAATCCCCTCCTGGCTGCGGCCAGGCCCCCCACCTGCCAGTCTCTCTCGCCTGGATGGGGACAGTGTTTCATCATGGGGCTCCTACCCAACAGACTCCCCAGCAGAGCGACCCGTGGAAATGAAGGCAGAACATCAGCCTCCAGCCCTAGGGTGGTCCTACCTTCTGAGAATAAAACCCACACACTCCTCCTCAGGGCCTCCCCCAAGGCTGCATCCTCCAGCGCTTGGGGCCTCCGTAGGAGATATCTTAGGCGGGTACAGCATGGCCTGCCCTCTCCTTGGATCTTAATGGCCCAGATCTCAGTCATTTAAATCCGCACCCATCCTTTTCCACACTGATTCACGCTCTCTGCCCCACCCCTGCCTTCTGCCCTCCCTGAAAGACAGCTCGGTGGAGGTTAGAAGACAGCTGGAAGCTCACGAGGTCCTCCTGGCAGGCAAGGATGCAACAACCCCAAGGGCCCTGCCCCTTCTGTATCCCCCTTCTTCCCCAGCTGCCCTAGACCAGAGGCTACCCACAGGGCTACCTGGAAGGGCTGCCTCCCTGGCCCTGCTGCCACATGGAGAACCTCACCGGGATCTTGAAGGTGTCCACTAAGACCTGGTTCTCCATGGAGTCCAGAGAGGGCCGGCAGGCACCAGATGAGGAGTAGCTGACCGGGAAAGCTTGGGCGGGTCGACGGAAGGTCATCTCAGCCGAGGCAATGGGCGGATTGTGGGCATTCTTGCGGGAGTGGTGGATGCAGAAGGTGGACAGCAGCACAGACAGCATGAAATTAAAAGATGCTTGCTACTGCTGCTGCTAAGTCACTTCAGTCATGTCTGACTCTGTGCGACCCCACAGGTGGCAGCCCACCTGGCTCCCCCATCCCTGGGATTCTCCAGGCAAGAAGACTGGAGTGGGTTGCCATTTCCTTCTCCACTGCAGGAAGGTGAAAAGTGAAAGTGAAGTTGGTCAGTCGTGTCCGACTCTTAGCGACCCCATGGACTGCAACCTACCAGGCTAGTCTCTCCATGGGATTTTCCAGGCAAGAGTACTGGAGTGGGTTGGCATTGCCCTCTCCGAAAAGATGCTTTACGGCTTGTGCCTTAGCCAGACTACTTTGGGTTAGAGGGCGTTTTTGAGGAGATCGAGTGGGGAGCAAATCAGAAGGCTGTGGTAGGTGTCCTGGTATACGATCTCAGGACCGGAACAAGGATGGCCGTGGGGATGGAGAGAAGGAGCTGCAACGGAGAAAGATTTTAGTGGATATGACTTCGCAGCTCAGTAGTTCATTACAGACAGGGGAAATATGAGCAAGAGGCAAAGAATGACGGCAGGCTTCTAGTCTAAGGAACTGACAGCAAAGCCTGGAACCCATACTTGCGTGGTTGAGATTCAATCAATGAGTAACTTGTGCTCAAGCAACTTTCTCCAAGGGGAGTAATTCCACCATTAAACTGTAGAAATACTGTTCCTGGGCCCTCATACGTGCAAGTCCCTGAGCACTTGGCATTTCATGAGAATGACGATCGCTCTTTATCTGGTCATCCAGGAAGGCTGTGGGTTTAGGAGCGAGGATGGGCGTGTTTTAAGTAGAGGGTGTTGAGAGCCTTGCAGGATCTTGGGCAGTCAAATAGCTTCCTGAGCACTGACATTTCTTTCTTAATTTTTAAATTTACAATTCATCCAAATCTTGCAGTCCAAAACAAACAAACAAACCAACAAACAAAAAATGTGAAAACATCACAGAAAAATAATATCTGAAAATATCTGATCGCCCTGTGATTCGTAGGGGATAAGCCTAAACTGCCCTTGAAATTGAGGGACTAGTGAATATTGGCCCTCAGATCTCATCATAATCAACGATGAGCAACTTTTTAAGAATTGCCAGAAGTATTTTCAAGTTCGCTGACTTCTCCTGAAGTCAAGATTGCTAGCTGTGATGATTTAAAAATCACTAATTGGCTTTTCATGAAGATGGCGCCGAAGGCGAAGAAGGAAGCCCCTGCCCCTCCTAAAGCTGAAGCCAAAGCAAAGGCTTTGAAGGCCAAGAAAGCAGTGTTGAAAGGTGTCCACAGCCACAAGAAAAAGAAGATCCGGACGTCACCCACCTTCCGGCGGCCCAAAACACTGCGGCTCAGGAGGCAGCCCAAATATCCTCGGAAGAGCGCCCCCAGGAGAAACAAACTTGACCACTATGCCATCATCAAATTCCCCCTCACCACTGAGTCAGCCATGAAGAAAATAGAAGA
Source organism: Cervus elaphus (assembly GCF_910594005.1). Taxonomy (NCBI): domain Eukaryota; kingdom Metazoa; phylum Chordata; class Mammalia; order Artiodactyla; family Cervidae; genus Cervus; species Cervus elaphus. Next base: position 371,733 of record NW_025316694.1, on the reverse strand, counting down.
CAACAACACACTGGTATTCATTGTGGATGTCAAGGCCAACAAGCACCAAATTAAACAGGCTGTGAAGAAGCTCTATGACATTGACGTGGCTAAGGTCAATACTCTGATCAGGCCTGATGGAGAGAAGAAGGCATATGTTCGACTGGCTCCTGACTATGATGCTTTGGATGTTGCCAACAAAATTGGGATCATCTAAACTGAGTCCAGCTGGCTAATTCCAAATATAAGTTTTCTCTATGTAAAAAAAAAAAAATAAATAAATAAAAAATAAAAATCACTAATTGATAAACACCAATACAATTAATTAACATCCACATAGCCAATGTCTGCGGAGCCAGGCATAACAGAGTCTAAATTAATCAGATGGGATTCCTATTTTGCAGTGCAGTTGATGAGACAAGTTACACAAGATAGGAGATAATATAAGTCAAAAGTGAAGCTATATGAGCAGTGCTTTGGGGAATAAACACTGATATGTAAATCGTCACTTCTGTGAAGGATTATTTCATAGATCCAGCCTATGATTTCCTAATCTGTTCATAGACGTCAGTGTTTAAGTAAGGGACTTTACTCCAGATGGAGCAAAGTGTGAATTTTCCAGATCCGTCAAATTGAATCCTTCAAGAAACAAATAATTTTTTGAGTCAACTTCTCTTAGAGATCTCTGAAAATTGAATTCTACATTACAAACACTTCCAACATTTCTGCCTGGAAAAATCAGAGTAGATGGAGCTGTGGTAGCCATTAGGAATATTCATAAGTATCCAGCCCATGGAGGACTGCACTTCCCCACTCCCTTGGAAAGGAAGTGTGATCACTGACTATCTTTGGCCGGCGAAATGTGCATCTAAGTGTCTCTGTCACTTCTGTTAGACGCTTCAAGGGTCAGCGTGTAAGCCACACATTCCCCTCCTGGCCACTGTACTTATTATGCAAAATGTCTGTGCAAATAAAGCCTCCCTCAGACTGGCTCTCTGAGACAGGAAAGGGCAGAGGCCCCTGCTGACCCACACTGACCAAGTAGCATGAGCTAAAAGTTAGCTTTAATTGTTTTAAGCTCAGAGTGTTGGGGGTGGGGTGGATTCATTCCTGAAGGGATACCTAGCCTGCATTATATTGGAATTCTATCTAACCATTAACGGACAGAGCAAGGTCATTAACATCATGGCGTTGTTTGAAAGTGGACACTTCACATTAAAATCTAGATTTCTGGCGCCTGTTGGCAAAAACCCTGACATGTTTGTACATGGTTGATCCCTTGAGCACATCAACAAGCGGGTATATATTCTCCAGCTCATGACAGCCCTCGTGACTCACTATGACCATACCTGAGCAGTCTTCCTCCCTGAGGCGGGGTGTAGATATTTGACTTTCATCCTCTATCCTAAACGGTCTAAGCATCATACACGTACTGTGCTGACTGTGGTCCACTAGATTGCATCTCATTTCCAGTTACAAACTTCAGTGACACTTGTAGCAACACAAAAAAGTACAAATATCCTCAATACAGCACAACGAAATCTCTTAAGAAAAGAGATTTTGGAATTCAGTTTCCTAGGTTCAAATACCGGCTCTACCATTTTCTATCTGTATCTGGATGGCCTTGCCAGAAGAGCACTCAGCTTTCAGCAAGGTACCACCTGCCCCAAACATCCACTTGTCCAGCAGACTAACAAAAACATGTTAGGAAGCACACATTCTTCCTTATTTATTTATTTATTTATTTATTTATTTATTTATTTATTTATTTTTTACCTTTTGGATCCTAGCTCGCCAACCAAGGACGAAACCTGCGCCCCGCCAGCTGCATTGGAAGCATGGAGTCTTAACCCCTGAACTGCCCGCGAAGTCCGAGGAAGCACACATTCTAGAGGGACTAATTCAGCATTGAAAACAACCTTTATCCTGTGCTCCTGCTCAGTCGCTCAGTCGTGTCCAACTCTTTGTGACCCCCATGGACTGTAACCCACAAAGTTCCTCTGTCCATGGCATTTCACAGGCAAAAATACTGGAGTGGATTGCCAAGTCCTACTCCAGGGGATCTTCCCAAGCCAGGGATCGAACCTGGGTCTCCCGCACTGCAGGCAGACGCTTTCCCATCTGAGCCACCAGGGAAGCCCCTCGCTAGGTACCTGGAGAGGGGGCGGCGGGCGAGGCGCAAGGCACGCCCTGCGGGCCACCGGCCGGATTTCGACCACCACCACCGCCGCCGCGTCCCCGCCCGCGGGCCTCGACCCTGCCGGGCCCGTGACGCATGGGGGCCCCCAGTGCGCCGGTCGACCGCCGCCCGGAGGTCCCCGCCGACGCCAAAAGACCACCCCCACATCCCCCCGAAACGGGCAGAGCCCTCCCCCACCACCTCCTACACCGGTACGGCCGCCCCCCAGGGACCCCGTCCTCTCCCCTCAACCACCGGGGCCCCCTACCCGCGCCCGCGGCCCAGGCACCCTCCTCCCTCCACCACCAAGGGCAGAGAGGACGGGAAGCGTGGCGCCAAGCGGGCAGGGACACGACAGAGGTGACAGGGCGAGAGACAAGACAGCCGCGCGAGGCGTGGGGAGGGGTGGCCGGGAGCAAGCCCGGAGGCTCGGAGGGCGTGAGGAGGCGTCTGGCGACCGCGCGGCAGGCCCAGAGCAGCGGACGACGACCGGCTGAGGCAAACAGGTCCAGGGCCAGCGGCGGGACGCGTCGGGCAGGCAAGCGGCCCAGCGACGGGGAGCCGCCAGCCGTCACGCCGCACAGCCCGCAAGACGCGACCGGAGGATCCGCGCTGTGCGGTCTGCGGCTGGGGGGAAGGCAGCCATGGCCGGTGCCGCGGGCAAGGCGCCTGCGGTGGGGTGGGGGCGCGCTGAGCACATCCCACCACCCCCCCCCACCCCCCCCACCCCAACCCTCGGACCCAACCTCGAGGGAACTTGGCGGGGAGGTCGGGCGGAAGAGGGACACCGGAGACGCCGCCACCGGGCGCGGGGCAAGGGTGGCGGGGGCGCCCGGCCGAGGATGGAGGGGCGGGCGGGAAGGCGGAGGAGAGCCGTCTTTCCCACCCGACCCGCACTCTCCACGCCGCCCCCCGCCCCCCGCCACAGTCTCCCGCGGGGCCCCTCCTCCCAGACGGCTTTCCCTCCCTTACCTTCCAATCCAGCCACATTAATGATCCTTCCCCAGGTTCAACTATGGAAAATTTGTCAGCTGATCTGTCTATAATCCAGGGATAAAACTATGACTACAGAAAGGAACGATGACCTGACCTAGGATGGCCATGATGTTCTATAGAACCAGAGAAAACTGGTTAAAATAAAAATTAAAAAAAAAACAAACAAACAAACTTTTTTTCTTGGAAACTGTAAAGCTGGTTCTTTTGCATATCAATTAAAAACAGAGCTTGTTACAAAGGCCTGCCTAGGGCAAAGCTTGAAGTTAACCATTTCCTTAGAAAACAATGCCCACTTTGCCTGAGACCTCAGCCTTGGGCAAATGAGAACTTCAACACCCCCGTCCCCCCAAAAAACGGGGAGTCAAAGAGATATTTTCAATCTTAGGCGGAAAACTAGAAGATCTCTGTGTGGATTTCTGTATGTCTCAGTGTGAGTCTTCTGTTTTTTGATAATATTGCTGAAGCTGTGAGTGAGTTCTTATTTAAATAATCTAAAGAAAAGGAAGCCCTCAAGAAATGCAAAGAAATACTCTAATATTTCTAAATACAAGGGAAAAAAAGCTCTAAATACAAGAAAAAAATGGACCTAAATGAATTTTGGATTCATGTGAATTGGGAACTAGTCAATAGTAAATATCTAGTATTTTATTTTTTTCACTACTCTAATATAGACATGTTTAAGAGTCATTAACATTAAGCATAAACTTTTCACAGTGCCTAGGTTTACTATAACTTAAATATTGCTATATTGTTATCTCTCTCACAGACTGGTCAACAAAGAAAGTACCTCTAAAAACAAACCAAAAACACTCCTAAAAAATGGAAATGCGATATGAGCTTTTAGGTAAGCTATTAAAAATAATTATACTTTAAAATATCTGTCTATAGTAGTCTCGATTGAAGGCAGAGGAGAAGGGGACAACAGAGGATAAGATGGTTGGATGGCATCGCTGACTCGATGGACAGGAGGTTGAGCAAGCCCCGGGAGTTGGTGATGGACAGGGAAGCCTGGCAGCCTGCAGTCCATGGGGTCGCAAAGAGTCAGACGCAACTGAACTGAGCTGAATTTACAATAGTTTCTCCAGATCTTGGCTACCTGAATGTCTATGGTTGTGCTAAACTAAGTGATGACAGTGTATTGAATAGCTAGGTCATTTCATAAATTAAGGTTCTGAAACATTCACCACTTGACAGGGCCTTCGTCTTACACAGCAACTAAAGAGATTTTGGCTATCCATGAATAGTGTCTGGTGCCATGCTGAGATGTGCAGTGTAAGAAAGCTTTTTTTTTTTTTTTTTTAGATAGTATCACTGATACGTATGTTCACCAATCTGTAAAATGCCAATATAAAAGTCAGCTCTCGGTTGCTTAAGGAAAAATGTATGACTTGTAATTAAAGAAGGTACGAGGAATGAAATCGCATTTGATGAAGGAAAAAGAAGTAGTTCTGACTTACAGGTGGCAGTTTCAGGATGGGGGAAGCAAAGGAATGGGTACAGAATGGCATAGGGAGGTTTTATGGAAAGTGGACCCCCAGAAAAGAGTTTTGTGCCTAGTACAAGGTTTCTTGAGATGTTGAACTGCCTTTGCTTTAAGTTTCTTTACCTCTTAAATGATCCGTCCTAGGTTTACCTTTGAAATCTTTTGTTAACTTTGGCTAAGTGGATAAGTATTCTTTCACAGCCTACCTGACTGTCATAAACCCTTTTGATATTTGTGAACAAACCTTCCTAAATAACTGACTTCTAGCTAACTTTGGGATGCTTCAGAGGGCCCCTGAGACCTCCCAAAGAGAGATATTTATTAAACAACCTGAGTTCATTTGGCATGTTAAACTACATGGGAAGTGTTGTTCAGAAGGAGTGATTGAATCTTCTCAAGTTATATTGTATGGTTGATGCTACTAATATAGATATCCTAGAAGTTATGTGACATTCATGAAAATCTGATATGTTCTGATAAAATGCTGTCAGTTATAATTTGAGTTATCATATTAAAGTGTTTCAAATCACAGCAATGACCAGATTTACTTTGTCAATTTCAATTTAATCAGATTTTCAACATGCCTTCTGTGGTTTCACACTGATGCCTTTGCAAAAATACTGCTACTTCAAGATATACGGAAAAGACTTTTCTAAGCTTACCCATAAACAATTTTTTTGTTTGTTTGTTATCTGGTAAGCTGGTACCAGATTGGAATTTAGTCTCCTCTCTAGGTTAAGAGAACACACTTTTCTTAGAATGCAGCTTTCAATCACAGATTATTAATTTCTTTACCTTTCAGTGATTTATCTTTGTTTTTATAATTTTCTTTTTTTTTTTTTTTTTAACTTCGGTAAAGTAAATAACCATTGTTTAAGATTATGGTACATGTAGGATGGACCAAGCTTTCCCCGCTCCTACAAATTCTCTTAACCCCTCCTATTCTTCTGATGGGACCAAGGTCTCACTTCCCTCCAGAGGGACAATCCAAGCTTTTTTATCAGCTGATCTGCCCCTGATATCACAGTCAATTTGAGCACTGTTTGGTCTATAATTTAGGCATGAAACTATGACTACCTAAAGGAAAGATGACTTTTTGATGCAGGATGGCCATGATAGTCCTTGGACTTCAGAGAAAATTGGTTAAAATGAAACTTTTCTTCCCCCCCCCCACCCCCCCTTGGAAACTGCAAAGCTGGTTCTTTTAGCATATGCAATTGAAAACATCTAGGTCGTTAGGTCAGTTTTCATTCCAGTCCCAAAGAAAGGCAATGACAAAGAATGTTCAAACTGCTGCACAGTTGCACTCATCTCACACACTAGTAAAGTAATGCTCAAAATTCTCCAAGCCAGGCTTCAACAATACATGTGCTGTGAGCTTCCAGATGTTCAAGCTGGATTTAGAAAAGGCAGGGGAACCAGAGATCAAATTGCCAACATCCACTGGACCAAGGAAAAAGCAAGAGAGTACCAGAGAAACACCTATTTCTGCTTTATTGACTGTGCCAAAGCCTTTGACTGTAGGTATCACAATAAACTGGGGAAAATTCTGAAAGAGATGGGAATACCAGCCCACCTGACCTGCCTCTTGAGAAACCTGTATGCAGCTCAGGAAGAAACAGAACTGGACCTGGAACAACAGACTGGTTCCAAACAGGAAAAGGAGTATGTCAAGGCTGCATACTGTCACCTTGCTTATTTAACTTATATGCAGAGTACATCGCGAGAAATGCCGGGCTGGATGAAGCACAAGCTGGAATCAAAACTGCCAGGAGAAATATCAATAACGTCAGATAGGCAGATGACACCACCCTTATGGCAGAAAGGGAAGAAGAACTATAGAGCCTCTTGACGAGAGGGAAAGCGGAGAGTGTAAAAGCTACCTTAAAGCTCAACATTCAGAAAACGAAGATCATTGTATCTGGCCTCATCACTTCATGGCAAATAGATGGGCAAGCAGTGGAAACAGTGGCAGACTTTATTTTGGGGGGGCTCGGACATCACTGCAGATGGTGACTGCAGGCATGAAATTAAAAGATGCTTGCTACTGCTGCTGCTAAGTCACTTCAGTCATGTCTGACTCTGTGCGACCCCACAGGTGGCAGCCCACCTGGCTCCCCCATCCCTGGGATTCTCCAGGCAAGAAGACTGGAGTGGGTTGCCATTTCCTTCTCCACTGCAGGAAGGTGAAAAGTGAAAGTGAAGTTGGTCAGTCGTGTCCGACTCTTAGCGACCCCATGGACTGCAACCTACCAGGCTAGTCTCTCCATGGGATTTTCCAGGCAAGAGTACTGGAGTGGGTTGGCATTGCCCTCTCCGAAAAGATGCTTTACGGCTTGTGCCTTAGCCAGACTACTTTGGGTTAGAGGGCGTTTTTGAGGAGATCGAGTGGGGAGCAAATCAGAAGGCTGTTGTAGGTGTCCTGGTATACGATCTCAGGACCGGAACAAGGATGGCCGTGGGGATGGAGAGAAGGAGCTGCAACGGAGAAAGATTTTAGTGGATATGACTTCACAGCTCAGTAGTTCATTACAGACAGGGGAAATATGAGCAAGAGGCAAAGAATGACGGCAGGCTTCTAGTCTAAGGAACTGACAGCAAAGCCTGGAACCCATACTTGCGTGGTTGAGATTCAATCAATGAGTAACTTGTGCTCAAGCAACTTTCTCCAAGGGGAGTAATTCCACCATTAAACTGTAGAAATACGGTTCCTGGGCCCTCATACGTGCAAGTCCCTGAGCACTTGGCATTTCATGAGAATGACGATCGCTCTTTATCTGGTCATCCAGGAAGGCTGTGGGTTTAGGAGCGAGGATGGGCGTGTTTTAAGTAGAGGGTGTTGAGAGCCTTGCAGGATCTTGGGCAGTCAAATAGCTTCCTGAGCACTGACATTTCTTTCTTAATTTTTAAATTTACAATTCATCCAAATCTTGCAGTCCAAAACAAACAAACAAACCAACAAACAAAAAATGTGAAAACATCACAGAAAAATAATATCTGAAAATATCTGATCGCCCTGTGATTCGTAGGGGATAAGCCTAAACTGCCCTTGAAATTGAGGGACTAGTGAATATTGGCCCTCAGATCTCATCATAATCAACGATGAGCAACTTTTTAAGAATTGCCAGAAGTATTTTCAAGTTCGCTGACTTCTCCTGAAGTCAAGATTGCTAGCTGTGATGATTTAAAAATCACTAATTGATAAACACCAATACAATTAATTAACATCCACATAGCCAATGTCTGCGGAGCCAGGCATAACAGAGTCTAAATTAATCAGATGGGATTCCTATTTTGCAGTGCAGTTGATGAGACAAGTTACACAAGATAGGAGATAATATAAGTCAAAAGTGAAGCTATATGAGCAGTGCTTTGGGGAATAAACACTGATATGTAAATCGTCACTTCTGTGAAGGATTATTTCATAGATCCAGCCTATGATTTCCTAATCTGTTCATAGACGTCAGTGTTTAAGTAAGGGACTTTACTCCAGATGGAGCAAAGTGTGAATTTTCCAGATCAGTCAAATTGAATCCTTCAAGAAACAAATAATTTTTTGAGTCAACTTCTCTTAGAGATCTCTGAAAATTGAATTCTACATTACAAAAACTTCCAACATTTCTGCCTGGAAAAATCAGAGTAGATGGAGCTGTGGTAGCCATTAGGAATATTCATAAGTATCCAGCCCATGGAGGACTGCACTTCCCCACTCCCTTGGAAAGGAAGTGTGATCACTGACTATCTTTGGCCGGCGAAATGTGCATCTAAGTGTCTCTGTCACTTCTGTTAGATGCTTCAAGGGTCAGCGTGTAAGCCACACATTCCCCTCCTGGCCACTGTACTTATTATGCAAAATGTCTGTGCAAATAAAGCCTCCCTCAGACTGGCTCTCTGAGACAGGAAAGGGCAGAGGCCCCTGCTGACCCACACTGACCAAGTAGCATGAGCTAAAAGTTAGCTTTAATTGTTTTAAGCTCAGAGTGTTGGGGGTGGGGTGGATTCATTCCTGAAGGGATACCTAGCCTGTATTATATTGGAATTCTATCTAACCATTAAGGGACAGAGCAAGGTCATTAACATCATGGCGTTGTTTGAAAGTGGACACTTCACATTAAAATCTAGATTTCTGGCGCCTGTTGGCAAAGACCCTGACACGTTTATACATGGTTGATCCCTTGAGCACATCAACAAGCGGGTATATATTCTCCAGCTCATGACAGCCCTCGTGACTCACTATGACCATACCTGAGCAGTCTTCCTCCCTGAGGCGGGGTGTAGATATTTGACTTTCATCCTCTATCCTAAACGGTCTAAGCATCATACACGTACTGTGCTGACTGTGGTCCACTAGATTGCATCTCATTTCCAGTTACAAACTTCAGTGACACTTGTAGCAACACAAAAAAGTACAAATATCCTCAATACAGCACAACGAAATCTCTTAAGAAAAGAGATTTTGGAATTCAGTTTCCTAGGTTCAAATACCGGCTCTACCATTTTCTATCTGTATCTGGATGGCCTTGCCAGAAGAGCACTCAGCTTTCAGCAAGGTACCACCTGCCCCAAACATCCACTTGTCCAGCAGACTAACAAAAACATGTTAGGAAGCACACATTCTTCCTTATTTATTTATTTATTTATTTATTTATTTATTTTTTACCTTTTGGATCCTAGCTCGCCAACCAAGGACGAAACCTGCGCCCCGCCAGCTGCATTGGAAGCATGGAGTCTTAACCCCTGAACTGCCCGCGAAGTCCGAGGAAGCACACATTCTAGAGGGACTAATTCAGCATTGAAAACAACCTTTATCCTGTGCTCCTGCTCAGTCGCTCAGTCGTGTCCAACTCTTTGTGACCCCCATGGACTGTAACCCACAAAGTTCCTCTGTCCATGGCATTTCACAGGCAAAAATACTGGAGTGGATTGCCAAGTCCTACTCCAGGGGATCTTCCCAAGCCAGGGATCGAACCTGGGTCTCCCGCACTGCAGGCAGACGCTTTCCCATCTGAGCCACCAGGGAAGCCCCTCGCTAGGTACCTGGAGAGGGGGCGGCGGGCGAGGCGCAAGGCACGCCCTGCGGGCCACCGGCCGGATTTCGACCACCACCACCGCCGCCGCGTCCCCGCCCGCGGGCCTCGACCCTGCCGGGCCCGTGACGCATGGGGGCCCCCAGTGCGCCGGTCGACCGCCGCCCGGAGGTCCCCGCCGACGCCAAAAGACCACCCCCACATCCCCCCGAAACGGGCAGAGCCCTCCCCCACCACCTCCTACACCGGTACGGCCGCCCCCCAGGGACCCCGTCCTCTCCCCTCAACCACCGGGGCCCCCTACCCGCGCCCGCGGCCCAGGCACCCTCCTCCCTCCACCACCAAGGGCAGAGAGGACGGGAAGCGTGGCGCCAAGCGGGCAGGGACACGACAGAGGTGACAGGGCGAGAGACAAGACAGCCGCGCGAGGCGTGGGGAGGGGTGGCCGGGAGCAAGCCCGGAGGCTCGGAGGGCGTGAGGAGGCGTCTGGCGACCGCGCGGCAGGCCCAGAGCAGCGGACGACGACCGGCTGAGGCAAACAGGTCCAGGGCCAGCGGCGGGACGCGTCGGGCAGGCAAGCGGCCCAGCGACGGGGAGCCGCCAGCCGTCACGCCGCACAGCCCGCAAGACGCGACCGGAGGATCCGCGCTGTGCGGTCTGCGGCTGGGGGGAAGGCAGCCATGGCCGGTGCCGCGGGCAAGGCGCCTGCGGTGGGGTGGGGGCGCGCTGAGCACATCCCACCACCCCCCCCACCCCCCCCACCCCAACCCTCGGACCCAACCTCGAGGGAACTTGGCGGGGAGGTCGGGCGGAAGAGGGACACCGGAGACGCCGCCACCGGGCGCGGGGCAAGGGTGGCGGGGGCGCCCGGCCGAGGATGGAGGGGCGGGCGGGAAGGCGGAGGAGAGCCGTCTTTCCCACCCGACCCGCACTCTCCACGCCGCCCCCCGCTCCCCGCCCCCCGCCACAGTCTCCTGCGGGGCCCCTCCTCCCAGACGGCTTTCCCTCCCTTACCTTCCAATCCAGCCACATTAATGATCCTTCCCCAGGTTCAACTATGGAAAATTTGTCAGCTGATCTGTCTATAATCCAGGGATAAAACTATGACTACAGAAAGGAACGATGACCTGACCTAGGATGGCCATGATGTTCTATAGAACCAGAGAAAACTGGTTAAAATAAAAATTAAAAAAAAAAAACAAACAAACTTTTTTTCTTGGAAACTGTAAAGCTGGTTCTTTTGCATATCAATTAAAAACAGAGCTTGTTACAAAGGCCTGCCTAGGGCAAAGCTTGAAGTTAACCATTTCCTTAGAAAACAATGCCCACTTTGCCTGAGACCTCAGCCTTGGGCAAATGAGAACTTCAACACCCCCGTCCCCCCAAAAAACGGGGAGTCAAAGAGATATTTTCAATCTTAGGCGGAAAACTAGAAGATCTCTGTGTGGATTTCTGTATGTCTCAGTGTGAGTCTTCTGTTTTTTGATAATATTGCTGAAGCTGTGAGTGAGTTCTTATTTAAATAATCTAAAGAAAAGGAAGCCCTCAAGAAATGCAAAGAAATACTCTAATATTTCTAAATACAAGGGAAAAAAAGCTCTAAATACAAGAAAAAAATGGACCTAAATGAATTTTGGATTCATGTGAATTGGGAACTAGTCAATAGTAAATATCTAGTATTTTATTTTTTTCACTACTCTAATATAGACATGTTTAAGAGTCATTAACATTAAGCATAAACTTTTCACAGTGCCTAGGTTTACTATAACTTAAATATTGCTATATTGTTATCTCTCTCACAGACTGGTCAACAAAGAAAGTACCTCTAAAAACAAACCAAAAACACTCCTAAAAAATGGAAATGCGATATGAGCTTTTAGGTAAGCTATTAAAAATAATTATACTTTAAAATATCTGTCTATAGTAGTCTCGATTGAAGGCAGAGGAGAAGGGGACAACAGAGGATAAGATGGTTGGATGGCATCGCTGACTCGATGGACAGGAGGTTGAGCAAGCCCCGGGAGTTGGTGATGGACAGGGAAGCCTGGCAGCCTGCAGTCCATGGGGTCGCAAAGAGTCAGACGCAACTGAACTGAGCTGAATTTACAATAGTTTCTCCAGATCTTGGCTACCTGAATGTCTATGGTTGTGCTAAACTAAGTGATGACAGTGTATTGAATAGCTAGGTCATTTCATAAATTAAGGTTCTGAAACATTCACCACTTGACAGGGCCTTCGTCTTACACAGCAACTAAAGAGATTTTGGCTATCCATGAATAGTGTCTGGTGCCATGCTGAGATGTGCAGTGTAAGAAAGCTTTTTTTTTTTTTTTTTTTGATAGTATCACTGATACGTATGTTCACCAATCTGTAAAATGCCAATATAAAAGTCAGCTCTCGGTTGCTTAAGGAAAAATGTATGACTTGTAATTAAAGAAGGTACGAGGAATGAAATCGCATTTGATGAAGGAAAAAGAAGTAGTTCTGACTTACAGGTGGCAGTTTCAGGATGGGGGAAGCAAAGGAATGGGTACAGAATGGCATAGGGAGGTTTTATGGAAAGTGGACCCCCAGAAAAGAGTTTTGTGCCTAGTACAAGGTTTCTTGAGATGTTGAACTGCCTTTGCTAGTGGATTTTAAGTTTCTTTACCTCTTAAATGATCCGTCCTAGGTTTACCTTTGAAATCTTTTGTTAACTTTGGCTAAGTGGATAAGTATTCTTTCACAGCCTACCTGACTGTCATAAACCCTTTTGATATTTGTGAACAAACCTTCCTAAATAACTGACTTCTAGCTAACTTTGGGATGCTTCAGAGGGCCCCTGAGACCTCCCAAAGAGAGATATTTATTAAACAACCTGAGTTCATTTGGCATGTTAAACTACATGGGAAGTGTTGTTCAGAAGGAGTGATTGAATCTTCTCAAGTTATATTGTATGGTTGATGCTACTAATATAGATATCCTAGAAGTTATGTGACATTCATGAAAATCTGATATGTTCTGATAAAATGCTGTCAGTTATAATTTGAGTTATCATATTAAAGTGTTTCAAATCACAGCAATGACCAGATTTACTTTGTCAATTTCAATTTAATCAGATTTTCAACATGCCTTCTGTGGTTTCACACTGATGCCTTTGCAAAAATACTGCTACTTCAAGATATACGGAAAAGACTTTTCTAAGCTTACCCATAAACAATTTTTTTGTTTGTTTGTTATCTGGTAAGCTGGTACCAGATTGGAATTTAGTCTCCTCTCTAGGTTAAGAGAACACACTTTTCTTAGAATGCAGCTTTCAATCACAGATTATTAATTTCTTTACCTTTCAGTGATTTATCTTTGTTTTTATAATTTTCTTTTCTTTTCTTTTTTTTTTTTAACTTCGGTAAAGTAAATAACCATTGTTTAAGATTATGGTACATGTAGGATGGACCAAGCTTTCCCCGCTCCTACAAATTCTCTTAACCCCTCCTATTCTTCTGATGGGACCAAGGTCTCACTTCCCTCCAGAGGGACAATCCAAGCTTTTTTATCAGCTGATCTGCCCCTGATATCACAGTCAATTTGAGCACTGTTTGGTCTATAATTTAGGCATGAAACTATGACTACCTAAAGGAAAGATGACTTTTTGATGCAGGATGGCCATGATAGTCCTTGGACTTCAGAGAAAATTGGTTAAAATGAAACTTTTCTTTCCCCCCCCCCCCTTGGAAACTGCAAAGCTGGTTCTTTTAGCATATGCAATTGAAAACATCTAGGTCGTTAGGTCAGTTTTCATTCCAGTCCCAAAGAAAGGCAATGACAAAGAATGTTCAAACTGCTGCACAGTTGCACTCATCTCACACACTAGTAAAGTAATGCTCAAAATTCTCCAAGCCAGGCTTCAACAATACATGTGCTGTGAGCTTCCAGATGTTCAAGCTGGATTTAGAAAAGGCAGGGGAACCAGAGATCAAATTGCCAACATCCACTGGACCAAGGAAAAAGCAAGAGAGTACCAGAGAAACACCTATTTCTGCTTTATTGACTGTGCCAAAGCCTTTGACTGTAGGTATCACAATAAACTGGGGAAAATTCTGAAAGAGATGGGAATACCAGCCCACCTGACCTGCCTCTTGAGAAACCTGTATGCAGCTCAGGAAGAAACAGAACTGGACCTGGAACAACAGACTGGTTCCAAACAGGAAAAGGAGTATGTCAAGGCTGCATACTGTCACCTTGCTTATTTAACTTATATGCAGAGTACATCGCGAGAAATGCCGGGCTGGATGAAGCACAAGCTGGAATCAAAACTGCCAGGAGAAATATCAATAACGTCAGATAGGCAGATGACACCACCCTTATGGCAGAAAGGGAAGAAGAACTATAGAGCCTCTTGACGAGAGGGAAAGCGGAGAGTGTAAAAGCTACCTTAAAGCTCAACATTCAGAAAACGAAGATCATTGTATCTGGCCTCATCACTTCATGGCAAATAGATGGGCAAGCAGTGGAAACAGTGGCAGACTTTATTTTGGGGGGGCTCGGACATCACTGCAGATGGTGACTGCAGGCATGAAATTAAAAGATGCTTGCTACTGCTGCTGCTAAGTCACTTCAGTCATGTCTGACTCTGTGCGACCCCACAGGTGGCAGCCCACCTGGCTCCCCCATCCCTGGGATTCTCCAGGCAAGAAGACTGGAGTGGGTTGCCATTTCCTTCTCCACTGCAGGAAGGTGAAAAGTGAAAGTGAAGTTGGTCAGTCGTGTCCGACTCTTAGCGACCCCATGGACTGCAACCTACCAGGCTAGTCTCTCCATGGGATTTTCCAGGCAAGAGTACTGGAGTGGGTTGGCATTGCCCTCTCCGAAAAGATGCTTTACGGCTTGTGCCTTAGCCAGACTACTTTGGGTTAGAGGGCGTTTTTGAGGAGATCGAGTGGGGAGCAAATCAGAAGGCTGTTGTAGGTGTCCTGGTATACGATCTCAGGACCGGAACAAGGATGGCCGTGGGGATGGAGAGAAGGAGCTGCAACGGAGAAAGATTTTAGTGGATATGACTTCGCAGCTCAGTAGTTCATTACAGACAGGGGAAATATGAGCAAGAGGCAAAGAATGACGGCAGGCTTCTAGTCTAAGGAACTGACAGCAAAGCCTGGAACCCATACTTGCGTGGTTGAGATTCAATCAATGAGTAACTTGTGCTCAAGCAACTTTCTCCAAGGGGAGTAATTCCACCATTAAACTGTAGAAATACTGTTCCTGGGCCCTCATACGTGCAAGTCCCTGAGCACTTGGCATTTCATGAGAATGACGATCGCTCTTTATCTGGTCATCCAGGAAGGCTGTGGGTTTAGGAGCGAGGATGGGCGTGTTTTAAGTAGAGGGTGTTGAGAGCCTTGCAGGATCTTGGGCAGTCAAATAGCTTCCTGAGCACTGACATTTCTTTCTTAATTTTTAAATTTACAATTCATCCAAATCTTGCAGTCCAAAACAAACAAACAAACCAACAAACAAAAAATGTGAAAACATCACAGAAAAATAATATCTGAAAATATCTGATCGCCCTGTGATTCGTAGGGGATAAGCCTAAACTGCCCTTGAAATTGAGGGACTAGTGAATATTGGCCCTCAGATCTCATCATAATCAACGATGAGCAACTTTTTAAGAATTGCCAGAAGTATTTTCAAGTTCGCTGACTTCTCCTGAAGTCAAGATTGCTAGCTGTGATGATTTAAAAATCACTAATTGATAAACACCAATACAATTAATTAACATCCACATAGCCAATGTCTGCGGAGCCAGGCATAACAGAGTCTAAATTAATCAGATGGGATTCCTATTTTGCAGTGCAGTTGATGAGACAAGTTACACAAGATAGGAGATAATATAAGTCAAAAGTGAAGCTATATGAGCAGTGCTTTGGGGAATAAACACTGATATGTAAATCGTCACTTCTGTGAAGGATTATTTCATAGATCCAGCCTATGATTTCCTAATCTGTTCATAGACGTCAGTGTTTAAGTAAGGGACTTTACTCCAGATGGAGCAAAGTGTGAATTTTCCAGATCAGTCAAATTGAATCCTTCAAGAAACAAATAATTTTTTGAGTCAACTTCTCTTAGAGATCTCTGAAAATTGAATTCTACATTACAAAAACTTCCAACATTTCTGCCTGGAAAAATCAGAGTAGATGGAGCTGTGGTAGCCATTAGGAATATTCATAAGTATCCAGCCCATGGAGGACTGCACTTCCCCACTCCCTTGGAAAGGAAGTGTGATCACTGACTATCTTTGGCCGGCGAAATGTGCATCTAAGTGTCTCTGTCACTTCTGTTAGATGCTTCAAGGGTCAGCGTGTAAGCCACACATTCCCCTCCTGGCCACTGTACTTATTATGCAAAATGTCTGTGCAAATAAAGCCTCCCTCAGACTGGCTCTCTGAGACAGGAAAGGGCAGAGGCCCCTGCTGACCCACACTGACCAAGTAGCATGAGCTAAAAGTTAGCTTTAATTGTTTTAAGCTCAGAGTGTTGGGGGTGGGGTGGATTCATTCCTGAAGGGATACCTAGCCTGTATTATATTGGAATTCTATCTAACCATTAAGGGACAGAGCAAGGTCATTAACATCATGGCGTTGTTTGAAAGTGGACACTTCACATTAAAATCTAGATTTCTGGCGCCTGTTGGCAAAGACCCTGACACGTTTATACATGGTTGATCCCTTGAGCACATCAACAAGCGGGTATATATTCTCCAGCTCATGACAGCCCTCGTGACTCACTATGACCATACCTGAGCAGTCTTCCTCCCTGAGGCGGGGTGTAGATATTTGACTTTCATCCTCTATCCTAAACGGTCTAAGCATCATACACGTACTGTGCTGACTGTGGTCCACTAGATTGCATCTCATTTCCAGTTACAAACTTCAGTGACACTTGTAGCAACACAAAAAAGTACAAATATCCTCAATACAGCACAACGAAATCTCTTAAGAAAAGAGATTTTGGAATTCAGTTTCCTAGGTTCAAATACCGGCTCTACCATTTTCTATCTGTATCTGGATGGCCTTGCCAGAAGAGCACTCAGCTTTCAGCAAGGTACCACCTGCCCCAAACATCCACTTGTCCAGCAGACTAACAAAAACATGTTAGGAAGCACACATTCTTCCTTATTTATTTATTTATTTATTTATTTATTTATTTTTTACCTTTTGGATCCTAGCTCGCCAACCAAGGACGAAACCTGCGCCCCGCCAGCTGCATTGGAAGCATGGAGTCTTAACCCCTGAACTGCCCGCGAAGTCCGAGGAAGCACACATTCTAGAGGGACTAATTCAGCATTGAAAACAACCTTTATCCTGTGCTCCTGCTCAGTCGCTCAGTCGTGTCCAACTCTTTGTGACCCCCATGGACTGTAACCCACAAAGTTCCTCTGTCCATGGCATTTCACAGGCAAAAATACTGGAGTGGATTGCCAAGTCCTACTCCAGGGGATCTTCCCAAGCCAGGGATCGAACCTGGGTCTCCCGCACTGCAGGCAGACGCTTTCCCATCTGAGCCACCAGGGAAGCCCCTCGCTAGGTACCTGGAGAGGGGGCGGCGGGCGAGGCGCAAGGCACGCCCTGCGGGCCACCGGCCGGATTTCGACCACCACCACCGCCGCCGCGTCCCCGCCCGCGGGCCTCGACCCTGCCGGGCCCGTGACGCATGGGGGCCCCCAGTGCGCCAGTCGACCGCCGCCCGGAGGTCCCCGCCGACGCCAAAAGACCACCCCCACATCCCCCCGAAACGGGCAGAGCCCTCCCCCACCACCTCCTACACCGGTACGGCCGCCCCCCAGGGACCCCGTCCTCTCCCCTCAACCACCGGGGCCCCCTACCCGCGCCCGCGGCCCAGGCACCCTCCTCCCTCCACCACCAAGGGCAGAGAGGACGGGAAGCGTGGCGCCAAGCGGGCAGGGACACGACAGAGGTGACAGGGCGAGAGACAAGACAGCCGCGCGAGGCGTGGGGAGGGGTGGCCGGGAGCAAGCCCGGAGGCTCGGAGGGCGTGAGGAGGCGTCTGGCGACCGCGCGGCAGGCCCAGAGCAGCGGACGACGACCGGCTGAGGCAAACAGGTCCAGGGCCAGCGGCGGGACGCGTCGGGCAGGCAAGCGGCCCAGCGACGGGGAGCCGCCAGCCGTCACGCCGCACAGCCCGCAAGACGCGACCGGAGGATCCGCGCTGTGCGGTCTGCGGCTGGGGGGAAGGCAGCCATGGCCGGTGCCGCGGGCAAGGCGCCTGCGGTGGGGTGGGGGCGCGCTGAGCACATCCCACCACCCCCCCCACCCCCCCCACCCCAACCCTCGGACCCAACCTCGAGGGAACTTGGCGGGGAGGTCGGGCGGAAGAGGGACACCGGAGACGCCGCCACCGGGCGCGGGGCAAGGGTGGCGGGGGGCGCCCGGCCGAGGATGGAGGGGCGGGCGGGAAGGCGGAGGAGAGCCGTCTTTCCCACCCGACCCGCACTCTCCACGCCGCCCCCCGCTCCCCGCCCCCCGCCACAGTCTCCTGCGGGGCCCCTCCTCCCAGACGGCTTTCCCTCCCTTACCTTCCAATCCAGCCACATTAATGATCCTTCCCCAGGTTCAACTATGGAAAATTTGTCAGCTGATCTGTCTATAATCCAGGGATAAAACTATGACTACAGAAAGGAACGATGACCTGACCTAGGATGGCCATGATGTTCTATAGAACCAGAGAAAACTGGTTAAAATAAAAATTAAAAAAAAAAAACAAACAAACTTTTTTTCTTGGAAACTGTAAAGCTGGTTCTTTTGCATATCAATTAAAAACAGAGCTTGTTACAAAGGCCTGCCTAGGGCAAAGCTTGAAGTTAACCATTTCCTTAGAAAACAATGCCCACTTTGCCTGAGACCTCAGCCTTGGGCAAATGAGAACTTCAACACCCCCGTCCCCCCAAAAAACGGGGAGTCAAAGAGATATTTTCAATCTTAGGCGGAAAACTAGAAGATCTCTGTGTGGATTTCTGTATGTCTCAGTGTGAGTCTTCTGTTTTTTGATAATATTGCTGAAGCTGTGAGTGAGTTCTTATTTAAATAATCTAAAGAAAAGGAAGCCCTCAAGAAATGCAAAGAAATACTCTAATATTTCTAAATACAAGGGAAAAAAAGCTCTAAATACAAGAAAAAAATGGACCTAAATGAATTTTGGATTCATGTGAATTGGGAACTAGTCAATAGTAAATATCTAGTATTTTATTTTTTTCACTACTCTAATATAGACATGTTTAAGAGTCATTAACATTAAGCATAAACTTTTCACAGTGCCTAGGTTTACTATAACTTAAATATTGCTATATTGTTATCTCTCTCACAGACTGGTCAACAAAGAAAGTACCTCTAAAAACAAACCAAAAACACTCCTAAAAAATGGAAATGCGATATGAGCTTTTAGGTAAGCTATTAAAAATAATTATACTTTAAAATATCTGTCTATAGTAGTCTCGATTGAAGGCAGAGGAGAAGGGGACAACAGAGGATAAGATGGTTGGATGGCATCGCTGACTCGATGGACAGGAGGTTGAGCAAGCCCCGGGAGTTGGTGATGGACAGGGAAGCCTGGCAGCCTGCAGTCCATGGGGTCGCAAAGAGTCAGACGCAACTGAACTGAGCTGAATTTACAATAGTTTCTCCAGATCTTGGCTACCTGAATGTCTATGGTTGTGCTAAACTAAGTGATGACAGTGTATTGAATAGCTAGGTCATTTCATAAATTAAGGTTCTGAAACATTCACCACTTGACAGGGCCTTCGTCTTACACAGCAACTAAAGAGATTTTGGCTATCCATGAATAGTGTCTGGTGCCATGCTGAGATGTGCAGTGTAAGAAAGCTTTTTTTTTTTTTTTTTTAGATAGTATCACTGATACGTATGTTCACCAATCTGTAAAATGCCAATATAAAAGTCAGCTCTCGGTTGCTTAAGGAAAAATGTATGACTTGTAATTAAAGAAGGTACGAGGAATGAAATCGCATTTGATGAAGGAAAAAGAAGTAGTTCTGACTTACAGGTGGCAGTTTCAGAATGGGAGAAGCAAAGGAATGGGTACAGAATGGGATAAGGAGGTTTTATGGAAAGTGGACCCCCAGAAAAGAGTTTTGTGCCTAGTACAAGGTTTCTTGAGATGTTGAACTGCCTTTGCTAGTGGATTTTGAATTTCTTTACCTCTTAAATGATCTGTCCTAGGTTTACCTTTGAAATCTTTTGTTAACTTTGGCTAAGTGGATAAATATTTTTTCACAGCCTACCTGACTGTTATAAACCCTTTCGATATTTATGAACAAACCTTCCTAAATAATTGACTTCTAGCTAACTTTGGGATGCTTCAGAGGGCCCCTGAGACCTCCCAAAGAGAGATATTAAACAACCTGAGTTCGTTTGGCATGTTAAACTACATGGGAAGTGCTGTCAGAAGGAGTGATGAATCTTCCCAAGTTATATGGTGGATGTTACTGTAAGGTATAGTTTGGGCTGAGGCAGAAAAGAAGGAGAGAGAGATAGCATTTGTAGTTGGTCAGGGGGTGATAAGTCCCCTGGGCAGGGGGTAATAAGTTCCAGATAGATACAACTGGCCTGGAGCCTCAGGGTGGGACCTAAAGTTCGATTTTGTTTTCTCTGAAGTTAAATGATACAAGCAAGGGCCTTTGAGACTGTTGTTTTCTTTCCTTAGCCCAAAGACTCCTTCAGTTACTAATGTAGATATCCTAGAAACTATGTGACATCCATGAAAATCTGATATGTCCTGGTAAAATGCTGTCAGTTATAATTCTAGTTATCATATTAAAGTGTTTCAAGTCACAGCAGTGACCAGATTTACTTTGTCAATTTCTATCTAATCAGGTTTTAAACATGCCTTCCATTGTTTCACACTGATGCATTTGCAAAAATACTGCTACTTCAAGATACATGGAAAAGACTTTCCTAAGCTTACCCATAAACAACGGTTTTTGTTTGTTATCTGGTAAGCTGGTACCAGACTGGAATTTAGTCTCCTTACTAGTTTAAGAGAACAAATTTTTCTTAGAATGCAGCTTTCAATCACAGATGATGAATTTATTTACCTTTCAGTGATTTATATTTGTTTTTATCATCTGTTTTTACTTCTGTAAAGTAAATAAGCATTATTTAAGATTATGGTACATGTAGGATGGACCAAGCTTTCCCCACTCCTGCAAATTCCCTTAAGCCCTCAGATTCTTCTCATGGGACCAAGGTCTCACTTTCCTCCAGAGGGGCAATCCAAGCTTTTTATCAGCTAGCTGATCTGCCCCTGATATCAGAGCCAATTTGAGCATGAGTTGGTCTATAATTTAGGCATGAAACTATGATTACATAAAAGAAAGATGACTTTTTGATGGAGGATGGCCATGATATTCCTTGGACTTCAGAAAAAATTGGTTAAAATGAAACTTTTCCTTGGAAACTGCAAAGGCAGTTCTTTTAGCATATGCAATTGAAAACATCTAGGTTGTTAGGTCAGTTTTCATTCCAGTCTCAAAGAAAGGCAATGACAAAGAATGTCCAAACTGTCACACAACTGGACTCATCTCACAGGCTAGTAAAGTAATGCTCAAAATTCTCCAAGCCAGACTTCAGCAATACGTCAGCCGTGAAATTCCAAATGTTCAAGATGGATTTAGAAAAGGCAGGGGAACCAGAGATCAAATTGCCAACATCCACTGGATCATTGAAAAAGCAAGAGAGTTCCAGAAAAACACTTATTTCTGCTTTATTGATTATGCCAAAGCCTTTGACTGCATGTATCACAATAAACTGGGGAAAATTCTGAAAGAGATGGGAATACCAGACCACCTGACCTGCCTCTTGAAAGACCTATATGCAGGTCAGGAAGAAACAGAACTGGACCTGGACCAACAGACTGGTTCTAAATAGGAAAAGGAATATGTCAAGGCTGTATATTGGCACCCTGCTTATTTAACTTATATGCAGAGTGCATTGTGAGAAATGCTGGGCTGGATGAAGCACAAACTGGAATCAAGATTGCTGGGAGAAATATCAATAACCTCAGATATGCAGATGACACCACCCTGATGGCAGAAAGTGAAGAACTAAAGAGTCTCTTGATGAAAGAGAAAGAGGAGAGTGAAAAAGTTAGCTTAACGCTCAGCATTCAGAAAACTAAGATCATTGCATCCAGTCTCATCACTTCTCGTCAAATAGATGGGAAAACAGTGGAAACAGCGGCAGACTTTATTTTTCGGGGCTCGGAAATCATTGCAGATGGTGACTGCAGCCATGAAATTAAAAGATGCTTACGACTTGGAAGGAAAGTGATAACCAAGCTAGACAGCATATTAAAAAGCTGAGACGTTGCTTTGCCAACAAAGATCCGTCTAGTCAAGGCTAAGGTTTTTCCATGTCATGTATGGATGTGAAAGATGGACTATAAAGAAAGTTGACAGCCAAAGATATGATGCTTTTGCACTGTGGTGCTGAAGAAGATGCTTGAAGGTCGCTTAGACTATAAGAAGACCCAACCACTCCATCCTAAAGGAAATCAAGTCTGAATATACATTGGAAAGACTAATATTGAACCTGAAACTCCAATACTTTGGCCACTAGATGCGAAGAGCTGACTCTTTTGGAAGTTGCTTTGATTTGCCTGTGAGTGTGGGAGCCCTACCTGGGCACAGGGCCTCAGGGGCCATTGCCACTGAATCATGACCTCCACGCAAGTGCATTCCAGCTGTGTGACACTCAGCACGCAGGAGACTGGGAAAGCTATCTTCCTTGGAGGAAGGAAAGGCATACACAGAGAGTGTGTTTTCAGGCCTCTATTTGCAGCAAGTGTTTTGCTTCTCAGATGTCAGACCTGCAGGCCTACCCCGAGGACCTCAATTCCAGAGTCAGGGCCGTGTGTCTCCCTACACATTCCGAGCCTTGCAAACACATTCCTGGGTCAGAGAGGTGCTGCCCATGAGGAAGAAGGCTGCGGGAGTGTGTCTGAGGGGGCCAGGTGCCATGCTGGGGTCACCTGGTCGAGGGCACCTTGCACATCCATTGGGCCCCAGGCGAGCAGTTATGGACTTGCCCCTTGCTTGAGATATCCCAAAGCAAGGAGCAATGCTAGCTGTATCAGAAGGAGGAAAACAGCAATGGGATGGATTTTCAAGCAGTTGCTAGGTCACACTGTGTTAGGGCTCCCCAGGAGACATGTGAGAATTTTGGCCCCTAGGCCCGGTATCCAGGGGTGTGCACAGGGTGTTTTCCCCGCAGGACCCAAGAATGTTCCAGACAGACCTAGGCTCAACAGCTGTTGCTAGGCTGCACTGCTTCAGGCACACCGAGAGAAGCAGGCACACTGTGGCCCCGAGGTCCGGTATGCAGGTTCACATACGGGGTGTGTCCCCGTAGGAGCCAAGAATTTTCCTGACAGTCCTAGGCCCCCTAGAGCTCTCAGGTCTGCTCAGAGGACTGAAGTTCCAGAGGCAGGGTCATGTATCTCCCCTTCCCTTTGCGATCCTTGCAAAGACATTCCAAGCTGATAGTGGTACTGCCCATGAAGAAGCAAGCAGTGGGAGTATGTTTGACATGACTGGGTGCCTTGATGGGCTCAGCTCCTCAAGGGGCCTTTCCTTTCAAAGTAGGCCCCATGTCCGCTTGGGGAGGGGGTTGGGCCCTCTTCCCTCCACACTGCCAAAGGGTGGAGCAAAGCTAGCTGTCAGAGGTAAGAAAGGAGCAATTGGATGGATTTTCAAGCTCTCGCTAGGCTGTACTGCTTCAAGGCCCACTCGAGCAAAACAGGTGCTCTGTGGCCCCTAGGTCGGGTATGCAGGTTCACACACAGGGTGTGTTCCCGTCAAAGTCAAGAATTTTCTGACAGACCTAGGCTCACTAGAGTTGTCCTACAAAGCAAAGGGGACAGAAGAGATGTGTGGAGGTGGGTCTGCCTTTCCCTGTGAGTGTGGGGCTACTCCCTATGGCCCCAAGTTCAGGGATAACTGCCACTAAGAAAGGAACTCCAAGAAGGAACTCCAAGAAGCGCTTTTACAGGAGGCTGGGACAGGGAGTTCGCAGGCTGCAGGGAAAGGGAGCCTTCTTCCGGGAAGAAGAGGCAGCCACCCGGCGTGTGTTTGCAAGCCTCTTTGGAAGGCACAGTTTCACTGATACAATTGAATTCCAGTTCTGCTCAGAGGACTGAAGTTTCAGAGGCAGGGCCATGTATCTCTCCTTCCCTTTGCAATCCTTGCAAAGACATTCCTAGCTGATAGTGATACTGCCCATGAAGAAGCAAGCAGTGGGAGTATGTTTGACATGACTGGGTGCCTTCCTGGGCTCAGCTCCTCAAGGGGCCTTTCTACTCAAAGTAGGCCCATTGCCTACTTGGGAAGAGGGTATGAAGGGCTTGCTTCCAAATGGCGAAAAGGTGGAGCAAAACTAGCTTTGTCAGAGGTATGTAAAGTGCAATTTAATGGATTTTCAAGCTGTTGCCAGGCAACACCGCTTCAGGGTCCCCTCTCCCAGAAGGAAACAGGCGCCCTGTGGCCCCTAGGTCCGGTATGCAGATTCACACACAGGGTGTGTCCCCACAGGAGCCAAGAGTTTTCCTAACAGGCCTAGGCTTACTAGAGCTCTACTATAGAGCAAAGGGGATGGAACAGACTTGTGAATGTGACTCTGCCTTTACCTTTGACTGTGAGGCCCCTCCATAAGGTCCCAGGCGAAACTGCCTTCACCCTTGCCCTAACCCTAACCCCAACACGACACTCTAACCCTAACCTGACACCCTAACCCTAACGCATCACCCCAACCCTAACCTGACACCTTCACCCCTCAGCCCTCACCCTCACCCACACCCCTAACTTCTAACCCCTAAGCCGCAATGTAACCCACACCCTAATCCACACCCTTAACCTAACCCACACCCTCCCCCCCACCCTACTCACACCCTCAACCCTAGACTTAACCTGCATCATCTTCAATTTCAGCACTTCTCATGCATCACAAAAGACAAGGGAGTCATATTTCAAATGTGAATCCAAGACCCATTAACCGCATAACAGGAATATAAACACTGTGAACACATCATTTAAATCACTTGCACCACCAAATACCTCTCCACCACATATCCTATCAATAACAGTGGAACTCATGTATGTCATACATATTGTAACATAGCAATCTAATACCCAACAGTAATCTGGATAATTATATACACAAGATATATTTAAACCAAAAATGTTTAAACAAATTCCAGTTTTTACGGTGGTTTCAATCCTCACAAAAGTAGGATTAACAGCATGTTTTTCCACTAGGATTCAAAGCATTGAGCAAAATTGCCGAGGTCCAGCCCCAGCAGGACCAGGAATACCCAAGGGATGAGTGGCGTCAGCGAGGAAGAAGACAGACACACACACACACACAGACATTGTGTAGAAGAGGTAGCTTTTTTTTTTTATTTTTAGGATAACTCAGTTTTTATAGAATGAATGTTACCTCCACCTTAAGTCACCACATATTACATCAGATATTGGTTTGTGCTTCCATCAATATTTTTTTTTCCACATGTTTTTCCCCTAAGCATTCATCTAGAACGTTTCTGATTACAGGGTTTATACTTAAATGTCCCGTACATAGTCTTCTTGCCTCAATGGCCTAACATTTTCACTCTAACAAAAACAATGTTTTACAAATCTCAGGTATAGTGTAAATTCTTTAGACAATAAAACAATACATGGGAAGGGTTACAGTAACATGTTTGACATTTCTGAAAATAGTACCATGAGAAAAACCTGATATTTTTCTTTACCTGAAACCACAAAATCTCAATTTACAACGATTAATTATTAAACAGCAAAAACACCTCTAAAGCAGCAAAACACCTCTATTAATAGTAAGATAATGGCAGTAAAGCTGGTTAATATAAATCTTCTATTAAAATCCTATATACCCCATTTTCTAATTTTACAAAAATACCCATAATATCCCATGTTGTTTAAAGAAAGGGAAGCAACGAACAAATAACAGCAAGGAAATAGCAATAGTGAAAACCCTTTCAACCAAGGAGCAAGTAAACTAAAGCAGTATATCTACTTCTAAATCTAAATACCTCTACTCTTTTCTATTCTAGAACGTTATAATCTTTTAGGCAAGCAGCCAAACTATACCCGTGGCCTTTTCTTTTATGACTTGATGTTTATGGTCGTGTCCTGAGCCAGAGCAATCTTAAACATTTCCAAAAAGGCTTGGACTTTTCCAGCGAGGCCTTATTACTATATATTATCATTTCCAAAAATTAATAGAAAGCCCAGCAACAGTAAGACAGAAGGAAGACGGAGACATGCTGGGCCCCTGGGAAAACCTCGAGGGGAAGAGCTGCCTTGCAGGTTCCTTTCTCGTCCCAGTGGCTCCAGAGGGGACATATTGGGCCCCCGGGGCAGCCCCATGTAAGGAAGAGCTGCCTTGCAGGTTCCTCTCTCGTCCCATGACCTTGTCATGGACTGGGTGCATCCCAGCGGCTCCCAACACAAAATGACAGTACAAATGTCATACTCACCATTGACAATGAAAATCTTAATTATGACCATCAGAAAAAAGGTCAGTATGGTTGCTCTAACAGATTTTTCAGTGTTCCAATACAAGTTCTACCCAAATCCATAAAGAAAGACATACGCATAGGAAACTACAAATTGAAAGCAAGTCTATTCAGATAAATATTGGACATCATCTGTATTAATGTTTAAGGCATAAACAACTTCAGACATTTTTCAAATTCACAGAATGACAATAAGAAAGTATGGCTACACACAATCCATTCAGTTTTATAAACTACCAATGAATAACCTCACAAGGAATTTAAAAACAGATGAAAAATAAAGATGACCATTTCAAGTGTCATTTTCAATATTTAATAGCTTTGATCTATGAACAAGACTGTAAGACAGAAAATTAAACAAGTATGACCAAAATAAATGAAGTAAATCCTCAATAGGTATGAAAACATCCCATGGTACTTTTACTTTTAAAATGATCCTGCATGATAATCAAACAAAACACTGGATTAACACCTAAACAGTGTTTGAGTTCTGTACTAAATAATTTTAAAGCTAGTAGATGGAGTGAGCTGATGAGGAAGACTACGAACGAGCCATGTTCTTCAACTTGGTCAAACTGCTGATGGTCATACAAATTAATGAAAAATTAAGCCTGTTGTCATTAAATCAGTTTAAAAGAAATAGAATAATAAAATGAATTAGTAAATCTTGTTTTCTTAATAAACATTATATTATTTCTGTACAGCTTTTTTACTGGTATTAATAGAATACCTTAAATAATAACGTCACAGTGAAAAAGATTCACATTCTATATCTATTCACATCTATAATTGATGCCATAGCTGTTTGATACTATTGCTTGAATGAATACAACTTATGTGACTTCACAAACTACAAACACTAATAACATAATAGGTATTAAAATACCTTGAGTGACATGAGCATTAAGAATTAGTAGAGTTGCTCTCATGAATAATGATAGCATTATTCACTCTAGCCATGGTACTGGAATCTGTACATTAACACCCCTGCAAAAGAAACTGAAAGGATAGAATAATACTAAAGGAACTTCATATCTATAAATTTAATCCTACTGTAATCATTCAACATTGTATATTTTCTTTTAAACTAACTTTCATATTTGGTCTACTCTAACCTCTTCTGTGTTCACATTATGCTATACTTAGTGCTAACAGTAAAACTACCACTGCAGCTCTAATTAATTTTTTTTTAACTTGCAATGCTTGTGATAGAACCAAAGGCCGATATCTACATCAAACAGGAGAAACATAATGGAAACTAAACAATTTAATAACATTGCCATGCTCCTATACAGTCAAATGAACATTCAAAAGGACATGATTTTTCTGAGTGTTTATTTCAGAAAGTTAGAGTTGGATGACTGCAAATAAAACTAATAATATATTAATACATAATGTTAAAAATATACAGTTGGTCATTCTTTTTCCTATTCTACCACAGCTAACTGATTGGAAGTCAGTCTTAGTAACTACTACTAACATAAGACCCTCATTAATAAGTGAAGATATATAGGAAAATCCATAATATATCTAAAAAACATCAAAGATAAAATGATGATTAATAAAAATACAGTGACATCTTAGTTCGTATAAGAAACAGGATGACTATGAAAGCAAAGCCCACGATCATGTACAGGCCATGGAAGCCTGTGGCTGTCACGAGTGTTGACTTCTCCTTCATCTGAGGTTGTAAAAAGTGCTTTGTATAATCCTGAGGTTTGCAGCTATTGTAACCTCCTGAAGAGACTGCAATAAAAACACTTTCTAGAATATCCTGACGATTTCCATCTACCAGGCTATGGTGAGCTCAAGCAATACATACTTCAGAGGACAGAAGACAGGCATGTTGGGAAGTGGGAATGACTTCTACTGCACTTAGGGAGAAAGGGCATGTTGCTACTCAGCCTAGTACAAGTGTAGAAGCAACACCTCAGTGATTAAACCTTAAAGACTCTATAAAAATGATAACAACTGGTAGGAATAAACCTTCAGAAGTGCCTTCTCAGACCTCCCATCATAAGCACAAGCATAATAAAAACACTGAGCTTTCACGGTCTCACACAAAATTATGACAATGGCCGGAGAGGCTCCTAAAAGACATCAGGGCTGGGATTTACTGTAGGATGCACATCGGTTGAGTGCATCGCTATGTGTTATGAAATATGTGTTATTGACAGGGTGAAGGCATATTCTTGAATAACACAACCAAGAACACTACAAATTCAAGGAACAAGGCTACAATGACAATACCTAATTTCATGATGGTTACTACTTGGTAGGGCTAGGATTGCTTCACCCATTAAGTACTTAAATGGCCAGCTGTGATATTAGCCATTAGTTTCTCACTGTAATTCTCACTTAGAAACCGAACCTAATACTTTCCATGTTCACTAGCACAAGAATAGTGAAAGATCCTTGTAGAGGACAGTCAGACAGTCATGCTTCTGTTTTATCACAGAAGCTGCTTATGACCAGTCCTGCTCACAGACAGATTGCTAATTCCAAATTTATAGACAGTTATGCAGATATTCTTTACCAACTGAACCACCAGGGAAGCCCTAATAGCTCAGTTGGTAAAGAACCTGCCTGCAATGCAGGAGACCCTGGTTTGATTCCTGGGTCAGGAAGATCCCCTGGGGAAGGGATAGGCTACTCACTCCAGTATTCTGGCCTAGAGAATTCCATGGACTGTATAGTCCATGGGGTCACAAAGAGTCAGGCATGACTGAGCTACTTGCACTGTCACATGCAGATATTATTTTTTTTAAAATGTGGTAACAGATCTAGTACCTTTGTCAAGCTAATGAATGAGTAATATAAATATGAATAATCAACTTCGTCCTTCATAGTTATTACCATCCGATATTTGCTTTGAGAGGAGCTGAACTACTCATTGTTAAAGAGAAATGATCCTTTCCTCTCTGAAACATTGGTGAATCATTCAGTTGGGTGTGGTGAATAAAATACTTAAGGATCTAATACATAAAAATGCAATAGGCAAAGCGATAGATTTTTCGCTCCCGTTCTCAAAGGATGGAATATTTTGTATTTGCCCTGATTTTATGTCTTGACTTCATGTACAATTGTATATTGATATTTTTAGTTGAAATACAATGCTGCTAAGTTGCTTCAGTCGTGTTCGACTCTGTGTGACCCCATAGAAGACAGCCCACTAGGCTCTTCTGTCCCTGGGATTCTCCACGCAAGAACACTGGAGTGGGTTGCCATTTCCTTCTCCAATGCATGAAAGTGAAAAGCAAAAGTGAAGTAACTCAGTCGTGCCCGACTCTTAGCGACCCCATGGACTGCAGCCTACCAGGCTCCTCTGTCCATGGGATTTTCCAGGCAAGAATATTGGAGTGGGGTTCCATTGCCTTCT
Organism: Cervus elaphus; assembly: GCF_910594005.1. Taxonomy (NCBI): domain Eukaryota; kingdom Metazoa; phylum Chordata; class Mammalia; order Artiodactyla; family Cervidae; genus Cervus; species Cervus elaphus. The sequence continues at coordinate 342,094 of NW_025316694.1, read as the reverse complement.
CCATGAAATAGGACTAAAAATATTGATATAATACTAATAAATCATGTTGGTATGTGTGGTTGTCACACATGATTCACAGGAGATTTAAATTCACAGTTGTCAATGTAAAGGAGTAATGCTATTTAGCTTCTTCATGAATCTATGCCATGAATGAAGAGCTTTCTCAACGTATTTCACTGAGGAAACTACAAGGATGATAGGCATAATACTATGCTTCAACTCATGGATTTCCAAGCATTGCTCACAACACAGATCTGATTTTCAACATTAGGGTTCTTTCAGTGTCCTTGAACAGCATTTGTTTTTCTGTTCAGTTCAGTTCAGTTGCTCAGTCGTGTCCAACTCTTTGCGACCCCATGAACCGCAGCATGCCAGGCCTCCCTGTCCATCACCAACTCCCAGAGTTTACCCAAACTCGTGTCCATTGAGTTGGTGATGCCATCCAACCATCTCATCCTCTGTCGTCCCCTTCTCCTCCTGCATTCAATCTTTCCCAATATCAGGGTCTTTTCAAATGAGTCAGCTCTTCACATTAGGTGGCCAAAATATTGGAGTTTCAGCTTCAACATCAGTCCTTCCAATGAACACCCAGAACTGATTTCCTTTAGGATAGACTGGTTGGATTTCCTTGCAGTCCAAGGGACTCTCAAGAGTCTTCTCCAACACCACAGTTCAAAAGCATCCATTCTTCTGCGCTCAGCTTTCTTTATGGTCCAACTATATATTCTGTATACAGAAGAAAAAAACTCATGAGTATAAAACTTAATCACATAAAACGAGTATATGAATTGTTATCTTCCCGACCCAGGGATCAAACCCACATCACTTCCATCTCCTGCACTGGTAGGCAGATTATTTACCGACTGTGCCACCTAGGAATCAATATACATTTCAAGAACCACTGCCATCCGCTTCTCCTGTTCATGACCAAAGTAGGAGAAAGAACATTGGAAGAAGTACTCGTAAGCGTATTGTTTAGTCAAGCAACTGTTATGTTGGGTACTCCAGTTATTACTGGGACAAGTCAGTTCCTCCAATGATGATGGGTATAACTGAAAAATTATTACAAATTCATGGGATGTGATGTCTACATGATAAATGTGTTCCTCTTATGCTATTGCTTCAGGTATGCCTACTTCAGCATGAAGGACTGCACTTAAAGGGATGCCTACTATTCCAGCTCAAGCAACAGATAGTGAAGTGTAGATCATTGTCCTTTGTTGAAAATAATCAGCAGTTTGTTAACATATGTAACATGCCAGAGCAAGCCTTGGGATGGAACTCTAAAAACAGGTTAGGCCCTCTTTTTGCCAAGCCCTGCAATAAAATACAAATCAAAAAAAGAAAAATAGCAATGCTTTTGTCAGGACTTCCTCACCTTTTCTTTCTGGATGGCAGGAAGCAGACATTGAGGCCAGGTGACTGCAGGATTTAATTGTGAGCTAACATTGGGTGGGGTGGAAGCTCATCACTCTAGTAAGAATGTGGCTCAATTAAACCATTGGACTTTCATTCACTTCATGTACATAGAGTTCTATAATCCTTCATTAAGGAATTAAATAAGTTATACTTCCTTATACCTTCACAATCTCTTGGTTTACACGAATGTAAATTCCTAGTCCAGCACTTATACAATGAGTATTACAGGTAGTAATAGTGCATAAGTGATGATGATCAATGATGGGAAGTTTATTTATTCTCTGTTTGAATTCTTTATTTTTACATAATCAAGCAGTGAAATATACTTACAGATGTGAATATTTTAGTGGCATGTATAAATACATGTTGACTAGTGTTATGATAACTCATAGTGTTGGCACAATAATTATCATGGTATTATGTCTTTTTCATATATTCCTTTTGAGATTCTGTTCCATTATATGTTATCATAAGATATTCAATACAGTTTCCTAAACTATACAGTAGGTCCTTGTGGTTTCTTTCATATATAGTACTATGTATTTGTTAATAATTCAAATACAAACTGATACGCAAATATTCATAACGACATTATTCACAATAGCCCAAAGGTAGAACCCATTCAAGTGTCCATCGGTGGGTGAATGAATATGCAACACAAGGTATATTCAAAAGCTTGAACAGTATTCTACCATACTGAAATGGTATGAAATGGTCTTAAATGGTTCTGCCACTGTGTAAGACATTACAGAAATTACTCCAAAACTAACACATGGAATGAACATATATTTCAATTCTAAATCATGCTATGTACCCAAAAGGTTTGAAAAAAGGGGCTGAAAAACTGCATATTTCTGCAGTCATATTCATAATAGCATGAGTCACACTGGCCAACAAACAGAAGCAATCTAAGTGTCCACGGACAGCCAATTCCATAAACAAACTGTGGTATACACACAATGGAATATGATTCAGCCCTTCAAAGATGGTAATTCTGACAATGCTACAATCTGGATTAACCTTAGGGTCATTATATTAAGTGAAATACACCAGACCAAAAAAGGACAAACGTTCTGTGATTCCGCTAGTATGAGATATCCAAACAAGTCAAATCCAAAGCCAGAAAAAGCAGAAAGTGATTCCCAGGGAACAAAGACAGTTCATGTTTCATGGAACACACCCAGTTTCCTTTAGGGAAACTGACTTCCCATGATATCTCCAAAACCAACTATACAAATAATTGGAAGCCATATCTAATCAAATGAATGTAGACATAATTTTACAATTTACACCAACCTCACTCAAACTTCTCAATGGACAAAAGGCAAAACTGTATCTATGGTACCTCAGCTTTGCTTAAAACTGTATCTACAGTACCTCAGTTTTGCTTATGAAATTTAACCAAAAAAAAAACCAAAACACTAAAGTCTATCCAAAAAAAGATATAAAATTTATGACATGAACTTTAAAAAATTATGAATTTAAACTGTGAAAAACCTTATTCACAAAACTTACACACAAGCCACAGAAAAATACATTTACAAAATACATATTTGATAAAGGATTGTACTCCAACTATACCAAAAAATCTGGAACAAACAACCTCATTAAAAATGTATAAATCTGAATGCCTGGCCAAAGAAAATATACAGATAGTAAATAAGCATATCAAAAATAGTCAAAATCATATATCACTAGGAAATTACAAACTAAAACAACAGTGAAGTAGCACTGCACACCTATTAGATCCAGTAAACTGAAAAAAAGCGGAGGGGGCGGGGCTTCTCTGGTGGCTCGGTGGTAAAGACTCTGCCTGACAATGCAAGACACTCAAGTTCGATACCTTACTCAGGAAGATCCCACATGCCAGAGAAACTTAGCTGGATTTTTCCACAGCTAAACAAGGCTCACCAGTGACCTGAACACTACATGTTTAGCACTTAGTAAACAGCTTTGAAAAAGTATCCAGACAAAAACTATCACACAACAGCAGCTCTACTTGTAACAGCTAAATATCAGGATGTCTTTGGTAGATGACTGTGTAAGCAAATTGGGATACATCCAAAGTGAAGGGAAGAAAATGCTACTGCAAAATATACCTCTTAAGCGTGAGAATTAGTTGGACCTAATTAACTTTTTTTTTTTAAAGAGGACACATGATCATCTCTGAAACCCAAGTTCAAGACGGCTCTTCTGTGAGTCACATTTACAAGAGAAATCTCATTTCAAAGGAATCCTTGGTATATACCAGATAGAAGGATGACAGTCTTGTGAAACTCCTTTTTTTTTTTAATCAGTAGGGAAAGCTAAGATGTAAATCTGTACAACAACCATACCCTTCCTTTCCTTTGGTTTTATTTTTTTTTTATTTGACTGCGCCAGGTCGACCTTCATTGAGGCAAGCCAGATATTTAGCTACAGCATGCAAACTCTTCATTGCGGCATGGGAAATCTAGTTCTTGGATCAGGGATTGAACTTGGGCCTCCTTCTTTGGGAGTGTCCAGTCTTAGCCACTGGACCACCAGGAAGCCCGGGTTCTGTTTTTAGATGAAGATGCTATCTAAGGTGCTATCTTGGGCCATTTCAGTCACTGACTCAGTTTCCTGAGTTTCTCCAAAGCATGCACAAGGTACACATTATTAAACTGGTTTGCAAAAGAAGTAAAGGTAGTTCATACTACAACACTCTATGCTTACAAATATCTAAATGGTAAATGGCATGTTATTTATTTTTAATTACTATGGGGAAAAAAAGAATGCAGGAGTCATGCATATTACAACATGAATAAACATTAAAACCCTCTTTAGAGAAAAAAATCCATATAAAAAAGCCCACCCAGATCCCATATTCACCGGGTCTGCTTTAAATCCATCAAGTTGGTCCAAATAACTGAAAATCTCAATAACACTCTAAAGCCCTTTCCTCTCGAAGTAGGCCCCAGGTCCCCTTGGGGAGGGGGTTGGGCCCTCTTCCCTCCACACTGCCAAAGAGTGGAGCAAAGCTAGCTCTTTCAGAGGTACAAAAAGAGCAATTGGATGGATTTTCAAGCTCTTGTTGGGCTGCAACAATTCAGGGCCCACTCGAGTGAAACAGGCACCCTGTGGCCCCTAGGTAGGATATGCAGGTTCACACCCAGGATGTGTTCCCATCAAAGCCAAGAATTTTCTGACAGACCTAGGCTTACTAGAGCTGTCCTACAGAGCAAAGGGGACGGAAGAGATGTGTGGAGGTGGGTCTGCCTTTCCCTGTGAATGTGGGGCTACTACTCCCCATGGCCCCAAGTTCAGGGATAACTGCCCCTAAGAAAGGAACTACAAGAAGCACTTTGCCAGGAGGCTGGCACTAGAGCTTTATTATTGCTTAATAATTGCTTTAGATTTCTTGTTGGTTAGTCATGATCTGTGCCATTCCTAACACCATACTTGTGTCATTGAAATAGGGAAGCTGAGACGGACAATACATGCCTTCTGGCAAAGTTACTTCACTCTGTAATAAATTTGATCCTCATGGTCTATATGGGATTTGTGCTTGGCTTGGGTTGGAATTCTTGGTTCAATAAACCTTAGAGGGTTTATTAACTGTTCATGTTTTTGTCCTAGTGGTCATGATGCTGGTTCTTTGCATCTGTCTGGGACCCAAATGCTTTTGAACAGCCACTTTCTTGTCAGGTGATCAACATGATGATACAACAGGAAGGTAAGGGAAAATCAAGTCCAAACAACCATGGCATATTACCTCACATTTGTTAGAATGACTCTTATTAAAAACAAAGACAATCAACAGGGACTTCCCTGGTGGTCCAGTGGTTAAGACTCCATGCTTCCAGAATGCAAGGGATATGAGATTGGTTACTGGTCTGGGAATTAAGATTCCACATACTCCCTCAGCATGACCAAATAAATAAACACTGAAAGTAAATAAATATAATCCACCCATTAAAAAAAATACCTCACAATATAGTTAGCCATGGAGATGACTGAACAATCAGCCTCTAAGCGGTGAAGGCCGGAATTTCTAAAGTTCCTTGTATTCATCAACTTTCAAGCAAAAAAATGAACAAAAGAGAGGAACTGAGAGACTGAATATGCAAACAGACAACGGCCAGCCCATGAATAACCAAAGAACTGGAGTTCCCGTAACCTCTGCAGTCACCAGCCCAAAATGGTCAGGATTTTGTCAATGACTGCCAGCTTCCCTGTTTTATTTTGCCCCAATTTCCAACTTGAAACTGCCCAAAGAAAGCCAAATATATTCTCCAAGTGAATCACCTAAGATGCTGTTTCTAGTTACTTTAGTGCCTTCAGCCTCCTCATGCCAAGAGCCTCCACAGTATACCTGAAGCCTCCCCCACTATTTTTTTTCCTGTAAAGCTTTCTACCTCCTCTGCCTGCCTTTGAGTCTCTGCCATAAGCAAGAAGATGGTGGCCTCTTCCTTTGCAATAGCAAGTGCAGAATAAATAAACCCTGCATGTTCTCTTTTGGGTGGTCTTATTTCTACAAAGCTATATGGATGATTCAGCTCTCTTAAAAAGTACAATTTTCCATGGTGGTCCAGTGTTTATAACTCCATGCTTCTATTGCAGGGGGCATGGGTTCAATCCCTGGTTGGGGAACTAAGATCCTGCAAACAGCGCAGACAAAAAAAAATTCTATTTTTTGCCATAACACTTCTTTTAATTTCTTTCAATGACTGTCCTTTGAGAAACTGCAATCTTTCCCTCTTCTGTGTCATTCCTGACATTAAAAATTGTTTCCTATGGGCACTTTCCTGTTGGTCCAGTGGCTAAGACTCCACACTAAATAAACCCATACACACACACACACACACACACACACACACACACACACACACACACACACACACACACACACACACACACACACACACACACACACACATATATATATATATATATATATATTTGTTTCCTGTAATCTTCTTTATTAATATGTTCATGAAGTCCTCCAACTGCTTTACCCTGGAGTTCTGAAAAATCCAAGAACTTTGGCTTCTCACGTCCTGTGGCCAGAGAGTCTCAAGGAAAAATTTCAATTTTTAAAATTGAAGTTTTAAAAATTTTTTAGTTTAAAAATTTTAAAAAAGTTTTAAAAATTTCAAGTTTAAAAAATTTTTTTAAAACTCCCAGAAAAAAAAGGTACAAGACATGGAGCAAGTCACTTGCTTTTGTTGAGAGGAGCTCCTAAGGGCAGAGTCTGTGACAAGGCATATATGGGCTCCCTGAAGTCCTTCAAAGTCCCTTGCCTCCGGTAGCAAGAGGCAGCCTTATGTTCTTTTCTTCTGGGCTATGTGTGTGCAGTTGCTCAGTCGTGTCCAACTCTCTGCACCCCCATGGAGCCCGCCAGGCTCCTCTGTCCATGGGATTTCCCAGGCAAGAACACTGGAGACCCAACCCAGGGATCGAACCCATCTCTTGCACCTTCTGCATTGGCAGGCGGATTCTTTTCCACTGTGCCACCTGGGGCTAGATCCTTCCCAACCCACAAGAATGACCTTCCTCTATGGGAAAATGAAAAGTGCAGAAAAGGACTGGACCACAGGTGAAAACCAAGTGCAGCCTGAAAGAGTACCATTGACAAAACTGACATCAATAAAAATAGGGATATAAAAAATGAACTTTGCATTTTTATTCAAAAAACTGATGGTCTGCATGATAAATACAGTCTGTGTCTGAAGCATCAAAAATTTTTTTTCTTGAAAAATGATTTTTTCCCTCTTAGTTTTAGAATGCACTTACCTCGACTCCCCACACCAATTTTGAACTTGAACTGCGCAGTGTCATCTGAAAGGATGCAGAATCATGGTCTCTCCTGGGGTGATACATAAGTGCTGTGGTCACACTGATTGGTGGTCTCTGGTCACGGCTCCCTCCATGTGCCTGGCCCAGTTCCTGTGACACTGATGTCCCTGAAGCTGACACAGTGAGACAACCTCCCAGTCACGGCCCCCCTGAGAGATTACCATTCACCAGGTCCTGTGACTTAGCACATTCCAGAAACTTCTGAAAAAATATCTTGTCACTTGATACAGCAATTGAAATCTGAGTTGCACAGATTAACGGATTTCTTTCAAGCATTCACATACGTCCCTCTTTAATTCTGGGAGTGAAGCTTATCCTCCCAGCTGTTAGTTAACACAGCCACCCAGCCAGCCTCTTCTGCAGGCACAGCACCATACTCCACAGTGAAAAACTCTCTACATACAGGTTCTGGTTTCTCCTGATCTCAGCCAAGAATTATTCATGTGAATCCCAACTCCCTAAAGATGTGGGAAACTCTACAAAGTTCTTTTAATTATTAAAAAAAAAAACTTTGGCTGTGCTGGGTGGCATGTGGGGGATCTTAGTTCCCTGACCAGGGATCGAACTAATGACCCCTGCTGTGGAAGCACAGAGTCTTAACTACCAGACTGCCAGGGAAGTTCCTATAAAGTTCTAGTGAGCCTGCCAAGGTTGTTTCCATGGAGAAGGGATGGAGTGGGGCAGGCAACCTGAGTGGATGGTGCTTTCTGGATGTATAGGCCCACCCAGAGGGTAAGCACCACATGCAAATTCACGTGGAAGGGAGGGTGTGCCCCACTGTGGCACATGCCGTTCAGAGCATGTCTTTCCAGGGACACAGAGATAAGGATTTCTTCTGCACTTTCTAGAGTCACCCTAAATACCACCATCCAAATACCCCACATATAAACATGCTCAAAGGAGAAGAAGGAAATATCCACTCCTCTGCCTGGAAAAATGCTCTGTTTCTAGTGGGGGAAACTCTGCTTTCCCTTTTATGTTAAGCGTTTGTCCGAGACATGTTCTCAGATATTATATTCAAATACCTGCTCAGTTGCTCAGTCGTGTGTCTGACTTTTGTGATGCCATGGACTGTAGCCCACCAGGCTCCTCTGTCCATGGAATTTTCCAGGCAAGAATACTGGAACAGGTAACCATTCCCTCCTCCAATATTCAACTACATTTCTAGCCAAATAAGCTGACCTTGTGGCTAAGCAATCCTGTGTGGAGCTTGGTGGAGAATGTGCCTTTTCAGAAAAATAAACCACACATACACACACACACTACTAATGGAAGGTTTCTCCTCTTGAAAAAGGAGTTTTTCATATTTTAGTATTAGCTTTTTTCAACACGGGTTTCTAAACATTCAGAGGCAAACAACTGAGTCTAGAAATTACATTCATTTCCCATCCCTGAGGTCTAGATTGAAGGAGGCACTAAGGGCTAGGAGCTGGAGCACTATGGGCCTGGGGCAGCCCCTGGGTGACTTACGCACCTGACTATGTGTACACGTGTGCACCCAAGGCCCTCAGTATCCAGTGCACAATGTAACCACAAATCAGACTTACGTTGCTAATAACTTGTGTTTCCCTACTGACCCACCATCTGCTCCTTGCCAGATTTCTGAGGAGCTCATAGCATCCCTGCATAACCCAACAGGAAGTCATAAACAGAAGCATTTAGTATTTTAGATTTCATAGTGGTTCAGAGCAAAATTTTTCCTCCAATGGACCTTCAGTCATGACAATGCATTTTACAGTCTCTCTCACAACTGTCCAACTCCAGCTTCAAGAAACAAACAGCAAATTACTAGACAAGAGCAAATACCTGCTCTGTTTTAGGGAAGGAATCCTTTGAGTGGCAGAACGAGCTTAGTTTTCACAATTACTATAAATGTGGCTGTTCATGTACATATTATACAAGACAAGTCAATAACATCACCAAGAGCCCCCACGGTCCTTCGATCAGTCTTACTTCCCCAGTGGTCACCACAATAGATCCCCTTGTGATGTCTTACTCTTTATATGGAAACTTTAAAATCAGAAACCTAATGTTTCCAACCAGAAGGTTAAAAAGAGAAAAGAAGTTTACACATTGTATGATACATGATTTTATTTACATAACTGAAATGATTTTCTTAGTCACCTTGACTACAAAAGCAAATTGACACAGTATGATTTAATAACCTTTCATAAACAGATTTAACAAATTTTAAAACAGTAATACTCAGTAATACTTAAATACTTAGTAACTTCTGTGTATATGCATATGAAAATTGTCTGATAGACTAACAAGTATGAGTACCTGGATAACTCAGGAACAGACAATTAGGTTATGAGTCAAGGGTTAACTCCCCAGCACTGGGTCAGCCAGTTAGACTTGGAGTTCTCCCCCTGCTGAGGACAAATCTGCTACAGCCTCTCACACTGAGTAGGCATTTTTAATAACTTGAGAAAGTTTCTCCCTACTTCTGCATTTAACAAGACTATCATCAAGTACATCTGAAACCCACAAGTTTACTACCATGACTAGATATCTGTAAAAGAACTTATCACAGTGCGTCTGAACAATGGCCCAAACTAAAGCCATGTTACATCTGCAGTTAAGTGTTTTTCCAGTGCTCTCCCTGGGTGTGTACACACACACATGCGTGCACACACAGATGCGCATGCACACACACACACAGCTCTTCCACAAAACTCATCCAATTCTTCTTGGCCACAAAAATGCCATAATTTTTACCACTTTACCACTTTGGTGAAATGGCTATAAAAGCCAGCATTCTCATGAGACATCGTTAGGTTCTTTCACAGTGCTTTAAGTATGAAGACCAGGCAGTATTTTGGTAACTGACCCTCTCCTGCAAAGTGACAGCATTGGGACAGAAAGAAGAGCCACCAGGACTTCCCGAAAGCCACCCCCACAGGATGGGAGGAGTGCTGAGTGTCTGTGACCACAAACAAGCAGTGAAGAATGACAAGAAGCTTATGAGTCATGGTCAGAACCTAAGAACAAAAATGTCTGGCCATAGCAGCATTACGTTACAGACACAGCAAGAGTGGACACATGTACCTTTTCACACAAGCTCTGTAAGAGCCAAAACCCTGTCGTTTCCCCATCAGAACTGTCATCAGAGGTGTCACAGTCCTTGGTCATTTGTCGACACTACTTCTAACCTAACTAGCTGAGACTGAGCACAAGTCCCAACCATGAATGTGTGAGATGAGCCCCTGCCACTTTGGGGCACTGGATGGGTGGGTACTGAAGGCTGTGGTGGGGTAGGCTGGGGAGTTCACGGCAGCCAAGTCTCTGTGGTCAGCAATACTTGGATATGAGTCCACTCCACTCCAAGGCCCCCTCCTCCATACACTTCTCATCACAGGGGTGTGATCTCTCAGCCAGGTGGACAGATGTATCCTAGAAGCCCCCTCCCCTCACACCACCTACCTACATACCAAATGTGGCATCACGTCTCTCCATTGTGCTAAACCTAAGGATCATTTTAATCATAATAAGAATCAAATGTCTTCCTAAGAAGAGGTTACATGATTTAAAAAGAAACAAAACAGGATATTGAAGGTTGCGGCGAGGCCTGTCCAGAAGTCCCCTCTTCCCCTCCAGCCTTGGTCGGGCTTTGACATCCCTATGCAGCCTGGCCGGGCTCTTGTTTTGAACAAGGACATGTTTAAATCATGTGACCTTGTTTGGAGGCAACCAGAAAAAAGTCAAACAGTTCAGGTAGTGAGTGAGGGACCGATACGTGTGAGCGCGGAGTGCGTGGTGCTCACGGATGCACCGGTTGGGTGCTGCGGAGGGCTGAAGAAGGAACACCTACACCGTCCAGTGTGCTACATCTGCTGGGTGGCAAGACCGCCAGCCAGTGTGAAATGTGCAAATAGGGGCCGGCAGATCTGTTCTCAGCATGTTTCTTCCCCTCCAAAGTCCATTACTTTTCACAAAGAAATGTTAACTATCAAACGCGTCCATTAATTGTGCCGCTGAGGGTGAAACCATCCAGTTAGCATATACACTATCATTTGCATATCTCGGACACCCAGTGTTGGTGCCAGCGGCTCTTGTGGGTGGTACAGGACTCTCTTCAGGCCAGTTCGGGTCTGACATGCCTAAAAATGAAAACAGATCATTTGTTCTGTGCTGAAGAACCCAAACTTCATGTCCAGACAGTAAGGCCTTGGCAAAACTCCCTTTGAGGTTCAAACCAAACTTCTGGTTTCTGGGCCAACTGCCTGCAGGGTTTCATGCTCCAGGTTTCCAAAACATGTTTGGGAGAAGGGGGGAACATCACATGTTCTCTTGGTAACTGTAGCTTACCAGAAACTACCAATTTTGACTTTTATAAGCTTCAGACTCTCAAATCTGATCAATCTCTGGTGACCTGTTTAACTCTTTCTGTAAGGCAGCATAATGCAACAGCACCTTGTTGTACTGCCTGGATATACAGTGCTCTAACGTAAAGGAGCCTACTTGTCTTCCATCCCAGCCTACTACGGAGGAGGGGATCTTTCCAAATCAAGGGTGCACGCAGCCCAGTCCCACAGCGTTGACGGGACAAATGGCAAGGAACACTAGCCAGCAAGGAATCAATGACCCAGGAGGCATGCGAAAGGAACAACCTCGGCTGAAAAAGGCTTGAGACTCCAAGAGTTCAAAACACTCCATGATGAAGTTAGGAAACAGGAAAAAAATTTCAAGTATTAAAGACAGAAGAAGGAGTTTTGGCAAGAACCATATTTACTGTCCATTGCAAGACCACAGCACCACAGACTACGTTCTTTCAAAAAGCATTTTGCTCCAGCTTTTAGCACTGACTTCATAAGTGACAACTGTCATGACAGTGTGTGATACAAAGGATGTGAAAACAGTACTCTGTGTGTGTCCCTCCCACCGATGGTGGTCCCCAGCACCGGGTGGCCTCCAAGCCGCCCCCCTCCACTCACCCAGAGCCTGGGGGGCTGCTGGCTGTGTTCTCAGTGCAGGCAGGGTAGTTCTGGTTCTGCCTTTCTAGATTAAATGCCTCCCCAGGTCAGGAAAATGTACCCCAGTAGTTAAATTAGAAGTACTATGACTAAATCCCCACCCGGGAAATGACCGAGTCATCATTTCTCAATATCCCCTGAGAGTTCTGCCCCGCCCTCTCCTCTATCATCTTAAGCTGCTGGGCAATGTGATCATCACACATATTTTCACATCCTTTAAAAAAAACATAGTTTTAAAAAAAATGCCTGAATGTAAATGGATGCAAAGTCAGACATTTACAAACAAAAAGGTTCAGAGCAGACTTTGGTTTCATTCAAACCAGAAACACTCTTAAAAAGCATTACAGAGAGTAAGGACAGTGCAGAGAGCAGGAACAACGTGGCTAGAATCTAGTAAATGCATGTGAAATTCTACCATAGAGTTTGTTTTCAATCCACGTGGAGGGGAGGGTGCGAGGGAGGGGAACATTATTACAGTCCCCCAGGGGTGTCTCCTCCTCTGACAGGCCATCATCATACAACAGTGAGTTGGATGGGGTGGACACGGCCAGGTCCAAGTAGTCCTAGAAGGGAGAGAGAGCTGGTCACTCCTGGAGCAGGCCATTGCTGGACATGCCCACCCCTCCCCACCCCCGCCCTGCCTGATAGCAGAAGCCCCAGCCGAGTCCCACCCCACACCTATCAACCTCTCGCCAGATCTGAGCCCCTGGCCAGGTCTGTCAGCATGAGTTCCCCCAGCCTCTGGTCCTCATCACAGAAAATCACCTCTTGGAGGCAGAAATGTGTTCCCTCATTGTTCTGGTCCTCTCTCTGCAGCGCTAGGGGCACCAGGCCCAGCACTGGAGAACAGGCCTGTTTATAAAACCTGAGGCTCCGGGATTGCAGTCCCATGACTCATGTGGGAAGGCCAAGACACATTCCCCATCTGCTCCACACTTTCTGGCTTCCCTCCAGGCACTCCTGCCATCTCCAATATCAAGTCAGGACCAAGAAATCTGAGTCATCGGTGTGGGTTTTGCATAAGATGCTGCTAGAGGCTTCAGCTCCCAAGCAGGATGATTTGTGAGGACCGGCTACTTCCACTGCCCTGGTTAAAGGTGTCAAGAATGCTTCCAGTGTGTTTCTGGCTGGTTCTCAGCACTGTTCTAGGAAAGCTGTCTGTAGGCATCAGCTATTACCTCTGTTTAGGGCAAATCATAGGATGTGCCCAAACGATACACCAAGGTTGGGTTTTATTCCAAGGGGCCCAGTCCATGCATCTTGCCTTCCATGTTTGGAGAAATGACAACTTTCAGTAACTGTGTCAACTTAAGGATGAAACCACCAGAGGGCAAGCAAGGTCTGTGTCTATTTTCTTTACTTGCATCCCCAGCATCTAAGGCAGAATACAGGAGGCAGCCCATTGCCCAATCAATATTAGTGAAAACTGTGTTGATTTCCTCTATCACCTAGAGTTGTAAACTGGAGGCACACAGATATGTTGTTTGGCCCACACTGAGCTTTTGGAAATTGCTATAAAAACTGGGAAACATAAACATCCCTTAAAAAGCCCTGGCATGCTGGCACTCTTATTCCTACAGGTTACATTGTCTATGGTAAGAGGTCCTTCAGAGCCAGCTGGGAGGCTACTATTTGTCACAGTTTCCACTGCTCCCTTCACTTCCCACCCCTAGCCGGACCCTTCATAGAATCTGAATTTAGGACACATTCATTCCAACTTTACTTCCTCAAGTTCCATTATTGAAAATAATTTTGTTTGGCTTTGGCATATCTTCTTCCCATCCCTGTCTGTGGAGGGCTCTTCCTAAGTGTCAAGGTAAAAATCCTGGTTTCTCCCTAATTTCAAGAAGTCCAAGAGGCCTGGATTAAGGATAAAGGTTCGTGCCCCCCCCCCCCCCCCCCCCCCCAATCTGCCCTGCCCCCTACCAGGAGACGACATGACCATCTCACTCTGCACAGCCACACTCTGCCTTTGTATTGGGAATTCCATGAACTGGGGTGAGGGAAGTGGCACCAGGGATTGGCTCCGGGTACTCACTCTGCTCTTAACCATCATATCTAGGTCTTTGCTGATGTCGGCAAACACTGGCCTCTTGTCTGGTTCCCGCTTCCAGCACTGCAGCATTAGACTGTACCTGGTGAGACAAACAGGTGGGTGGTGACAATCCAGCAAGGATTGCCCAGTCACAACCACCACACCCAGTACAGTGCACCTGGGCCCCAGAGGCTCTGGTCCAAAATCCCAAAGCTGTTCCTGTGTCACTGACATCCTTCTCTGAGTTGGGCCAGGGTATGATGGGTCAGCAGGGGCTCACAGTGTCTGGCGCTGTGGTCCAGCCATGCTTGTTATGGCAGCTAATGCAGAAATGCCAGTCCTTAAAACTCTTATGAAGGATGAACTGTGTATGAACACAAAAACCTGCCAAGCACACTCTGTCTTGCACCTCCCTCCCTCCCTCCCCTGGGGCTCTGGCAGGGCTGCAGGGGCCACCTTGTGGGTGAGTGCTCGGCCTGTGCCTGCCAGTCTAGGGTGCTCAGGGAGGCAGCACCTACTCACCCTTGCACTCCCACAGCCCTGAGCCAGGCACATGGCAGGTGCATGACAGACTTTGTAGAATGAATGGACCAGTGTGTGTCTAACTATGGACGACCCCCCTCTCATGTGTTCTCAACCTGTTCTCCAAGGATCATCTGATGGAACCACCATTTGATGAGAAGATTCTGGTGCCCTCGAGCTGAAGTCCAGGTGCCATCTGCCTGCTCTTTGCCTGCCTTGGTGTCTCCACTTGGGCGCTCCCCTGTATGTACCCCTGGGGCCATTCTGAATTACCTGCCCCTCCCCAAGCATCCTGGGACAGGTCTCTAGCCTTAGATTGAAGCTGCTCCCTCATCCTTCCACCACCTCTCCTGGGGTCCTGCTCCCCCTCAGCTTGTAAGTCCCCCCAGGAGGCCCACCCAGCCCCCAGTGGAATCTGGGTCCCCAGCATCTGCCATCATGCCCAAGGGTGGTTCTCTGTCATCTGTGCCTTTGTCTTAGCCCGTCGCTTCCAGCTGCCCAGCTCGCCTGGGGCTGGCACCCAGGGCTGCCCAGCAGTGGGAAAGGATGAGTGTGCATGACCCCACCCCTCCAAAACCTGGAGTGTCAGTGTCTGGGGAGGCTGGACCAGAGAAAGCATGCTCACATCTCCTCGCTGCAGTTGTCTGGCCTCTCCATCCGATAGCCTGTCTTCAGAAGGTTGAAGAGCCGCTCTGGAGGAATCCCAGGGTAGGGGTTGCCGCCCAGGGTCACAATCTCCCACAGCAGGACACCAAAGGACCACCTGCAGAACCAGAGGGCCAATGAGCGACTGCACTGAGTCTGTGGCATCCTCAGCGCCCCAGATATCCTCCCCCTGAGCAGCAACAGGACCCGAGTTCCCTGTACAGAGAGTGGTCCAAGTGCCCACAGTTTCAGCCTAGGCTGACCAGACAGATGGAAGTGGAATGGAGGCGGGACCAGGTGTCTGCCTGCCCTGCCCCAACCCCCTGGCAAGCTGCTGCCCAAGCTCAGCCCCCATATCCAAAAAGGGCAGGTGGCTGACCCCTGAGGTGGAGCTCTGTAGCATCAGAGACGGCATAGGGAATGCAAATGAGCACAGTGAAAAGCAGGTCGAACTGAGGCCACAGGGCACCAGGGCACTCTGCAAAACCCCTTCACCTTTTCTGTGTGCCTGGAAATTTTCATAAGATGTTAAAAGGAAAAAACACTCCAATGGGAAAATATCAACTGTGAGGGAAAATTTACTGTCAAGTGGGGACAAAATCATCACAAAACAGCATTATCACACAAGCCCGTTTACAGTAATAAAGAATGCCTGCATGCCACGGACAACTCTAGGCAAGGCCTGTGAGTGCTGGCCGTAGTTATTTAGGGATGGTGGGGCCCCATTGACTTTTAGTCTCTTCATTATGCTTTCCCCTGCATTTCCAGTTGTTTTACAGTCAACTTGGTAATCAGAACACAGCTGTTAAAACTGTTTAAGAATTGCCTTTTCACAGCCTACCTTATTTAAAACATGCAAGGCTGTTTACAGCAGAACATTTGGAAACAAGTCTGTTGTGGTTTTGAAAACAATTGAGAATGCAGTTGGACTTGGAAGACTGAGTTTTGGTCTTGGAGCAGTTTGGGTACCGGAAACCCATTCAAGGTCACTCCACCCTAAACCTGTCTCTGGGTGGGGACCAGTCTCCAGGGACCTGCTTGAAGCCCGCTCACACTCAGGCTCACAGAGAGGGAACTGTTCAGCTGGGACTGTGTGTCACTGAGATGTCCAAAGAGAGGGCAGGGGAGGTGGGGGAGGTAAGGGGGGCTGCAGCTATGGCTCACATCCTCATGCATTCCACCGTGGCACTCAGAACTACTGCCTGGGCCTTTGCCATTTGCTGTGTGAGTACACAAAGCTCCCCCATCCGCAGCCCCCCAGTTTGGGGAGGTCACTCTGGACGGCTGGAATGGGCTGACAGGGACTCAGGGCAACTCTGTTCCCCAGCGGAGCTGCCCAGACAGGTGCATACATGTAACCTCCACCCCAGGAAGGCAACACCCAGACTCACACATCACTCTGGGTGGTGTAGATATGATCAAAGAGGGACTCAATGGCCATCCACTTGACTGGGATCCGACCCTAAGGAAGGAGTGAAAGAAAGGCATTAACGTTGCTCTGAGATCCTAGGAACTGGTGTGTGTGGGGGACACATCTCAGGCTCTTTCAGCTCTTAGGGAACACTGAGTAATGACTCCAGTGTGTTCCTGGGTAGAGGCCAGCAGCCCAGCCTCACAGGTGCTGGAGTCCTAGCCCCGCCTTCCTAGGCTTGGCTGAGACCCGTGAGGGAGTCAGTCGGCCTGCCCACAGCTATACAAGGTGTGCTGGTCATGCACCACATCGCAAGGAATTGATGCTAAGTGCAAGCCAGGCCCCACTGTGGTCACTTCTCGGGAGATCAGGGGCACCGCACCCTGGGTGCTGCCCAGTGGGTAGGCTGGAAGCACTTCCATCAAGATCTCCCCTGATTTCTGAGGGTGAAGGGGTCTGGGAAGCCAACATCCAGTGTTTCCATCTTGGGAATTTCTGACACAAACGAACACACTAAAGGCCTTTCTAAGAAGCTCTGAGCGAAGAAATCAATGTGAGTGTCTTGAGTCTGATTTTTCCCTCTTATTTTATCCCAGGGCCCTTTTAGCATCCTCTGAAAGACTGTCCTCCACCATGGAGAGGCTGGAGTTCAACCTAACAAATCCTTTCTAATGCAACTTAAGAAATAGCTTTTTGGTACAAATAGATCAGCAGGCTTTCCTGGTGGCTCAGTGGTAAAGAATCCACCTGCAGTGCAGGAGATGCGGGTTTGATCCATGAGTCAGGAAGATACCCTGGAGGAGGAAATGGCAACCCACTCCAGTATTCTTGCCTGGGGAATTCCATAGACAGAGGATCCTGCTGGGCTACAGTCCATGGGTCGCAAAGAGTCAGACACGACTGATCGATTAAACAACAACAAACAGGTCAGCATCAAGGCACAACCAATTTAAAAAAAGGCATTTGCTTTGGATTTTAATGCATTTATTGTACTCCTTTTTTTTTTTTAAAGTACTATTTAGGATTCATACCCTACATGAAGTGTGACTGCTTCGAGGGTGTGTGTTTCTAACAATGCAACCTGCAGGCTGTGCTCTCAGGGGCCGAGCTTGGGCACCTTGTGCTTCCTTGCTGGGTGACACAGGGCCTTCCTGAGGACCAGTGCATCAACAGGAAGTTCCATCCAGCCCCCTCCACGGGGTAGGGAGCACCCCTCTCCACTTCCCCTTCAGCACTTCTAAGACGTGCTGTCACAACAGAAACCCCACAAGAAATCAAATGTCATCCTCACAGCCCCACGAGCACCTGGGCTTCACTCGCCCCTCAGAGCAAAGCTGAAGTGTATGTCGTGGCTTTCTGTGTTTTTCTTTTTGAGCAGCATCTGTTCTGAATGCCAGCTTAGCTGTGTGTCTTGAGGGGGCCTGTGATCTTCCCTGTCTAGTCTGTCACAGGGAGGCTACTAGAAAGGGATTGGGAGGATAGCAGCACCAAGAAAGTCAAGACCAATGTCACAGGGAAGGGGACCATACCAGGGAACCAGGTTTCCCAAGAAGGTCCCCGAACCACCTGTTTTAGTGACTTGGAAAAAGCTTCCCAAATCTCTACACTGCAACTCTGGACTTTGTCTCCAGGATCCTCCTGATTGCCTTCCAAACTCACTTAGTCAGCCGTTCCTAGGCCCTTGGACCAGGAGCATACCCTGCTGTAAAGTGGTTCAATCCTTTCTGTAAAGAATGACTAGCAAGCTTGAGTTTAATTCATTTCTTTTCCCCAAGCAAAGGACTAAAGTTACACAGAAAGTAAAACAGTGACCTTCACTCTGCAGCACTGAGAGGAGCAACTGCAGACAAGAAGATTGTTATTTCTGCAGTGGTGGGTGACCTTTAGAAGTGATAGTGATGAAAAGTGAGAGAAGCTGCAGGAACCCCACTCCCAGCAGGGAGCTCCAAAACAGCACGTGTGGCTGTGAGGAAGAGAAGGAACAGGCTCAAGACTGAGTCCTGCTCTGGGTCTCTGGGGACCCAGGACTAGGAAAGAGTTCGGGGATGAGGACTGGAAGTTTGCACTCTAAAAACCCGCTTTATCTTCCTCAGATCAAAATCTGTCCCCACCCTGTGGGCTCCCTGACCATGCCCTCTGCCCTCAGGCCATCACACCCCAGAGCCTGGTACCTCGCTCCTCTTCACGTAGGAATCCTCTTCATAAACATCTCGGGACAGACCAAAATCTGAGATTTTCATCCTGTGGCCTTCGGCTACCAGGACGTTTCTGGCTGCCAAGTCCCGATGGACAAGCTGTGGAAAAGACAACAGCAGGGACCCCTGAACCCCGGGCCAATCGCTGGCGGAGGGGGCGCGGGGCTGGGGCGGCACGCACCTTCATCTCAGCCAGGTACTGCATCCCTCGTGAGATCTCCCAGGCAAAGGAGACAAGGTCGCCCATGGTCAGGGCCTGCTCCTCCAGGTTGTCCAGGTAACTGGAGTTGCGGCTGCCCCCGCTGCCCACGTAGCCAGGTCCCGCCTTGCGGCTCTCTCGGAGGAAGCCCCGCAGGGAGCCGTACTTGGCATACTCCAAGATGAGGAGCAGTGGCCCTAGGGGCAGAGCAGTAGGTACGTGGGCTGGCTGCTTAGGTGACCCTGGGCAGGCAGAAGTTGGGCCAGCACGGGGCAATCACTTCCAGCATCCTGAGGACTCAAGCCTCAGCTCACTCTCACATCACTCTGCTCTCCACCTTGCAGCGCTATGTTACTTCAGTCATGTCTGACTCTTTGTGACCCTACAGACTGTAGCCTGCCAAGCTCCTCTGTCCATGGGATTTTCCAGGCAAGAAGAGTGGAGTAGGTTGTCATGTCCCCCTCCAAGGGATCTTCCTGACTCAGGGATTGAACCCAAGTCTTTTACATCTCCTGCATTGGCAGGCAGGTTCTTTATCACTAGTGCCACTTGGGAAGCTCCTGCATCTTGCAGGGGCTTTGGATTCCAAAGCCAGCTGCCTGGACAGTTGACCACAACCTCTTTCCTGGGTGTCCAGGGCAAGCAGTCACTCCATTTGAAGCTGCCCTGGGAGATAACCACTGCTGCTCGGATGTCAGGAACTTTCTGTACCCCTGGTCTTGCCACAGTATGGCCTGGGGACAGCTGATGGAGGCAGAGGTTCTGGACTGCCCCTGGCCACCCTCTCCCTGCCCTGCCTGCTCTCAGGCCACAGTCCTCCCCGAGGCCCGGCCCTGAGTGCTACTGGTGCCCCTGCTGCTCTCTCTCTGTCGGCCTCCCATCTCCCTCACACCCCAAATACACATGCACCCACACGCACACACACACACACACACACACACACACACACACACAAAGTGGGAGGCCCCCAGGGACACACACACACACACACACACACAAAGTGGGAGGCCCCCAGGGTGGCAAAGCAGTTTTGGAAGACCAATAGAGCAAAATGCTCTTATGTGAAAAACGATCTGCCATTGCCTTTGCCACCCCAGGCTGGGGTGGGGTTGAGATCACCTGGAGGTTATGGCATATCTAGTAGGTGCCCAGGAGACACTGCTCATCTCTGGACTTCCCTGTCTTAAGGGCTCGGCCTGGGGCAGGGTGCTGACAACCAGGATGTCGCCAGAGACCCCAGGGAACACTCCTGTGGCAGCCCTCATGGTCCACTGACACACAAGTTTCAGGCAAGGGCCAGAGAAACCATGCTTCCAGGAAGAGAGAGGACAGGTGCCAGAGAAGAAAAGGATGGGGATGAGGGAGAATGCAGAATGGAGCAGCCCAGAGCCCCTGGCTTGTGCCCAGCAGCTGCTAGTCCCCGGCTGGTCTTACCATCCTGGCTGCAGGCCCCGTACAGCTTGATGACTTGTGGGTGGTTGAGCTGCTTCAGGAGGTTGAACTCTGATAGCAGGTCCCTCAGCTCGCTTGGGGAGGCATTCTCTGAAATGCACAGAAACAAAGCAGGTCACAAAGTCCCTGCTACCACCGTGCTGGGTCACAGGCGCAAACGAGGGGTCTACACAGACTTGTCTCCTTCCCAGACATCCTACTCAGGTTCAGACTGAGGCCTGCCAGGACCTCACTGCTTGGAGCTACTCTCAGCCCATGGGAGGGTCAACAGCGGCCTCAATTGCCTACAGGGAGTAAGAACCAGAGGAGCGCACTTCCATGTGAGCAGAGTCTTTCCACGGAAAGCCTTCTGGGCTGGGCTATGCATGCAAATGGCATTATTTCCCTGCAATCACCATCTCTCAAAGACAGTGGCGTTAACCCTTCGTTAACCCTTCTGGGGAGGTAAAGGGACTCCCTGGTGTCCCCAAACACCTGCCAACCAAGCACTTGGCAAAGGGGGGTGAGGCCCTGGAGAAAGGTGAAGGCCATGAGACTTCACGGAAGTCGTCTTGCCATGCTGAGTGTGTGTTTTCCAAGGGCAGAGATAGTTGTGCTCAGGAGCTTGGGTGTGGAGGTCTCCTGGCCAACTGTCCTCCTGGGTCATGGCCCCACATCCCACTGCCCAGTTGTGCCACTGCCTCTGGCTGTAGACTTGTCTGGAAATGAGAAGACAGCTGCAAGATGGGGCATTGGAACCCTTTGGACCACACATGAGTGACCCAGGGCCAGTCTCACTGTGCCCTCTTAGGGCCTGGGGTCTCATAGACAAGGGGCAACCCTAGTCTGAGGGCCTGGGTAAGTACACAAAAGTACCCGGCACTGCATGGCTCCCCGACTGCTGAACATCAGAGTGCATCAACCTAAAATGTGCCCATCACATGGCCACTGGGCCCTCAGTTGGTCAAGCTGAGGCAGAACTCAGCCATGGCAGAGGACTGTCTACCCAGTCCCTGCTGAGAAGCAGCAGTGAGGATACCCAGCATGTGCTAAGACTGGGGCAGTGCTGGCCCACTAAGGGCTGGGGGGGATGGGGACTGGGAAAGGCAGGGACCTGGGGGACAGGGGCCAGTCCTTACAGGTGGTCTCTTCACCAGGACCTCAGTGGACGCTTGGCGAAAGAAATTAATGGGGCAGACTGAGGTGGGGAGAGCTGTCGGTTTTGAACTTAAGGGCTTTTAATTTAAACTCGGATCTTTACCCAACACTGATACACAAGCAACATGGCTCTGAAAGCTTTCAAGGGAGGAATGTCTTACCCTGCTTCTCCAGGGACTACACCAGCCCACATCATCCATGGTGGAGGTCCCTAGACTGCAGCCACTCAAGAAGAGCAGGGGAGGCGTATTGGTTCTTCAGGAGGCAGCAGGCTGATTGCCAGAGTCCTGGCTGTCATAAGGGCTTCATCCACCCACTGGGGCCCCCGCAGGTGTGAGTGGCAGAGCCCCCTGTGTACTGCCTGGGCACGTACCTTTCAGCATCTTCACAGCCACAGTCGTGTACCCTGCTTTGCCTTTCAGCCGAAAGGCTGTGGCCTTGACCACTTTTCCAAATTCACCTTCTCCCAGAGTTTGTCCAAGCACCAAGTTCTTCCGTGGGAATTCCCACTTGGGATCCTCCTACATTGGGTTTGAAGGAAAAAGAGAGGGAAGAGAGATGGCGAAGGTAAGAAGAAAGGAAGAAGGCAAGAGCCGGCGGACAAGCTCCGTGTGCAGACGGCCGACTGTCACCTGAAGTGACAGGTGACAGTCACCATGTCCAAGGGCAAGACCCCACAGTCAGGCCCTGAGGTGCCATGACAAGATGCGTCCCCCCACAGGAAGGCAGGTGTTGCCACAGTCTGGCTGGACTCCGTATGCTCATACCCTCACTGGCCTCCATCTACTGTAGATGCCCTGGGCCACCTCAGGCCCAGGGCCTGGTATCTCCAGTGAGGGAGTCAGGGTTTACTCAGCACCCACAGGTGCTCACAGGGGGACCACAGCCTCTTCCCTGGGACTCAGGCCCAAGCCTCATGGCACCACCTCTGTTTTGGACACCAGGCACTGACAGTGGCCCAGGCTCCAGGACTTCCAAGAGAACTCAAGTGGCAGCTGTGGCCCCAGTTGCCTATCAGCCCTGCACTCCCAGCTACAGGAGGGGGTGTCAAGAACACCTTCCTGGTGTGGCAGCCTCTAGAAAGTTACCACTGTGCCCCTCAGGTACCCCCCCATCCCTCCCTGACAATGTGTGGAAGAGTCTGCTCCTCCCACAGCCCAGCCACTGGCCAGAACTTGCACACACCGGCCTTCCCAACACACCATGCCCACTGAAGACCCCTCTGGGGTGGGGTCTCCAAGACTGGCTCGAAGACCTGAACTCTGGGGATGCTGAAGCCTGTCTGGAACCTGCCTTCCCGTCAGCACTGGATGCCCAGGTCCCCAAGTCTTGCTGTGGCTGGGTGTGGGCATGGCTCCATGGGCTGCTTATGATGTGCCTGGCAGGCTCGCCTAACCCACAGACACACACTGGTGACCCACTGCCCCCCACCCAGGGACCAGAACCCTGTGTTCTTACGTCTGGGAGCACAGGCAGGCTCCTCTAAGCACCACGGCCAGGGGCGCCTTCCAGCCAGCTCCCCAGGTGTCCTGGTGTCTCAGCTTCCCCAATAACCCATGTTGTTTGTTCTTTAAGTTGCAAAAGAGGCAGTCGTGTCTGACTCCCATGGACTGTAGCCAGGCTCCTCTGTCCATGAGATTCTCCAGTCAAGAATACTGGAGTGGGTTGCCATTTCCTCCTCTACCAAGAATCCATAGTCAGGCTCAAAGGTGACAACACAGTCACCACCACCCTGGTGTCCACACTGCACTGGATAACAGCTGACTGCACACAAAGACTGGGCTAAGAGGGGATATCTCTGATTTGTTTCTCTTTAAAAGTGTTAAAACCCCAAAGTGTCCTCCCCACTTTATGTAAGACAGAACTAAGGCCAAAGGGTCGAATAATGTGTCTAAGACCTCAGAGCTGGTCAGTGTGGTCCTGGGCCTGCGGCCCAGCTCTGGCTTCTCTGCACTCTGGGCTAGAGGCTGAAAGTGGTCTGTGGCCCCCCCACAAAAGAACCTCTCTCATTGTGTGTCTCAGCACAAACCGCCAGGGCATATAAGGGAATCAAATGGCTCATCCCTGGGCCACGAGGGCCATTCCCAGATGTGGTGGCCACAGGGGCCTCCTTCCTGACTTTGCTGGTTCCAAACACTCAGCAGGTGGGAGGTCTCCAGCCCCCAGTCCCCATAGTATTTCAGTCTCCTCAGCAAAAACACTGGAGGGCAGACAGGCGGAGGAGCAGCCTGGCCGGGCAGGAGGTGGTGTCTGAGCCTCCCACACTAACTGCAGGCCCAGACCATGCCATGGAGGAGGAGGCTTGGGCTGATTCTCCCCTCTTGGCAGGCCAGTCACAGAGTCCTGGGGCCAGGCTCCCCTGATGGTGCCTGAGAGGCCTCTCAGCAACCCCACTCTCCAAGCCACAGGCAGAATCCCCTCCTGGCTGCGGCCAGGCCCCCCACCTGCCAGTCTCTCTCGCCTGGATGGGGACAGTGTTTCATCATGGGGCTCCTACCCAACAGACTCCCCAACAGAGCGACCCGTGGAAATGAAGGCAGAACATCAGCTTCCAGCCCTAGGGTGGTCCTACCTTCTGAGAATAAAACCCACACACTCCTCCTCAGGGCCTCCCCCAAGGCTGCATCCTCCAGCGCTTGGGGCCTCCGTAGGAGATATCTTAGGCGGGTACAGCATGGCCTGCCCTCTCCTTGGAGCCTAATGGCCCAGATCTCAGTCATTTAAATCCGCACCCATCCTTTTCCACACTGATTCACGCTCTCTGCCCCACCCCTGCCTTCTGCCCTCCCTGAAAGACAGCTCGGTGGAGGTTAGAAGACAGCTGGAAGCTCACGAGGTCCTCCTGGCAGGCAAGGATGCAACAACCCCAAGGGCCCTGCCCCTTCTGTCCCCCCCTCCTTCCCCAGCTGCCCTAGACCAGAGGCTACCCACAGGGCTACCTGGAAGGGCTGCCTCCCTGGCCCTGCTGCCACATGGAGAACCTCACCGGGATCTTGAAGGTGTCCACTAAGACCTGGTTCTCCATGGAGTCCAGAGAGGGCCGGCAGGCACCAGATGAGGAGTAGCTGACCGGGAAAGCTTGGGCGGGTCGACGGAAGGTCATCTCAGCCGAGGCAATGGGCGGCTTGTGGGCATTCTTGCGGTAGCGGTGGATGCAGAAGGTGGACAGCAGCACAGACAGCAGCACAGGTACGATGGAGAAGACCACAGCTGCCGTGATCACTGTGCAGCAGAGGTCATCACGCAGGGTGTCTGCGGGCGAGTAGGGGCTGTGAGAGTAGACACCCCACAAGGGGGACCCCCAATACCCAACAGAGCCACACCTGTGACAGCCAGAAGTGGCTGCTGTGACTGACTGTGAGCTGCCTGCCAACCCTCCTGACCCATGGCAGGTACTGTTCTGTATGTTTTTGCTACAAGAGACTATTATTGCCCTTTTCTGGAAGGAATGAGCATTTATAAACATCCTGCCTGAGGTCACACACCAGAGGTTGTGCACCCCTGCACCTCCCCCACCCTGGAACGTTGCACTGAAGCCAGAGGCCCAGGGGCCCGGGGGGTGGGAGAAGTTCTTCTCCTGCATTCCTAATATCTTCTGTATTTTCTTCATGTTCAATATATAGTGGAGAGGAAAGACAAGTGGCCCAGGATCTGGGCCATGCAATGACCACCCAAATGCCAGAAAAGCTCCCCATGTGTTCAGTGGGGCCCCCCTGTTCTAGAAGAAGCACCTGGAGGGTGCTGGGAGGGGGGACCCAGCTGGCCAATGCCACAGGCCCAGGAAAGGCTCTACACAGGCACAGTCTGAGGAGATGCTGAGCTATTTGGTGGAATAACTAGTTTTCCAGCCCAATCTTTATTATAGAACTTGAGGCCAGGGAATTCTTTGGTGGTCCAGCAGTTAGGACAAGGAGCTTTCACGGCTGTGGCCAAGATTCAATCCCTGGTTGGGCACCTAAGATCCCATAAGCCTTGCCAAAAAAAAAAAATAAAAGGAACTTCGGGCCACAAGGCAGTCTTAGTAGCCTTGAGCCAGCTCCTTGTCTGCACACATGGGGGAACCAAGACCCCAGGGAAGGAGGAAGATCTCCTAGGTTTCTCTTCCTTCCTGCAATCTTCTCCCTTGCTCCCTGGAGGCTCAGGGAGGTGTGGGGATCCTGGCCAGCTGTGCCCCCCACCCCCCCACCCCCCCACCCCCAATGCACCTTGGCTATCCTCCGGCTCGCAGAAGCACTTCTTCTTCTCAGGGAAGCAGTTGCAGATACCGAAGCCAGCTTTAATCCCCCGGCGCTCCCCAGGTTCGTGCCCACCAATGATGCTGCCGCCCCCTGAGGACAGACACCACCCACTCAGCAGCCCACTCTCAGCCTCCAGGGGGACCTGGCCAGCCAGGACCACCAGACAGGATCATGAGAGGCCCCTCCCCACCTGATGTCAGCACTCTCACGCCCAGGGAGCACAGTGAGATCAGAAGTCTAGGTCACCCCAGGCAAGAGCCTCAGCATGCATGCATGTGTGCTAAGTCGCTTCAGTCAGGTCGACTCTTTGCAACACTGTGGACTGTAGCCCACCAAGCTCCTCTGTCCATGAGATTCTCCAGGCAAAAATACTGGAGTGGGTCACCAGGCCCTTCTTCAGGGGATCTTCCCAATCCAGAGATCAAACCCGCACATCTCCTACATTGGCAGGTGGGTTTCTTTACCACTAGCGCCATCTGGGAAGCCCCAGTTGCAGCATGATGAGCCCCCAAACCAGCTCCCTGGCTGCAGCAGGTGAGAGGAGGAACCCACAGGCTGCCCTGGGCCCAGGTCAAGGTCCACACTTGGTTACTTTTCAGAAGCAGAAAAGGGGCAGAGGGGGCAGCTGGCAGTCAGCAAAACGGGGGACAGGGAGTCGTGCCCCATGAGTTGGCTAGAGCAACACTGGAAGGGTGTGGGTCAAGCCAGCAAGCTCTAATTTGGGGGGAGGAGCGCCTTTATTAAAAAAAATGTTAGGAAAGGGCTCAGCACGCAAAACCCAGAAGCTTGGCTGGTCTGGCTGAAATGCAGGTGAGAGTCCAAGCCCCTTTAGCTTGTTACTCCCCCCACCCATTCAGGCTCCTGCTCGCTCAGAGTCACGGTGCAGGCTCATCGGGCTGCTTACGGAGGCAGTCCTGGGGGCAGATGTTGGGGTCTCTGCTCTCCACGGCGTCACAGTGGCCATCGGGGCAGGTCCTGATGCTGGGGGAGCAGGTGGAGAAGTTCCTGGTTATCCCTACAACACAGAGTGGGCAGTTATGACCACAAGGGAGCAGCTGCCCTGTTCAGACTGCAGAGCCAGGAGAGTCACACCCCAGGGCCTTCCAGGTCAACCCTGTACCCCACCCCATCCCCTGCAAGGAAGAGCAAACTGAGATCTGAGCAGAGAAGAACCACACACAGAGCCCCACCAGCAGGGCATCCCTGAGGTACAGGGCAGCCAGGATGGTGGGGGCCAGAGGAGCCAGGCAGTCCCAGAGCTGTGCCAGGCTCACATCAGAGAGGCCAGAAGAGACCAGATGAGGCTGGGACCCTCTCTAGGCTGCACTGTGGGTGGGACCCTCAGATTGGTGGGCCCAGCTGGCAGCCAGTTACTGTCCACACCCAAGGCTGCTCAGGTCCCTCCTATTTGGGTCCATGTCCCCTGGGCTGGGACCTCCTGGGTAGAGCCTCTCTGAAGACCACTTTGGATATTTTGAATTATTTTAAGGTTTGTGTTTTCATGAAGTAAAGCCAACCATAAATGACATGTCAACAGTGTAGTCTACCTTAATTCCTCCACTTCTTGGATGCACAGTAATATTACCAAGAGATCTTCGAAAAGTGTCTGTGAACTATGTGTTTAAAAACATTGGGTGAATAGGGGGAAGAGTGGGGAGAAGGGATAGTCAGGGAGTTTGGGATACACATGTATACACACTATATTTAAAATAACCAACAAGAACCTACTGTATAGCACATAACTCTGCTCAATATGCTATAAAAACCTCAACGGAAAAAGAATTCGAAAAAGAATATATACACGTATATGTATAACTGAATCACTATGCTGTACACTGGAAACTGACACAACATTGTTCATCAACTATGCTCCAATATAACATAAAAAGTTAAAAAAAAAGAGAAGGCATTGGGTGAATATAGTGGCTCAGATAGTAAAGCGTCTGCCTGTAATGCTGGAGACCTGAGTTTGATCTCTGGCTTGGGACAGTCCCTGGAGAAGGAAATGGCTACCACTCCAGTATTCTTGTCAGAGAATTCCATGGACAGAGGAGCCTGGTGGGCTACAGTCCACAGAGTCCCAAAGAGTCAGACACGAGTGAGCGACTAACACTTTCAATTTCACATTCACAACTGCACATGTATTTATGTGTATATGGGTAGAGAAATGGATATATACATGTTAATTACCATCTGGTTTAGGCACCAATACAGAAATTCAGAATTTTAGAATAAAGTAAAAAGAAAACACACACATCTCAACTTTGGCCCCGACCTTCTCAAGTCCAGAGCGAGCTCAGTCTCAGGCACCTGTGATCCCATCGGTGATAAACAGTTGGAAGGTTCTCTGTTCCCTGCGCTCGTGACCACCCTCTCCTGGCATCAGGAGCCACGGCAGGGACCAAGCGCAGGGGAGGACTAGATGGGCAGGGGTGGGGGGTGTCACAGAGGCTGGCAGGGCCCGCATGCACAGACCCTACTCCCCCTCAGCCCCCATCACGCTCCCCGCCGCCTGGCTCTGCCCAGGGCTTACCTTTGCCATCTCCCTGTCTCCACTCGCACCTGCCCGTCAGAGAGCCCAGGCCACCGCATTCCTCACATTCGGGCTGCCTCTTGCTGACCGCGCAGGACAGGGGGCAGCCAGGCTCTTCAGGCATGTCTAGGGGTGGCAGAAAGCAGTCATGGGGGGCCAGCCTGCCATGGGCACCCATGGGTGCAGGCAGCACTGGCTGGAGCTGTCCCGAGTTGAGCCCAGAGGGGAGGCAGTCACTAAACTCTGGGGGCGCAGGGTAGTGAGGGGGCTGCTGGGGGAGGGGTGGCATCATAGTCACACAGCAGGGGCAGCTAGGGGGCTGAGTATGGAGTGGGGATGGGAGGTGGCCAGACTCATCCAGGGACACGCAGGACACCCAGTTAAACTTGAACTTCAGAGAACAGTGAATACCTGCTTTGTGTAAATATGGCCCTAATATCACAGGGACATAGGGGAGTTTGTCTTCTAATTCACTGCAAAGGCTGCACGAGATGTACTTACACCACAAAAATTGCTCGTTGTTTACCTGAGATTCACACTCAACCTGGGTCCTATATCATACCTGGCAGCCCTAAAACAAGCGCACACGTAGGACCCGCTGACAGAGGCGATGGGCAGCAGCGGCCACCCACAATGCTATCACACTGGACTAAACTGTGTCATGCCTCCCCCATCACCCTTCCAGTGCAGCTGTGCGCTGTCTTCTCGTCTTACAGAGGAGGCTCAAGAAAGCCCACTGATCAGTGACGGGGTATAGGACAGCACCCCTCTGTAGGAATAGCCCGAGGCTCTGCCACGCCCCATCCACCCTGACCCTTCCCGCAGCCGGGCACTCACACTTCCCTTCCACGGTAACGAGCAGCAGGGCCTGCGCTTGCTGGCGGGTTGGCTTCTCGGCGGCCACCACTGTGTACTGGAGCTGGGAACACTCGGGCCGCTGCAAGGCCTCCGTGTCATTCACGAACAGGGTCCCCGAGGTGTCCTCCGCCGAGGTGACCATCCCCAGGGCGCTGCAGTTGGCGCTGGAGGGCTGCAGCCTGTACTGCACTTGGATGCCACTGAACTCCTGGCAGTTTTCCACGCAGACTTTCCCGATCTAGGCATGGGATCACGGAACCCTTAGCCAGGTGAGTGGACCACCTGGGACAGTGGCTGGAGGGGCTCCATGCCAGCTGAGTCCCAGGACAGTTTCCTACTCAGCCCAGAGATGGTGGCCCCCAATCTCCCCATGCTCCATGCCCCTGGAATCTGCAGACCCATCTGCCTGCCTGGCCTGGCCTGGCCCTGCGCAGACCGTGACACCACCCTTCATCCCTGCTCCTGGGAGCCGGAGGTGAAAAGAACACAGGTGCCGGGCTTTGGTTTAGGGACTGGCCCGCCCGGGAGGCACTTGCTGGCTTGCCCGGCTCACCCCTCACTTGCTCCCTCATTCGGGCACAGAGGCAACCTGGGTGCCTCCCACACACCTCCCTCCCCTCTGGGCACCACTAGGGTCCATCCTCAGTGTCCTGCCTGGGTCGCCTGCCTGGTCAGCCAGAGCTCAGCACCTGGGCCATAATTCACACAGCAGGGTTGCTGTCCCACCCAGGTCCTGGAGCCTCCTCCAAGACTTGGGCCGGAACCCCTGGGAGAGAAGGGATACTTCTCCAGGGATGCCTCACGGCCGCAGTGGTCACTGGGGCCTGGACTCTCCTTTTCCCTACCTCACCACCCAAGGTGGAGTTAGGGCTGCTGGGGCCTGAGATCAGAAGCTCTGACCAGTCAAGGTCGAGGGCTGCGGGCCTGGTGGCAGTGGTGGCACAGGGCCCCCTGCCTGCAGCCACAGGCCAGGCCCTTGCTCAGCCTTGCTCAGGCCCAGGGCAGAGCCAGGCTCCACCAAGCCCACTCCTCACACCACAACAAAACTACCTCCTAGGCTCCGAGCACTTCCTTGTACAGAGCAGGTTCACTTCCACTTTCTCCTGTGATCCTCAAAATTGCCTGAGATCACCACCTTCAATTTATAATCATGAATGCTAAGGGGGGGCTGGTGAGAGACAGCAGTGTGTGTAAGGCTGGGCTGAGACTCGGGTCTCTGCACCCTCCTGAGTCCAGGCACAGTGAAAGACTTAGTGGTCAGGGGTGGGAGGTGTTGCAGAGGCTGGTGGGGCCCGCCCTCCCAGACCCCACTCCCACTCAGCCCTCATCACCCTCCCCACTGCCTGGCTCTGCTGACACACCCCTGGCAATGCCTATGCCCGCCTCAGCCCCCCTGGACACCCGTCAGGCCCCTCTGCTTCGTCACCTCTCACCAGCCTTGCCCTCTGCCTCCAGGAAAGGCCTGGCGGGGGTGGCAAGTGGGGAGCCTGGCTGTGTCCAAGGGTGGGGCTCTTCTTGTGCTGGGTACTAAGTGGCTGTCAGGAGCGGAGGTGGCATGGGAACCAACCACAGAAACTGGCAAAGCCACTGTCCTAGTTAGGAGATGACCCTAAATGGGATATTCTAAAGGGCACATGGCCACAGCTATGCCATTAGGAGAATGCAGTATATTAAGTCATGCTTGCCATAATTGCAAGTAAACTTTAAAAAGTGCTTCAGAGAAACATTCTAGAAAGAATTGCACCAAAACGTAAAACACTGGCTGATATGAGGAAAAGAGATCGCTCTTATCTATCCCTTATATCCTTTTGACAAATTCTTACTACTTCCCTTTTTTTTCCTACTTCTAATCACTATTTTCTGATGACAAATGCAAAATAAGCTCTAGCAAACAGACTTGCAGGAAAGTAGGAAATAGAAGCACTTCCTGTCTTTCCTTGCAGAGGTCTCCACTAATGCCTGTGTTTGCACACTTGGAAATTTCTAGCAATGAAGACTTGGTTTTGAACATACGGAGCCACCTAAGACCAATACTTCTGCAAACTACTTTTCCCACTTCCTTCACCGGGAATGTCTTTCCAAGTCAGCATAGATTTACCTGGCACTGCTCTTTCATTAGTAAAAAATGTAAAAATGCTGAGAAGGGAGAGGGCAAAGAGGGGCCCACAAAGCCCACCAGCCCCACTCCTTTCTCCCACGGCCTTAGCCTACTTGGCTTTGTGCCTGTTGCTCCCCAGGGCCACTCTGTGTGCTCAGGGAGGTGGTGTCCCCCATGTGACCCCACCCTGGGGGTCCCTGCTCCTCCATTCCCCTCCCCAGGCTGGCAAGAGGCCAGGAGCTCACCTGGGCAAAGCGGTGGGCCCGCCGGCTCACCGAGAAGGAGTAGGCACTGGGCAGGCGCAGGCTGACGGGCAGCACGGACACATTGAAGTGGAGGAGGACGACACCCTCCCCCGGGCCCTGGAAGTCTGAGTCGTTGACCAGCACGGCCAGCTGCACAGCCCAGCTCTCCGAGATGGGGAGGCTCCGGTTGAGAACCAGCCCTGTGGGTGGAGGCACATGATGATAGGTAGGGGCCCTGCCCAGGGTGGAGACCACTGCCCCACGCTGCTGCACATCTCCCCTGCAAAGCATTCCCTGGACACATGGGCGTATGTGTGACAACAGGTACTTCTACCCGCACGGTACACAGACAACAGACCTGGCTGGAGGCACTAAGGTTGAACTATATTAAATGTGAGTCACTGTGCTGAGCTGAGCCCAGAAGACCCTCCTCAGCTGGGAGGTAACCTCAGTGAGGTGTGTGTGTGTGTGCATGTGTATGAGAAAGATGCATGTCGGGGCAAGCACACACAGGTAAAGACCCACCACCACCACCAGCAAGGTCCCAGAAAGACTGTCCTGGCCCCTGAGAACTCCTTGCAACAGTACCAGCCTCCTATGGACCCTCAGGTTCCACAGGCCTCAAGCACCCAGGGGCTTCCGCACTCCTGAGCTGTCACCGTGTGCCAAGGCTAAGATCCCCATTCAGTGGAGAACAGAGGAGGCGAGGATCTCTGGGTGCACGTGGCATACAGAGGGAGTGTGCAGGGGCAAGGATGACATTTTCCCTTGCACAGAACAGAGGTCATCAGAGCTTGGTGAGGAAGAAGACAGGAAATAGGACTGGGTCAGGCAGAAAGGGGTAAAGGCACCAGTGATCCTGGGTTCCCCAGAAGCAGGCCTCCAAACAAGGATCCAAGCACAAGTGGCATATTTGAAAGGTGATCCTACAAAACACAGGCAGGAGAGCAGGCGAGGGAGGTGGGGAGGTTTGGCAACTGGCGAGGACACCCCATCCTGCAGGTGAGCCCTGGGGGCACGTGGTGCTTAGCCCTGAGGGTGGGCACATTTCAGAAGTCAGACAGGACAGTCATCCCAGAACCCTCCAATCTGAGGGCACAGAGCTGCTACTGGACATCAACTCCTGTTAGTGGAGAGTTGCTGGGGAGGGTCAAGGATCCCTGGACACTTGGGCACCTAGGAGGTTGCAGTGAGCCCTGGCGTGGTCAGCACAGGGTAGTGTGGTGGGGGTCCTGCCAGGGTCAGCCTTGGCCTTGGGGCAGTTCAGAGAGAAAGGACAGCCTGTAAACACCCACCAAGGTGGCCAAGGTGAGCCCAGCAGAGACAAAGGCTGGGAAGAGGGTTGGAAGGGGTGGCCACCTGGGGCTGAGAGGGCCAGGACAGGTGTCTACTTGTGCAGGGTGCTGCTCTGCCCAAGAAAAGCAGGTCGCCAGTTCCCCAGGGGGCCCTGTCAGGCCACACTGGTCCCCTCTTACTGTAGTCATGCACGGTTGCCCGCACAAAGCTGCCGTTGGCCTGGGCCAAGGTCTCATTGGGCATGTGCTCCACTCGGAAGGTCCGGAGGGCCTTGGCATCCCCAGAGAGCAGCGTGTTCGTGTACCGTCTCAGGAGCTCCCCGGAGGCTGGCACCACGTCTGCATCGAAGACACGTAACGTGGCTACCACTGTGCCCTGCAGAGAATACGGGGGCCAGTCAGGGCCCTGAAAGCCAGAGCCCATAGGAGGGCACGTGCCCCGCAGGTGGATCAGGTGTGTGCGGTCAGAGCTGGCTCCAGGGACAGACTGACCAGGGTTCAAGCTGCAAGGGGCCCCCAGCCAGCCTGCTTGTCACCCTTCCTGGGCCACTGCACCTCACCTCTGCAACAGGTGCAATGGCATCTCCAGACTTCCCATGATTATGGGTTAGAACAGATGCCCTGGTGCTCTGTGGAAGACCTCATTCAGGTCCCCACAGGGCAGAGTGGGCACCCCCACTCTCCTTCCAGGAAGCTGGGCCCCGCACAGTGGAGAAGTTAGCTCAACGTCATGCAGTGACAGATGACAGAGCTGGGACCTAAGCAGTGTCCACCAGAATGCTCTCCTACAGCTTCTCCTGTACCCCAGGCTAGATGGGGTCATGAGGGGGGTTCTGAGTAAAGCCACATGTCATCTCTGCTCTCACTCCTGGCCAGGCTCCACAGTGTTACCATGGAGCTGCTCTGCCAGGCTCATGGGACATTTCCCTACTCCATGTGCTTTCCTCTTGCCCATCCATCCACCAAACCTGCTCCCTGGGTGTCCAGAGAAGCAGCCAACCACAGCATATCTGACCCCGACCCTCCCCTTGCTCCCGCCAGCCTGCCGGCTGCAGGACAGCCCAGGGCCCAGCAGGTGGCAGTCACTCTCCGCCTGCACGGGCAAGAGGAAGGCGGGGCCCCGATGGGAGGGGCGGCGCAGGGACACCCCTGCCGGATCCACTGGCCTGTCTTCCTCCACTCCGGGGTACCCTCCCTGAACTCACTGGCCCTCCCTTGAGGGGCTGACAGCCCGAAGAAGGGAACACCCTCCTGGCAGATGTCCTCTCCGTCTCCTTGGGGCAGTGTGCCCCGCCTCTGCAGTACCACAGTTGTGCCCCTCTGATGCGAGCCCTGATGGTTGAGTCAGAGGCTGGGCACCCTTACCCTCAACCCCACCGGCACCCCAACCCCTCCCCTCACCCGCTTCCCAGGGCAGAGGTCAGCTCGGGGCCAGCGGGGCTGGTCCTCTCTCCTCCTCAGCTGTCCTGGAAACCAACAAAACCCCAACAGACAGACTGATGGACAAATGAAAGACGAATAACCACAGTGATGGTCAGCCACATGTCTGGATGGCTAGATGGACAGCTGAATAGACCGAGGAACAAATGACGAATGGAGAGACCCAGATGCCCAACAAAGAGATGACAGACACTAGAGAAGCACCAGACAAACGCATAGGCACCTCCTTCCGCTTGAACTCCACCACCGCGCTGGCACTGTCGACGCCCCCGAAGAAGGTGGGCGCAGAGTCGTCCTCATCGTACACGGTCACAGGGAAGGGCACCATCACCTCCTCCTCGCGCATGCCCATGCGAACCGTGCATGCGGCCACCAGCTCATACTTCTCCCGCTGCTCACGGTCCAGGGCCCAGTGCGTGCTCACCTCCAGGCTGTCCGGATCGCAGCGGAAAGGCAGATTCTCACCTGAGCACCAAACAGACCAGCAACCCCAGGATGACCCTGAGCTGAGGGGAGGGTGAGCTGCCTTCCTCAGGGCCCCACAGGGAGCAGTGTGCAAGAGGAGACAGAGCTGGGGTGCATGCTGGGCCTGGGCCGTGGCCCCTCTTCAGCTTCCACAGTGGAGCACAGCCTCCAAGCAGTTTGCAGTGGAGATTATGCTCTGAGCGTCACTGTGCCTGCAGCCTGCACTGGTGCTGATAGGGAAGAGCAGGGACCAGGAGGTCTGCCTCAGGTCCTCAACCCAATCACCTAGGAGGGCACACCCCTTCACACACCCTGCCTGCCTCCTCTGTGGCGAGGGCTGGCACCAGTCACGCTGCAGGCCCAGAGATCCAGCTCCTAGCATTTGCTGGTATTTGAAAAACTGTCAGGAATTTTCTTAACTGTGGAAGCAAGACATGCTCATTTTAGAGAATGTGAGAAAAAAGCCACAATTCCACCACTTGAAAACTAACATTGGGGACATCTGGTGTAATTTCATGTTAACACACAAATATTTCTGACTGCCTGGTTTGGATCTCTGCCCTATACACCTGCAGGCTGCGTGGCCTGAGGCTGATGGTTCTGTCTCTGTTCTTCAGCTTCCTCGCCAGAAGATGAAGTGAAGTGAGAGTTGCTCAGTCGTGTCTGACTCTTTGCGACCCCATGGACTATACAGTTCATGGAATTCTGTAGGCCAGAATATTGGAGTGGGTAGCCGTTCCCTTTTCCAAGGGGGTCTTCCCAACCCAGGGATTGAACCCAGGTCTCCCGCACTGCAGGTAGATTTTCTATCAGCTGAGCCACCAGGGAAGCCCCAGAAGATGAGATGCTGTGTGTATTCATCGCCAGACACTGCTGTAAGTTCAATGACTCACTGCAACCTGGTGAGGGGAGGACCAGTAATAACAATATACTCTTCAACCCAAGCCTGTCCTGGAATTCATCCTCCAGAAAGGACCCAGAAAGGGGGAAAAGCTGAACGCTTGAAGGTCAACAGTGACCACCCCATAGCCAACCTCAGGAGGGCTGTCAACTCCACTTAGTGGAAAATCACATCAGAGCCACATATTACATGTGAACTACACATTTCCCTGTATTGCTTATGGTTACAAAAATGGCTTTTCTTTTTAAGCGAAAAAGGCAGCACACTAAACCATATGCTTTGGGGACAACTTTGTACAAAGACATCCATCCCTGTGGCAGGATAAATGAAGGGATGTGGGAGTGTGAGTGACTACTTTCCTTACACTACTGAGCGCTCCTTTAACATTATGACCATGTGTGGGTGCCATCAACCTGGTGGGAATCCAGGCTTCACTTACCAGCCGTCCAGCGTAATAAGTGTCCCCTTTAAGTCCCCTTTAAACTGTCCAATGACACCTCACACAGCGGCTCAGTTGCCTTCTCTCATCTCCACTCGGATCCAGTGCCCTTCCCCTACCCCAAATCCATGTGGCTTCCCCAGGGCCATCGTGTGGTAGGACTATCTTGTGACAAGGTCCACTGTCCTTACAGTGGCTCAGGCGGAATCCTGGAACCATGCTTGGTCCCCTCGTGAATCTCTCAACACCCCACATTCAACTCCCCAGAAAATCTTGCTGGATCTTCCTGCAAAAACATGCCCAGAATCTGCCTGCTTCTTGTGGCCTAAAGGCTTTCACCCTCAACCCCAGTCCTCATCCTCTCACTCAAGGATGTCTCCTGCCTCTTCATAGTTTTCCTGCTTCCTCCAAACCACTCGCCCCAAATCATTTCGAACACATCAGCCCGACTAACCTTTTAAAGTAAGTTATATCCTGTCAATGACACCCTCCCCCCCACCCCTGAAAACA